>NC_140921.1:2356410-2718910 GCF_045865225.1 Trachurus japonicus | reverse complement strand
GAAGTCAGTGCAGACAGAGTGTGAGTCTGTGACTGGTCTTCATCCCTCTGATGTCAACACTGTGTCTCTGTAAAAAATAGTTGGTAGTGAAACTAATAAAGCAATAAATATGAAATCAATCAATAAATCAATCAGCTTGTGTGATGCCTGGTATTATGGGATGTGACCCTGTTTGTACTGAAGTCTGTGTCACAGTCAGTGTGAAGTCTGGTTCTGTTCTGAGCATCATTTGTGGCTGTGAGCGGCTTTTTGATGGCGGTCGGCTGGTGGCTCCATAAACAGCAGTGTTTTCTATCTGGCTGTCTGTGCTGATGTCGCTACAACTTTCGGTTCGTACTACTCTCTAGTCTTTACTCTTTCGTTTTCGGTTCGTACTCTTTAGTCTTTACTCTTTAGTAGGGGTGTAACGGGATATGTATTCGTCCCGTGCCGTCACGGTACGGGGGTCACGGTTCGGTGCACACAGTCACACGACGAATACGTCTGAATGAATATTTAAAAAAATAAAATAAAATTAAAAGTTGAGTCCTCACTCCAATCCAGGTGGCGGTAATTAGAGCACTGGAAAAGAGAGTAGCGACACGCATTGGTCAAGTGGAAGCGCCCCCTGGTGGCGGGATATGGGTTTTGCAAATGCGCCCAAGAGCTGGCATCTCTGCAGTGTTGGTGAATGAGTAAGTGCGGTATTTTCAATAATTTAAGGACATTTATAGATCACCCACGTTAATAGCATCATCGTGGACCCTTTTGCAGATAAATATTAACATAGTGGCCATTAATTGTTGTGTCACGAATGCTTGCTGTTTTAAATGATAAAGATAAGTCCACTAAAGTGTCATACAAGTTTGCGCGCTACATTCAACTGTGTTAGCTAACTGTTTGCCACTTAAGCCTGTGTTTTCTTTAGTTTGTTTGTTTGGTCAAGCAAGTTATTGTGCTGCTGGCTTTTATTTTATTTCCATGCCAGGTTTTTTATGTTATTTATTTTGACAGCTGGTGGTTGCTTAGCAACGGTAAAGCGTTCGCTCGTCCCCTTCTGTGTTTGTCCACTGTGTGACCGGTAGTACTGTAAACAGCTCCGTGTGTTTTTATTAATTATCTTTTTTTTAATCAAAATTGGAGGAAAAACTTCACATAATACGTTTTGGGTTTGATTTTGTCACATTTTGTAATGGTTTTTAAGTGTTGTCATCTTTTATTTTGTGTGTTATATCTATGTTTATAAAAAAAAACAGTTGTTCACATTAATGTTACAATTTAAATTTTGAAATAAATAAATTATAAGCATAACTTAATATGACCAAGGCACCTAAAAGCAAAAACACAGCAGTTTTCATCAATTTACAAGCAAGTTGGCAACACACATACATTGGAGTGAATGGGTTTCTTGGGCGGATTTGCAACACCCATATCCTGCCACTAGGGGGAGAATAAAGTGACCACGGGAGTCTATGGTGGTGTCGCTACTCTCTTTTCCAGTGCTCTAGCGGTAATGAGCCTCGAAGCTGCCACAACCGTCATAACAGACGAAGAAGAGAAGTGATGAGAGAGTGAAGTTAGAGGAGCTGCTGCTTCATTTATGTCACCGTGTGGCTTCTCAATGAAACACAACAACGACGGCGACGGCTCGCGACCATAGACTGTGTAAGCAGCTCGCGACTGGTCCACCGCATACACTGTAAAGGTCGAGCGGACAAAGTCCGTCGGCGATTTTCACGGATGCGCGCCGCGTCGCTAGAAACGCATCAAACACGTAGCGCATGTTCACCCGCCCCCCTCCCACCCACATGTCAATCACTGGTGCAGGGAAAAAGACAACTTCTCCCGCTACTTCTAAGCCTCTTGACATGAACACAGACAGGACCAGAAACATCACCAAAGCAACTGGCATCTAGTCTAAATTAACTGTGTAAACCAACATTGATGTTAGTTTCTTGTTTTGTTTTGTTAGCTGTCAGTTGTCAAGTGCAAGTTTTTTTTTCCTCTAGAATTAATGAATGGCATGATAACACTCCTAATGCAGTTGTTTAATTTTATATTCTATTTTTTTTTTTTTTACTTTTATAACACAAGACAGATTTTAGTTTTACATTCAATAGTGTCTGTTGTACCGAAACCGTACCGAACCGTGACCCCTGAACCGAGGTACGTACCGAACAGTGACTTTTGTGTACCGTTACACCCCTATTTTTAGTTTTTGGTCCGTACGTTCTAGTCTTTACTCTTTAGTTTTTGGTCTGTACTCTTAATCTTTGGTCTGTACTCTTTAGTCTTTACTCTGTAGTTTTTGGTCCGTACGTTCTAGTCTTTACTCTTTAGTTTTTGGTCTGTACTCTTAATCTTTGGTCTGTACTCTTTAGTCTTTACTCTTTAGTTTTTGGTCCGTACGTTCTAGTCTTTACTCTGTGGTTTTTGGTCTGTAGTCCGTAGCCTTTACTCTTGGTCATATGTCTGGTTTGTCAGTTCTGTAGCAGTGTCGCGTGTCCAACTCGTCTTTAATCTGTAGAAAACAATTTAGAGGACTTCTCTGTGTGTCTGTGTCTGTGTGCGTGTCTGTGTGTGCGTGCGTGTGTCGTGCTTCAGGAGAAGTTGCTCTGTTATTATTTCAGACTAACCTCTGATCCCACGGCGGCCATTTGTGATTCATCCACTGACACAAACAGAATAATCCCCCCAAAATATAACAAAAGACAAATTGTCCCCGTTCCCCAGTGTGAGTAAGGATTAACAAACCTCCACCGTCCAGAGGAGAAACAACCACAACAACAACAAATAAATAAACAAAGCGTGTGTCAGTGTGTGTACCTTCTGAGACGTATGCAAACGGCTTGTTCCTGACAGACAGAAGAGTCAACAGGTTGAAGAAGAGAGCGACGAACGTCCCGACCAGAAGACGACCACTGAGAGAGAGAGAGAGAGATGCTGTTAATACACAAAGGTATTTAGGACAATAAAACAACAACAGAGTGATTAGTTTAGAGGACATCCAAATACAAACACTCTGAGCCCAGTGTGTGTGTGTGTGTTCCTGAAAACATTATGACATTGTTAAAAGGTGAATATATGGAGGAGCTTGTGTTGCGTTGGATGGTGCAGGTGCAGGTGTAGCCGACTGACAGAGGCCACTAGTGGTGGATGGTGGAACAGCAGCAGTGAGGTGGAGGAGAGACTGTGTTGTTCAACTTTATCATTATTATTAATTCAAATCATAGACTGTAAAAAGAATGGACGTAGCGTCCGTGACATCCCCCATTGGTTTTGGGGAGTCGTTTTTGTGACTCCAATATGGCGGCCTGAACAGCGCCATGTTGGATTGGCCGGCCGAGAACCCGCCCACTGGCCTCGAAGCAGCTGTCCACGGAGCTGCTCGGACCTGTCACTCAACATTTCCGCGCCCTAATTGGCCAGAGTTTTAACCTAATAACAGTAAAACGGTAGAGTTAAAAAAACAATTCACCCCCCTCAGAGTGTGTGTGGGGGTAGAAACTATCGATTGAGACCAAAAAACGTTCTGACACCAGGCTTTTAACATGTTTACTGAGGATGTAAAGTCTGTGATTTTAACATGGGGGTCTATGGAGAATGCTGCTTTCTGACACCAGCCCCCAGAGGTAGAAGAGGGGATTGCAGTTTGTTGAACGAGGAAGTGACTTCACTTCTCAGACCGACAACTGCCCCCTTGATTCAACTATTATTCCGCTTTTCCAGCTTTTCTCAGACTTATAAATATGTTGAAAATGTTGGATACTTGTTCCAACTTTTTCTTGAAATGTTACCACTTTTTTCTAGAAAATATTTAACTTCATTTTATTTTTAGAAATTTTATCACTTTCTTCTGGAATTTTCTATTAAAACTTTTTTTTTTTTTTTGGATAATTTTTACCTCTTTTTTCCAGAAAGAAACAATATTTCCACAAATTCACGCCATTGGCCCTAATTTGAACGTTGACTTAAAAAGTAATGTTCTTCAGTCTCAGAACAAGTATTTGTATTTGTGGTGGGCGTAATTTCAAATGAATGCATGGGAAACACTGCTCCATCCTCCTCCTAACAACATCACACCCATTCACACACATTCGAGACCATTTAGAGTCTCTGATCCACCTACATTGAGTTTGACTGGACTGTGGAGGAACTCACACACAGAAATATATAAACTCCACACTGGGTTCAAACTCAGAACTTTGTTTTTTCTGTTTGTAATTTTGCATAAAAACAGAAAAGCGTTTTTTTTTCTTCTCTGTCACTCATCTCTTTAAAATAAATGAAAAAGTAATAGAGTGCACACACACACACACACACTGTACTCTTCAATACACTAATCACACAGGACAATCCTTTTAAGAGCCTTCAAATTAGTCCAAACAATCAGCGGGAGGCGAAGAGCTGCCACAATAACTGGATGATAAACTGCCCCCCCTCCTCCTCCTCACCCCCCCCTCCCCCTTAAAGGACAGATTAAAGAGAGAGAGAGGAGGATGAGCGTCTCTTTCTCTCTCTCTCTCTTTCCACCCAGCAGACACCTGTCCCTCCGGTTAGTGTCCGTCTCTCTCACGTCGTCCAATCACATCCATTCACAGAAGAACAGAGAGGTGGAGGTGGAGGGGGGGGGGGTGATGGGGGGATGAGGTGAAGGGGGAGAGAGGGGGTGAGGTGGTGGAGGGGGGGAGAGGGGGGGTAATCTCGTCACAGGAGACAGGTTTAAGTCTCGTTGTGTTTTAGGTTATAAAAGCCGCCGTTAATCTGTTTTATAATGGAGAGAGAGAGAAGAGAGGGAGGGGGGAGAAAGAAGGGGAAGAGAGGGAGAGAGAGAAGAGAGGGAGAAAAAGAGAGGGGGAGAAAGAGAGAGGAGGAGAGAGAATGAAAGAGGGGGGAGAGAGGGAGAAAAGGAGAGGGGGAGAAAGAGAGAGGGGGGAGAGGGAGGGAGAAAAAGAGAGAGAAGGAGAGAATGAAGGAGAGAGAGAAGAGAGGGAGAAAGAGAGAGAGAAGAGAGGGGGGAGAGAAAGAGAGAGAGGGGAGAGAGGGAGGGAGAAGGGAGAGAGAGAGAGAACAGATGGGGGAGAGAAAGAGAGGGGGAGAAAGAGAGATAGGGAAGAGAGGGTGAGAGAAGAGATGGGGGAGAAAGAGAGAGTTGGAGAGAGAGAAGAGAGAGAATGAAAGAGGGAGGAGAGAAGGAGAAAGCGTGAGGGAGAAAAAGAGAGGGGGGAAAGAGAGAGAGAAGGAGAGAATGAAGGAGAGAGAAGAGAGGGAGAGAGAGAAGAGAGGGTGGAGAGAGAGAATGAAAGAGGGGGGAGAGAGGGAGAAAGAGCGAGGGAGAAAAAGAGATGGGGAGAGAAGAGAGGGAGCAGGGGAGAAAGAGAGAAGGAGAGAAGGAGAGAATGAAGGAGAGAGAAGAGAGGGGGAGAGTAAGAGAGAGAGGGAAGAGAGGGAGAGAGAAGAGAGGGAGCAGGGGAGAAAGAGAGAGAGGAGAGAATGAAGGAGAGAGAGAAGAGATGGGGGAGAAAGAGAGAGAGGGAGAGAAAGAGAGAGAGGGAGAGAGAGAAGAGAGGGGGGAGAGAAAGAGAGGGGGAGAAAGAGAGAGAGGGAAGAGAGGGTGAGAGAAGAGATGGGGGAGAAAGAGAGAGGAGGAGAGAGAGAAGAGAGAGAATGAAAGAGGGAGGAGAGAAGGAGAAAGAGCGAGGGAGAAAAAGAGAGGGGGAGAAAGAGAGAGAGAAGGAGAGAATGAAAGAGAGATAGAAAGAAGAGAAGAGGAGAGAAGAAGTGGTCGTCTCTCTGCTCAACAGGAAGTGGTTCAACTCCAGTAACTAAACGTGTTGTTTTATTTTGAAAAGACCTGAGAACGTTCCTCCAAAATAAAAGCACCTGAATCTGTGACAGAGCTGATGATGATGATGTCGTCACCCCGAGGCCGCCGTGTTTAATTACCACTGCTGGTGTGGACGCACAACTTACACACACACAACTTCACACTCTGACAGGGTGTGTGTGTGTGTGTGTGTGTGTGTGTGTGTGTGTTCCAGTTGTTTCAGGATGTTCTGTTCCGACAACAGCTGGCCCTGTCTGTGTGTGTGTCTGTGTGTGTGTGTGTATCATGTTGTGTCTGCTCATCTTCAAGTGCGCTGAGGGAATTGGTGTGTGTGTGTGTGTGTTGTGTAAGTGTGTGTGTGTGTGTGTGTGTGTGTGTGTGTGTGTGGCAGTGATACTTACGTGTGGACCTCCGGCTGCTCCATGAAGCGCTCGAAACTGAGGAAACACAAACACAAACACACACAGTCAGAGTCACAGTGGTCCCACCTGGCCCTCAGTGTGTGTGTGTGTCTGTCTGTGTGTGTCTGTGTGTGTGTGTGTGTGTGTGTGTGTGTGTGTGTGTGTGTGAGAGAGAGAGATTGAGCCGGAGAGAGAGTGATGGAGACAAATGAAATGAATGAAAAGAGACAAGGAGCGAACAAACAGACAGAGAAAACAGGAAATACCAAAACACACACACACACACACACACAGACACACACACACACACACACACACACACACACTGTGCCATTCATGACATGGACTGTACAGACTGGCAGCCTCCCTCATGTGTGTGTGTGTGTGTGTGTGTGTAGGGGAGAAATGTTCACTTTAATTCTTTTGTCTCTGCAGTTTAAAGGGTGTTTAACCTGGTCGTCATGGTTACAGGAGACCTCAGACTGTAGTTATTATTATCAGTTATGTTAATTCTATTCTCGATATTCAGATTTCTATCTATCAGTGCTTCAATGTGGACCAAAAGTTATATATTGATATTTTTTTGCTGAATATCAATATATATTAGGGATGCACGATAATTATCTCTCACACACACACAAAGATAAAAAAAGTATCGGCTTTTGGAAGCAGAAAGTTATCGTTTATCGGTTTCAAAATATAGTTATTGTGCATCCCTAATTTATATCATATATCCATATTTTTTTCTGTGAAGCTATTAGAGTTTCCCCCAAAGTTGTTTTAGCCTAATAGCTTAATTTTTTGTTTTTTTTCTAAGGGAAAACAGAAAGACAGTCAGTTCTAGTGCTGGATGACTAATCAGATTTTGATTGTTATTTCGATTTTGGATCCAAACCATCTCAAAACTTGTAGAACTGAAGAAAAATTAATTAATTTTAATCTCTAAACTATTGGTGTTTTATTCTGAAAGGCACAAAAAGAGACAGACAGTGTCGAGGCACATCATGCCGTGGACAATGAGCAGACCAAAGATTTTCTTGGTCGACCAGTAGTCGTCTTTTATGGCGATTAGTCGACTAATCGACCCTTCAAATTAAAAGCCCTATAGCCTTTCATATACAGTTCAGTCATATTGATTTTGACTTACTGTACTTTCCGGACTATAAAGCACCTGAGCATAAGCTGCACCAGCTAAATTTTTAAGAGAAAATGCATATATAGGCCTTGAATATAAGCTGCAGGTTTTCATGTTGTAACATGAGATATTTACACAGAAAGACAGTAGGAACTGTGCATTTCTGCGCTTTTCCTCTGTTCTGGTTACGCTCCTCTCCTCCATGTGCATTTGTTTTCAACGAAGACGGTGAAAAATCAATAAATTGAGCGGTGGATAACGTTACATAACATATACGATGTTACAGCGTGTGTGTTTGTGTCGTCTTAACCGCCATAAACGAGATTACGGGTTTACGGAGCGCGTTTGTGTTGCGGTGTGCAGAGACGAGAGCTGGGACACCGGGGCGGGAAAAAAGTAGCGGCTTATAGTCTGGAAAGTACGGTAACTTTGACAAGACACGGCTCCAAATGTTTTTGTTTTTTTTCCTGCAACCAATCAATGGTCTTGGACTATTTGGGGGCAGCCCCCTAATGAGCAGCCTGTGATGTTTGAACCTCCAAGACAAAAAAAAAGCGACTTTTTCCTTTTTTTGCTCCAATTTTTCTACAATTATTGATTTAAATATCTTTGTTTTGATTTAGTTCAAATGACCTGAAAACATCAAACATCAATAACTGATCGATTGTTCAGACAAAGTGATCAGCAGCAGCCTGCTACAGATGGAGCTCATCAATAACGCTGCCTGAGATACTGTGATCACTATGGATACATATGTCGGTACATGTTGTACAGTGAACCAATAAAGGATCAATGTGTGTGTTAAAGTGTGTGTGTGTGTGTGTGTGTGTGTGTTAAAGTGTGTGTTTACCGCTTACTAACAAACCGTTTGAAGCGTTGCTGCTGCTGCTGCTGTATCGGCGCTGTTGCTATGGTTACGGGCAGGTTAACGCTTGACGCTACGACTTATGAAAGAGTTGACAACTGTCAGCCAATTAGACGCCACACGCACACACACAGACACACACACACACACGTGTAGTTGGCGCACTGCCGGCTAATACTTCATGTGTGTGTGTGTGTGTGTGTGTGTGTGTGTGTGTGTTAATTCGGCCCCTCCCTTCACTGAGAACTGACCGCAAGACAACCCCACACAGGACGCCTGGAGGTGTGTGTGTGTGTGTGTGTGTGTGTGTGTGTGTGTGTTACGATGACAGAGCCAGACAATAACACACACTCCCTCCACATTAAAAAATTAAACACACAACTACAAAGTGTGCGCTTCATATTGACACTTTCATTTTAACGACTCTGAGGCTCATTAACACCGATTCAACATGTTTTCATACTTTTTACATTTATTTTATCTTAAAGGGATAGTAGCATTTGTTTTTAAAGTGGGGTTGTATGATCTACAAATAGCCCCTAAGTACTTTAATTGCAGTAGAAGACTCTCTGCACTCCTCCGGTTAGCAACGCCAGCCCATAATAGCCCTGCCCAGAGATTTACAACATACAGTGCTGTGAACAGACCCAAAGAAACGGCCTATTTTCACGGCCTAAAAGAGGTTTTACCTGGTTAAGTCCAAATAAAAACTGTGTTTTTCCTGCACTTTGAGGGGCTGGAAAAAATTATATTATAGCGAACAATGGAACTGTGTATTTTTTTTAAGGTAAAACCTCTTTTAAGCCCGGAACACACCGCCACGACGCTTCCCGACGCGTCCCGACGCCGACGGCTTTGGTCGACGAGTCTGTTGCCTCTCGTCGGGAGAAAGGAAGAAGTGAAACACACCAGAGCGACTGAGTGGCGAGGACTCCCCCATAGAAATACAGACCAATACAGACCAGGGGCAGCTCTGCTCACTGTTCATTCAAACAAACTAATGCCACTGCCACAGTTAATTTCATCAATGAGACCGACATTAATCTCCCAAAAACAATTTAACCAGCCACGTGTTAACAGCGCTAAGCCGAAATTAAAACTGTTTTTAGCAGCTTACTGCTGTGGCTCGGTTGCCGCGAATTGGCGATAGCCGATGCTAATTTCTGTTAGCCCATCTATGGTGTTTTACATTACACGTTAGCATTAAGCTAGCGGGCTTTATATGCTTAGTTGTGAGCTGTGTGTGTTTTGAACGTTGTTTCAAACTATGTGGGTTTGATTGAACATCTTTGATGTTTAAATATATATATATATATATATTGCCGCTTAAAGCAGAAGTAAGTGATCCGGTTGTTTTCGCTAATGCTGCGTTCCAGACAGGCTTTTGAAATCGTAAATTACAGCTTCAAGTCACAACTTACGACTTTGTAGCGTTCCAGGCAACCCACTTTTGTTTCTCCGACCTGTTTTACCGGTGAAAGTCACTATAACGGCCACTCGTAACTTCTGACCCGTGAACTCGTACCAGATCGAACTGGTACCACTTCACGGTCGGAAAAATACGAGTTTCCTTGAACGCACCATAACAGTCCTCGTCCCTACGTCACCACATTCACGGCGTCCCTTGGCTGCACACACAGCCCTGCATGCCGTTCTCTCTCCTCATTGGATAAAAACTGTAGGATACGATAAATGTTTTCTCCTCGGCTCAGAGCAGAGCAGAGTGACTGACAGACCCGTGTTTCGGTCCAAACACTCTATAGAAGTGATTGCTGTCGGAAGATACAACTATTTAAGACTTATATTAACACAAATATATCACTTACTTCTGCTTTAATATATTGCTTTACTCCTCTTTTTATTGTGTATACCATTTTTACTGTAGGACAGGCTAGGACACCGTTTGTTTACTGTGGTCACTTCCGTCCCTCCCACACACCGCGCTGATTTGCTTAGGACACCGCCAATCAGAATCGCCATAGCTAGCACACAGCCAATCAGAGTACCCGACGAGTCTACTCTCCCGACGGCCGACGAGTCCCGACTGAGCATGTTCAATCGGCCCCGACGAGATCCGACAAGACCCGAGGCTCCCCGACGGAGAGGAACACACCAAACAGACGAGCTCCCGACGCCGTCCGACGAGGCCCGACGCCCGACGGTCGGGGCGGTGTGTCTCTGGCTTAGGCCGTGAAAATAGGCCGTTTCTTTGGGTCCGTTCACAACACTGTATGTTGTAAATCTCTGGGCAGGGCTATTATGGGCTGGCGTTGCTAACGGGAGGAGTGCAGAGAGTCTTCTACTGCAATTAAAGTACTTAGGGGCTATTTGTAGATCATACAACCCCACTTTTAAAAAAAAATGATACTATCCCTTAAATAAATAAGTTTGAAAACACAATTGGTTGTAAAAACTTGCACAACCATTTAAAACAGCCGTGAAGCAGCAGTGTGATCGCGTGTTCGAGTCTCTGCAGCGTCCCGAGCTCCGACCAATTACCGCTTCTCCACGGAGCGACAGATAATAGAGCTGCTCTGTGTGGAGCGGGGACGACAACAAAGGACAAGACAAAGACACAACTGGAAAATACCGGCGTGTGTTGCTGTGGAAACATTAATAACTGTTGTTGTTGCCGAGTCACAACAGGAAGATAATTGAAATTTTAATGGAGAGAGACAGAGACAGAGGGACAATAAGACTTCATTACTCACTCACTCACTGCTTGTCCTTCGCTGCATCAACACCACTGATACAAGAGTGTGTGTCTGTGTGTGTGTGTGTGTGTGTGTGTGTGTGTGTGTGTGTGTGTGTGTCTGTGTGTATGTGTGTGTGTGTGGGGGGGGGACATACACACCTCTCCTTCAGGATGAACAAAGCTCCCAGTTGGACCAGAACAGTTGAAGCGAAAACGGCCAGAACCTCCAGTCTGTCGAACCTGAAGACACAAACAAAATCATGAGTGACCCTTTAATTTACAGGCTGCTTATTCCGTCATAATGTGAAGAAATAGTCAAGAAATGACTATTATTGTGTCATAATGTGAAGAAATATCCAAGAAATAACAATTAATTGCGTCATAATGTGAAGAAATGGTCAAGAAATAACAATTAATTGTCATAATGTGAAGAAATAGCCATAAATAACAATTATTGTGTAGTAATGTGAAGAAATAACCAAGAAATAACAATTAATTGTGTCATAATGTGAAGAAATAGTCAAGAAATAACAATTAATTACATCATAATGCCAATAAATAGCCATAAAAAACAATTAATTGTGTAGTAATGTCAAGAAATAGGCAAGAAATAACGGTCAATTTCATAGTAATGTCATGTTTTGAGGATTCAGCACTCATTTATACTTTTGGAAGGCTGAGCGTGTTGTTTTTGGATTTGTAAACAGTAAAAAAAAAGTCAGGTTTTTACAACCATATTTGAAGGATCAAAAATCTGGTAACCCTTTAATTTACAGGCCGCTATTTACGTCATAATTTCTAGAAACAACCTAGAAAAAACGATAAATCTCATAGTAATGTAGAGAAATATAGCCAAGAAATAACAATTGATTGCGTGGAAATGGACAGAAATAACGGCTTTTCTGGCCTTTCCCAAAAAATCCAAATCATGAAAAGCATGTGTAATCTTTTGCCTTTATGTAAAACATGACACTATGAAAGAGGCCGTTATTTCTAGGCTATTTCTTGACATTACTACATAATAAATTGTTATTTCTAGGCTATTTCTTGACATTACTATATAATAAATTGTTATTTCTAGGCCATTTCTTGACATTATCATGTAATTACCAGTCTGTAAATTAAAGGGTTACCAAATCATGTTTTATTTTATTGTATTTTATTGATTAACTTTTTAACGCACAAACATCTGATTCATGTTAAAGAGCCGAGTCATGAAAAGTCTGACATATGAAACATAACAAGCTGAAACTACGTCATGTGAACCGGCCGTGACCCGTTTAACCACTGACTGTTGCTGACCCCCGTGACCTCATCACGGGGTCACGGGGGTCGATCCAGTCAGTTGGCGCTCTGTGTGTGTGTGTGTGTGTGTGTGTGTGTGTGTGCAGGATGAGCGGTCGGCCGGGCTTAGACGGGTTAGACCTGACGATGTCTGCCCGGCAACAGCGGGGATTAAAGAGACGAGGTGATGAAACAGGAAGCGCCTCCTCGTGGTCACTTCCTGTTTGTCAAACAAAATATTCTAATAATCCAGGTGAAAATGTTGTCATTATTCCTTTAAGGTCTTGAATTATCGACTCTGTGGCCTTTAATCCTAAAACTCCACATCCAGGTGACTCCAATTCAAATTCAATGAGCTGCAGTGACTAAACTTGCGTCCAATTAAAAAGGTCCAAACTGTGTCAATTAAATAAAATCAGCGCTGTATATTTTCATATTTATTGTCAATTTTCAACACAGGAAACTTTTAACGTGCACTTGTATAGTAAGTAAACATCTATTTTATCATAAATAAAAGTAGTGGTAGTAGAAACTGCATTTCAAGTGAAAGAGAACGAGACAGAAACCTCAGAATAAAATAAATAAGAAAGTAACTCTTTTAGAATAAGTGTAAAACAGTATAAACAGCTTTGTAAAGTCGTTTTCTATTTAATTATTCACACAGGCCGTGTTTAGATCAACACAGCAGTCGCACTGGAGTCCCAAAGCTTTAGAAAACGGCTTTTTAACACTTTCCAGACTGACAGATGTCAATGATTTTGTTTTTTCATCTTTTTCTTTATTTTATTTTTTTAGATCTAGCATTATGTGCTGCTGTTTGAGATCTCTCAGCCTCCTTCACTCCACTCCAACAGCTTCTATTGACGTGCTTTCTTGATTCAACAGGTCTGTGGACAGTAAAATTAAACTCTACTTTCAAAGAAATTAGGTTTTTCACAGTTGGTTCATGATTTAACAAGAGGGGGAACTACTTTTTCACACAGGGGCCTTAAGGGTTTTTTCCCTTAAAAATGAAATTATCATTTTAAAAAGTGCATTTTACTGTATGTTTACTTGGGTTATCTTTGTCTAATATTAAAATCTGTTTGATGATCGTAAACATTTAAGTGTGACAAATATGCAAATAAGTAAGAAATCCGGAAGGGGGCAAATACTTTTTCACGGCACTGTACATGACGTGCAACTAGGGATGTCACGATTATAGATTTTCTTGGTACGATTATTGTCAGAGAAATAATCACGGTTACGATTATCACGATTATTATGCAATAATCAATTTATTTTAAACACTATGAATGTGTAAAATCAAAAATAGCCAACATATACTTACATAACTGATTGTTTACACAAAATATTTTAAATATGTATTAATATAGGACCAATTATTAATCCCCCATGGGAAATGTTTCAAATCTATACCAAAAGTTTATTTTAATCTTTTTTTTTTTTTAATTACAAATGACACGTTTACATTTAAATTCCTACCAATTCAGTGTTACATAGGTACATACATGCATATAAATTCACCAGTATCTGTGCATTTACCTTTACTTTGTCAACATGGTTCTGACATATCATCTTTTTTGGAAAGTGACGGTATTTAGGAATCTTTACGATCAATTAATTGTTCCGTCTAATACCACGATTAATTGTAAAAACAAGTAATCGTGACATCCCTACGTACAACACATCTTTTTACGGTCAGTCGTCATGGAGACACGATGTTTGGACCAAAGTGAAAACAAACGTGTGAACAGGAAGTGTACGAACTGAAAAAAGCTCAGATTTTATGACCACGTGGAGCGGTTCACTGCGCCATGTCAGGAGTTTGACTCTTGGCTTGAATGGAGTCGGTGTCATTCATCTTTTAACTACTGGTTATCAGCCATGATGTCATCACTCTGTCTGCTCTCTAGTTCTCTCTGCGCAGGGTAAACAAACGATTTGATTGGCTCAATTCATTGAAGCTATTGTCGTATTTTTAATTAACAATTAGCATCTATAGCCCAATCGTCTGTTCTCGTTAATTCATCAGAGAGAGGTCACAGCGTCTGGACAGAAACAGGCTCTAATCACCTCATCCTCCAGTCTGAATGAAGTTTAGTAGAAGTTTCCTTTAACACTACGGAGATACTAACTGCTCTGGTTTTCTGAGGTCAGCTGCACCCCTCTGACCTCTGACCTCTGAGCTGCAACGTCTGACAGTTCATCCTCGGGTTCATCCACGTCTCATCCGTTCACCAGACCGACTCTGTGTCTCTATTTAAATCCTTCCATTAGCCACTGTCATGTAGTTTACCATCTACACTATGTTCTTACATCTGTAGTTTGTGAATGTCGATGTTAGCGTCTCAGATCGAGTGCTGTTGTTGTGCGCGTACCGGAACTAACGATCACAACGGTCGCCAACGTCTTCTTCTGTTTTGGACGCTATCTGCCGGCTTGGTTCGTTTGTAATTTCAATTAGTGATAATGAACGACTTCTTTTTTTTAACAAACAAGTGATTTGAGACGCACCTACACACTCAAAATACTTAGTTAAAGTTTGGAAGTATTTGAATTGAGACACAGCATGACTCTTCGAACTTTTCACCTTGAGACACTGAACTCTTAAAGGTCCAGTGTGTAAAAAATGGAGAGGGACCCGTGTGCAGGGACAAGGGCGTCGCCATAGCTCATCTCATTCATACCGGAAGTCACGACCGGAAGTTGCTCTTCTTCGTGTATATTATTTCTGTTATTCTAAGAACCCCCCCTCTCTCTCTGGCCTGTCTAGCCTCTACCTGCTCTTTTTACTAAACTTAACCAACTCCTTTCTTCATTGCCTAAACCTAACCAAAGCACCCACCAACCACATTTCATTTCTTTTTTCTCTCTCTCTCTCCTGGTCTGCTGTCAGCAGGTGCGGCGCTAGCCGTTAGCCGTTAGCAGCGTTTTTTAATAACTCAATAACTTAATAAACGATCCATGCAAAAAAATATTTAGTTATATTTAGTAGCTCAATCATGTTGTAACTAAGATATCCGCTGGAAAACAATATTTTATCATGGACCATTTGAGTTACTGAGTTGTTTTTTTTATCTACATAGAAATGATACACACGAAGAAGAGCAACTTCCGGTCGTGACTTCCGGTCTGCTATTGTCCCTGCATACGGGTACTCTTGAAAAAATGGGGGTAAAGCCGTCACATCGTTCAGCGTTCAGATTTTAAGTGATTTCAAAGTGTTCAAAGTTTCAAAGTGACGGTGGCCTCCGAGGACAAAACAATGTGTTTACCAGGACTGTGAGGACTGGGAGTATTTCAGGTAGCCAGGCTAGCGCCACCTACTGGTTCCGGCAAATTTCATTTGCCTCAACAATGTAGTCAGGACACTAGCAATGCGTTTCGGTTTGCTCCGTCCGCCAGAGCGGACGGACCAATCAGCGAACAGACGGGTAAGTGAAGGCGATGACGTTGAACTCAAGCGCTCAAGATTAACCTATGAGCTTAACCGGTGTATAGCACACGTGACCACCAAGCAGCAGCGATTAGTTGAAGCAAATGTAAGCAACCGCCTCCCGGAAGCAAACGAATCCCTATGGCTCAGGTTCAGACGCTTTTTGAAATGTAATGAAATGAACGTGAAACTCTTGAAACCTGCTCTCTGATTGGCTGGATTTTCCCTTCAGGCTGCCGTACGAACATGTACTCTGTCTGATACTCTCTAAAGCAAGACCCTTGTTATAAAAGAAGAATTATAAGGCTACGAAAACCAAACTAACTTTATTCTATAGTGATTATACACTTGTACAAATATATTCATGGGTCGTATATTCAGATTTTAACAATAAACCATGACTGTTATTACAGACTGGACCTTTAACTACTTTGTCCTTCAGTCCAGGTGAACGGTTTCATACCAGAAGCGTCACAGACACGTTGTCTTGTGTTCACGAGGCCAAAACTGTGATCTCTGACCTCTGACCCCTACTCCTCCTCCTCCTTAAAATGTGACCAGTTCAAGTTCCTGTGAGTGTTTTTACAAAATATGAAGACGATCGGCTGAAGTTCAGAACGAGACGGACGGACGAACAAACCTCATGATGAACACACACCTACAGGCTAATGGGTCCACACACACACACACACACACACACACACACTGTTTGGCGTGATCCCCTCCACGCTGCGGGGTCAACGGTCACAGTTAATCTACGAGGGCGCCTGCCGCTCAGAGGAGCTGCTGTCTGCTGGTTCCAACTCTCTTTATAGTCTGACACTAAGTGAGCAACATGAGAGATAAGGTGAACACTGCTCTACATTAAAGGGATAGTTCAACATTTTGGCAAATTGGCCCATTGCCCATTGCCATAATCCCTATAGTCATAGCAGTAGGTTCGTTACCTTTAATTGTCGGTGCAAGCTATTTTTAGAACGGCAGAAAGAGCCGTGAGCTGCTCAGAGCTACGCTACAGAGGCTCATTATGGGATTTCTTGGTTTCCCTCATCATCAAACTCATCAAATACACAATCCAACAACTCCACAACGCTCTGGTGGACAAGTTGTGACCTGCACATTCACCACACTATGAGATAATAACACAACGTTACCACACAGAGTTGTTTTAGAGGCAAATGCAAAGCCGAAAAGAGACTCCTTGCAGGGTTTCCCCCAGAAAACTTGTTAAGCCCGGTGGTAGGGTGGCACCAGCGGCCCATCACCGGGCCACCGGTGCCCAAGCGTGTTTTTTTGTGACAGGGGCCTGACCCTGACCGATGGCAGGGCCCTGTAGGGAACAGATTCATTAATGGAGCAGTAGCATTTAGCAGGTGTGATTCCAAGGCTTTAAGATCCATGTTAAAAGTTGACTAGAAATTTGAAAATATTATCATAAACATCTGTTATTATAAGACTTTATGTAACTTAAACACCAGCTATAGCAGAGTCTTACAGAAAGGCACTCTTGAAATGCTGTTCAATCAACCACAAAAAAAAGTAGGCCTAATAATTATAATTTAAAAATTTAAATAAATAACATCAACTGTTTGCATTAAAAACTAAAAAACAACTGCCTGGTGTGTCCATTGTTAAAATCTAGCCTTATTTCCATGGATGTATTATAGATCCATCATCCATGTTTTGTTTTGTTTTTTTATTTTGCTCCGAGATTTTTTACATCTGGAGTCACGTGCACATGACGTACCACGCTCTTTTTCCGGTCAGTCGTCATGGAAACGTGACACTCACGGATCTACTAGAACAAACGTGTGTGATCGCGAACTTTACGAACTGAAAAATGAAACAATGGATCATTTTCACATCAGGTGAAAGCCCCGCGGCTCACAGGAGTCCGGAGCTCTGACGCTGCAGGGGACGACGTGCTAACAGCTAACAGCTAACAGCTAACAGCTAACAGCTACCAGCTAACAGCTACCAGCTACCAGCTAACAGCTAACAGCTAACAGCTAACAGCTAACAGCTAACAGCTAACAGCTAACAGCTAACAGCTGCAGCAGCTGACTGAGCCTCTGGAGCTGCAGCTCCGCTCACGTTAACGTTTGGACTCGGTGCGTTCCTCTCGGTCAGCTGGTGAAGCAGCGGTCTGATGCTGTCTATTGTCTGATGAGCATGATGTCCGTGACGTGTCTCGTTATGTGCGACGAAGTTGTAACGTTGTCAGGTGATGAAAAAGACACCTGATCACGTGTTTATTGTGTATAAAAACTGATTCAAAAAATTAATAAACGATGCTTAGCCTGGCGGGGGGTCAAGTAAGGCCTGGCGGCCCGCCAGGCTTATAATACACTGGGGGAAACCCTGCCTTGCCGAAAAACAACTGCCTCCGACGTTTTTGTGTGTTTTTTCAGACAGTAATAGGCCAAAAACAACCACCATTGCATCTTCCTTCCTTCGTCCGCCATGTTTGCTTACACTGAAGTCGCGTTTGACCACGCGAGATGTGGAATATTGAGCGTGAAAAACCTGATACTCTGCTGAAGAATCAGTTAGTGTGTGGTGCGCTCAGAAGAGAGAGATCTTGTGCAATCTGTCTTTTGTTATCATCAAGTGTGTGGTCTCCTAATCTGTGAAGGTTTAAAGAATCCTGTTATAGATTGTAGATTATAGGGATTATGGCAGGATGCTTTTATTTTATTATTACACTTTATTTAGTGTTGGTGGCTGTTGTAAATGTAATATATAAGAACTTAATTTTGCATTTTTTCCTTGTTTGACCCTTTTATTTGAGACTCTCGTGCCTACATCATTACGTCTAGAATGTCCTTCAGCTTTTCTTCAGTTTTATCAACAATGATAATAATGATCGCAGCAGCAGCAGCAGCAGCAGCGACGTTTTCTGTACAAAAAAATCTACTTTTTTTGGCACGATAGGTTAAAAAAAACCTGCACGTTTTAGCCCTCGGTTCAGCACACTTCACATACTTTGGCCCTCGCAGGAAACTAATTGGGAGACTCTGATCTACACCGACGGAGAGGAAACACTGAGGAAGAGGAGGAGGAGGAGAGAGAGTGTGTGTGTGTGTGTGTGTGTGTGAGTGTGTGTGTGCAAACACTGACCGCTCACTGACCAAATTAAACCTCAGTGAGTGACACAGATCCAAACAACATAGACACTGAGTTAATGTGGATCAGACTAATTCCTGGAAAGACCAGTTCTAGTTCCTGCAGCGGGGCTGAGCCACCGATCTGCTGCTGCTGGTCGACCATCAGGACACACACACACACACACACACACACACACACAGGAATGCACACTCAAACACAGGCGGATGTACATTCAGATACACACACACACAGGCTTTGCAGGAGCCAAGTGGAGCTGAAAAGCAGATTTCCATTCGATCGCTGCTCTTCCACACCTAAAGGTCAGAGGTCGCCTGTCAGCTGCAGATACACTGTTGGCCAGTTCACACACACACACACACACACACACACGCGCACATACACATTCTCACACACACACACACACACACTAACAAACACACGCACACTAACACAAATACACGCACACACAAACCAAACTAGCTGTGTGTTTGGCTTGGACGATGTTTGTGTGTTCATGAGCCGCTCAGCTGATACACACAACAGTGACAGAAGCTTTACTTTATTGTGTGTGTGTGTGTGTGTGTGTGTGTGTGTGTGTGTGTGTGTGTGTGTGTGTGTGTGTGTGTGTGTGTGTGTGTGTGTGTTTATAGGACAGCAGTTTCCTGTTTTTCCCCCTCACTTTAATTCTCGTCTGTTTCCGTATACACATTTTCTACAGAACTATTCTACCTTTATGTTTATTTACACAAACATTTACCTGCTTACTTTGTTATATTAATGCCTGTTTGTCTATTTTATGATATATTTGTGTGGTGGTTGTTAGTTTTTGTTTTTCTCTGGAAATAAATCGTCTCTCTTCTTGTCTTTTTATTTTATTTTATTTTGAAAAGCTCTTGTAAAGCACTGATTGATTGGTTCTTCTTGCAAACAGAGCTGCATCAATTCACTGGTTAATTGATTGAATTGAAGACATAATAAAATTATCTCCATCTATTCTATGGTTAAAATTATTATTCAACTCAAGTTTCTTGGACAATGTTGAAATAACTCGGGTTCCTCATATTAAACTCGACCACTGTCATCGTATATGTCTGTAAAAAGTCTGTGAAGTTAATTGGTATTTTGAGTAGAGTACGATCGTTAAGCTTATTATTATTACAGCTTAATTTATCCTTATAAATAATGTATTGTCCCACTTTTCTCAATAAGATTCTGCTGAATCCTATATACATTTTTGAGAATGATTATTTTTTGCTAAAAGAAGCACATTTCAAAAGTCTCGATTTAGCAAAGAGTTTGTAGCATCTTATTGGACCTGTTCATCTTTACTTTTCAATTTCTATATTTTCTTTTTTTTCCTGACTCTGAAGACGACCATTGTTGTTTTTACAACAGGGGAGGAATTTCCACACTTGAGACTTGGCTCCTCTCTATCAGTATCAGGGTCACATGGAGAAAAAATCTTTTCACAGATTTCAAGAATAAATTCATAGTTTTACAAGAATGAAGTCATAATATTTTAACCTGTTTTTTAGAGGTGGAAAGTTGTTAAAATGAGGCCGTGGAGCATTTCATGAAGTTGTACTTCTGTATAGGTTTCACAAACAAGGAGATACTTTAATCTTTTGCCTCATCTGCACCACATTGTCATCAGTATCAGGACTTTGAAAAGAAGATTCTGCAGAAAGAACCAGGCGGACCTGGAGGAAACCACTGCTTCTTTCTCATAAAATTGCCACTTTATTCTTGTGAAATTATGACTTTTTTCTCGTAATATGACTTTTTCTCATAAATGTATTACTTAATTCTTGTAAAATTATGACTTAATTCTTGTAATATGATGATTTTATTCTTGTAAAACTATGACTTTATTCTCGTAATATGACTTTATCCTCATTAAATTGACTTTTTTCTCGTAATATGACTTCTCATAATATGACTTTTTCTCGTAAATGTATTACTTAATTCTCGTGAAATTATGACTTAATTCTTATATAATATGATGATTTTATTCTCATAAAACTATGACTTTCTCGTAATGTGACGACTTTATTCTCGTAATATGACTTTATCCTCATTATATTACGACTTTTTTCTCATAATATGATGATTTTATTCTCGTAAAACTATGTGAAAACATTTTTTTCTCTATGTGACCCTAATACTCCGTCGTACTTCTCCACTTGACACTCTTCGTGCGTCTCAAACGTGCAACAGATGATAATGACGACGATGATGATCAGGGCCGTTGCTAGGAATTCTGGGCCCCCTTAAAGAATACTAAAGTGGGCCCCTCCCCCTAACTTTTCCAGTTTTTTTTTTTTTTCTTAGACTACGTATGTATTATCATTTTTTATTTAGCCTACTTTGTTTTGACGCTAATGCAGCATTACACTGCAAAAACTCAAGTATCTTAGCAAGAATATTTGTCTTATTTCTAGTCAAAATGTAATTTCTAGTCAAAACAAATCTCATTCTACTTAAAATAAGACTCATCACATTAAAATGTAGCTTGTTTTTAGACACTTTTTACTTCTTTCAAGCAGATTTTCACTTGAAATAAGTAGAAAAATCTGATAGTGGAACAAGTTTTTCTTCCTTATTACAAGCACAAAAAAACTTACTTTCACTGGCAGATTTTTCTACTTATTTCAAGAGAAAATTTGTTTGAAATAAGTGAAAATGATCTAAAAGTTAAAAAAAAAAAGTTAATTTTTAGGTAATGAGTCTTATTTTAAGTGGAAAGAGATTAGTTTTGACTAGAAATGAGACATTTGGACAAGAAATAAGACAAATATTCTTGGAAAGATGTTGAGTTTTTACAGTGTACTATGAGTATTAGTCAGGGTCTTACGCAGAATAAATCAGTCATACAAAGATTAGACTACTGGGGTTTTTTATGGGCCCCACTGGGCGCTGGGCCCCTAGAATTATCATCACCTTTCTCCCCTATACAACGGCCCTGATGATGATGATGATGATGTGGTGTTGGTGAACTCACCCGAACGAGTAGAGCTGACTGGGCTTCTTCATGGTGACCCAGGAGCTGATGAGACAGGTGGTCAGGCTGAAGGAGAGACAGACAGACAGACAGACAGAGGAAGGTGATGGCAGGGAAAGAGAAGAGCAGGAGATTGATGGAGGCAACGGGAAACACAGGAAGACACAGAGAGAAAAAAGAGGGGGGACGGGGGACGAGTGGCAGACAAACAGAAAAAACATACACAACACAGAGGTCAGAGCGAGTTCGAAAGCTTAACGCTAATTTATCTTTAATTCATCATCAATATCCCACAATCCATCTGTCAGGAAACAAGAGCTTCAAAATAAACCACACACACATGTCTCAGTTATCAATAATCAACCCTCCATTGATTGATTGATTAACTGTTGATGTGTCCAAATAAATCCACTTCCTGTCACATAAAGCAAAAATAAAACAGGAAGTCCTCACATCTGATTCTGTGTCTTTATTTCTCAAACTCACACACTTATCAATAATCACTTGATTTGTTCTTTGAGATACTTCTATTAATTCAATAAACCTGGAATAATTTGGTCTGAAATTTGAATTTTTCCGAACAAATACACGAAATAAACACAAAAAAAGGTAAAGTTTTTTGTTTGGAAACTGGTTTTAAACCAACAGTTCAAATTGTATATGCTAATTAATAAACTGACTAAGTGTTTCAGCTCTAATGTGTATGTTTTAGGATCAATAAGGTGTTTAACAGGGATGGTGGAGATATTGATGACTGATTGGTTCCTCTCAGGTAAGATGATGACATCACAGAGCAGCAGACTCACCTGAACAGGTCGAAGATGGTGAGGTACGTGTAGGCGGTCAGAGCTGAAACGACAAAGCAGACACACAGAGACGAGGGTTAATGTTTCATCCTGAGGAAAAGATTTATTATCATTTAATCAGTGAATTCTTTAATTCTGAGAAGAAAAAATGGATGTGAAATGTTTGTTTTTACTGAAAGTCGTCCAAACAGAGCAGATTTCAGAATAAAACACTCAGAAAAACCAAATGCAAGTTGTTGTTGGATGGTGTCGTCGGTGGTGGGTGGGGGCGGGGCTTTGTTGTGACATCACAAAGTGACAGGAAGTCCTGACAGCTTTAATGCAAACATCTGCCTTTATTTTGAAGGAGTTTAATACAAACATCTACCTTTATTTTGAAGGAGTTTAATAGAAACATCTACCTTTATTTTGAAGGAGCTTTAATACAAATGTCTACCTTTATTTTGAAGGAGCTTTAATACAAACGTCTACTTTTATTTTGAAGGAACTTTAACACAAACATCTACCTTTATTCTGAAGGAACTTTAATACAAACATCTACCTTTATTCTGAAGGAGATTTAACACAAACGTCTACTTTTATTCTGAAGGAGCTTTAATACAAACATCTACCTTTATTCTGAAGGGGTTTTTACCACATCTGGACCGTCGGAGGCAGCAGCAGCAGGTGTTAGTTTTAGCTATTGACTCGGTGTCTGTCAGTCGGGCGAGTGACTCACCTGAGTGACAGACACCTGGCCGGCAGCCAATCAGGCAGCAGGTGAGCCGAAGAGTCAGTTAGCAGGTTAGTAGGCCAATTAACCCTCCGGCCAACAAGCCAATTAACTAATCAGTGTGTTAACGAGACAGAGAGAGCAACTTGAATGCTATAATGCAACCTCTACTCTTTCTCTCCTCCCTCCCTCCCTCCCTCTTTCTCTCCCTCTGTCTGTCCGACTTAATGCCGTCCATCCAGCTTTCTGTAATCAGGCTCGGCTGCGGGGGGATGAGGGGAGCGGATTAGAGCGGCTTTGTGCTGAGAGGAACATTTTGTTTCCCCACCACCGGCGTCCATGTTGGCCAACCTGACGCCATGTAATCCTGACAGAGAGGGGAGGGAGGGAGGAAGACCCCGGGGGGGAGGGGAGGGGGAGAGGGGGAGTGACAGATCGAGAGACGAAGGGAGAGACAGATGGACGGACTGAGAGATCGAGGCAGATAGACAGATAGACAGAGAGAGAGGTGAGAAGGCAGGGAGACAGGCTGATGGACGTGACAGGTGGACGGACGGAGGGAAAGTGAATGAGAGAGAGAGCAGGAAACTAAAACCTACAGAATGAAACATCACAGCTGCTTCTTTCTAGTAATACATTACACGCTTTTATCCAATGCAATTCACGTTTATTTACAGTGAAATTCAGTAACGCTTGAAATTACAGGCTGTTAATTGTGTCATAATGTCAAGAAATAGAGAAGAAATAACATTTAATTGTGTGATAAGGTCAAGAAATAGCCTAATTACTTGTGTCATAATGTCTAGAAATAGCCTAAAAATAACAATAAATTGTGTCATAATGTCTAGAAATAGCCTAGAAATATCTATTTCTATAAAATAAATGGTTATTGACCGATATTTCTGAGCTATTTCTATAAAATAAATTGTTATTCCTTGACTATATTTCTCAACATTGTCGAAATAGCCTAGAAATAACAATTAATTGTGTCATAATGTCTAGAAATAGCCTAGAAATAACAATTAATTGTGTCATAATGTCGAAATAGCCTAGAAATAACAATTAATTGTGTCATAATGTCTAGAAATAGCCTAGAAATAACAATTAATTGTGTCATAATGTCTAGAAATAGCCTAGAAATAACAATTAATTGTGTCATAAGGTCTAGAAATAGCCTAGAAATAACAATTAATTGTGTCATAAGGTCTGGAAATAGCCTAATAACAATTACTTGTGTCATAATGTCTAGAAATAGCCTAGAAATAACAATTAATTGTGTCATAATGTCTAGAAATAGCCTAGAAATAACAATTAATTGTGTCATAATGTCGAAATAGCCTAGAAATAACAATTAATTGTGTCATAATGTCTAGAAATAGCCTAGAAATAACAATTAATTGTGTCATAATGTCTAGAAATAGCCTAGAAATAACAATTAATTGTGTCATAAGGTCTAGAAATAGCCAAGAAATAACAATTAATTGTGTCATAATGTCTAGAAATAGCCTAGAAATAACAATTAATTGTGTCATAATGTCGAAATAGCCTAGAAATAACAATTAATTGTGTCATAATGTCTAGAAATAGCCTAATTACTTGTGTCATAATGTCTAGAAATAGCCTAGAAATAACAATAAATTGTGTCATAATGTCTAGAAATAGCCTAGAAATATCTATTTCTATAAAATAAATGGTTATTGACCGATATTTCTGAGCTATTTCTATAAAATAAATTGTTATTCCTTGACTATATTTCTCAACATTACTATGAAATTGACCGTAATATCGGTCAATAACAATTTATTATATAAAAATAGCTCAGAAATATTGGTCAATAACAATTTATTATATAGAAATAGCTCACAAATATTGGTCAATAACCATTTATTATATAGAAATAGCTCACAAATATTGGTCAATAACAATTTATTATATAGAAATATCTCAGAAATATCGGTCAATTGCAACGACTTGGTGGAGAAAGAATAATGAAAAAAGCATGAAAAACATGTGCAATCTTTAGCCTTTATGGAAAAACATGACATTTCTAAGAAAGTGATCATTATTTCTGGGCTATTTCTAGACATTATGACACAATTAACTGTTATTTCTAGGGTATTTCTTGACATTATCACCTAATTAACTGCCTGTAAATTAATGGGTTACCTAGAATTCTTATGTACCTTTTTGGTTGTGGCATAAAAATACAAAAATATAAAAAGCAGAATCTGTAGGGGTAGTAGAAAGAATGTTTAAATAAACTAAGTGCAAATAACTAAAGGAATAAAAAAAGAGAAGCAGAATTAATGGCAGTCAGTGTAATACATGTATTATTATTGATAGTGAACAATTTCAGACGTATTAATGTTCCGTAAGTAAAGATATGAATGAAGCTGCTGTTGTGATGTTTTCATTCATTTCATGGTATTTTGAGTAGAGTACGATCATTTATCTTTTTATTACAGCTTAATTTATCCTTATAATGATGTATTGTATTGTATTGTATTGTATTGTATTGTATTGTATAACACTGTGTTGTCCCACTTTTCTCAATAGGATTCTGCTGAATCCAAAATAAATATTTGAGAATGATTAGTTTTTTGCTAAAAGAAGCAAATCTCCTGTTTCTATTTTTAGATATTTTAAGATTTCATTGCATCCGTTCATCTTTATCTTGTTTGTAAATTGCTATTTGAATTTCTGTATTATCTTTTCTTTTTTTCCTGACTCTGAAGACGACTATTGTTGTCGTCTTTACACAGGCCTGCACAATGTTTAACATTTACCATTCTCATTTGTTTTTATGTAGGCTATATAATGTGCACAAATTAAAACTAAAACTGAACTAAACATTTAGTTAATACATTTTTAACATTTTCCAACAGTGTCAATGTTTTATTTCCTCCATTTCTTCTTAACTTTTCCAGTTAATCACTTTATAATCTCTGTTTTTATAAATTATTATTGTTAGATTAAACTTTATTGTCATTGCACACGTCACAAGAACAAGGCAACGAAATGCAGATTGTAATAAACCAGAAATGCTGAAGCAGATAAAATAAGATGATGTAGCATTATATATAAATTTTTACAGTATATAAAGAAGTGCAATGGCAGATTATTATAATATATGATAATAATTAAAAGTCTCTTTTTCACTTTATCAATCGGGTGTTTTATCTTTTTGAATCTGGAGTTTCTCTGTGTCTGTCGTCCTGTTGTTTTGATACGAGGCGTCTCATCTCGTCTCCGTGGCGATCAATGAGACCCGTGATGTCGTCGTGTTGTTGTTGTGTGGAATTAAAAGCAGAGGACGATAAAAACCAATAATAATAATAATAATAATAATAATGATGATAATAACAACGATGATGATGATGACACCGATACAAACGCTGACATCACAGCGACCCTGAAAACAGACCGGGGGCAACGGTCGATGCCACGGCTGAAATTTCCCCTTCGCTGCGCCGGGGTAGGTTTACATACAGACCACAACACACACACACACACACACACACACACACACACACACATAAAGACACACACACACATATAGACACACACAGACACACACACAGGTTGGATTTCTTTATAAATCTCCTGCTTACAAACACTGACACCCAGAGGACGTGAGGACGTGAGAGCAGAGCAACAAACAGCCAGACAGGACGAGTCAATGAAGCTTCATATCATATGGACATGAAACACAACCACACACACACAAACACACACACACACACAATAAACGCACACACACACACCGAACACACACACACACACACTGAACACACACACACACACACTGAACACAACCACACCGAACACACACACCGATGCCCCTCAGGACCTGAACTCAATACTCAGAACAGAATGAGGGATTAAAATCCTTGTGTTTGTTTTCAGAAGTGATCGATAGATGAAGAAGAGGAGGAGGAGGAGGAGGAGGTGAAGAGAGGAAGAGGAGGAGGAGGAGGATAGGAGGTGGAGAAGAGGAGGAAGAGAAGAGGAGGAAGAGGAGGAGAAGGGGGATAGGAGGAGGTGAAGAGAGGAAGAGTAGGAGAAGTGAAGAGAAGAGGAGGATAGGAGGAGAAGAGAAGAGGAGGAAGAGAAGGAGGATAGGAGGAGGTGAAGAGTAGGAGAAGTGAAGAGAAGAAGAGAATAGGAGGAAGAGGAGGAGGTGAAGAGAAGAAGAGGAGAAGGAGGAGGTGAAGAGAGGAAGAATAGGAGAAGCGAGGAGGAGGAGGTGAAGAGAGGAAGAGGAGGATAGGAGGAGGTGAAGAGAGGAAGAGTAGGAGGAAGAAGAGGATAGGAGGAGAAGAGAAGAGGAGGAAGAGGAGGAGGATAGGAGGAGGTGAAGAGAGGAAGAGGAAGAGAAGGAGGATAGGAGGAGGTGAAGAGAGGAAGAGGAAGAGAAGGAGGATAGGAGGAGGTGAAGAGAGGAAGAGTAGGAGAAGCGAAGAGAAGAAGAGGAAGAGGAGGATAGGAGGCGAAGAGAGGAAGAGTAGGAGAAGCGAGGAGAAGAGGAGGTGGTGAAGAGAGGAAGAGGAAGAGAAGGAGGAGAGGAAGAGTAGGAAAAAGAGGAGAAGAGAAGAGGAGGAGGAGAAGTGAAGAGGAGGAGGAGGTGAAAAGGAAAAGAGGAGGAGAAGGATAGGAGAGAGGAGGAGGTGAAGAGAGGAAGAGTAGGAGAGGAGAAGAGGAGGAGGAGGTGAAGAGAGGAAGAGTAGGAGAAGAGGAGGGAGGGTGAAGAGAGGAAGAGTAGGAGAAGAGGAGGGAGGGTGAAGAGAGGAGAAGAGAAGAGAAGAGAAGAGAAGAGAAGAGAAGAGAAGAGAAGAGAAGAGAAGGTGAAGAGAGGAAGAGGAGTATGGCAGAAGAGGAAAAGAGGAGGATGATAGGAGAAGAGAAGAGGAGGAGGAGGTAAAGAGAGGAAGAGGAGGTGAAGAGAGGAGGAAGAAGAGAAGGAGGATAGGAGGAGGTGAAGAGAGGAAGAGTAGGAGAAGCGAAGAGAAGAAGAGGAAGAGGAGGATAGGAGGCGAAGAGAGGAAGAGTAGGAGAAGCGAGGAGAAGAGGAGGTGGTGAAGAGAGGAAGAGGAAGAGAAGGAGGAGAGGAAGAGTAGGAAAAAGAGGAGAAGAGAAGAGGAGGAGGAGAAGTGAAGAGGAGGAGGAGGTGAAAAGGAAAAGAGGAGGAGAAGGATAGGAGAGAGGAGGAGGTGAAGAGAGGAAGAGTAGGAGAGGAGAAGAGGAGGAGGAGGTGAAGAGAGGAAGAGTAGGAGAAGAGGAGGGAGGGTGAAGAGAGGAAGAGTAGGAGAAGAGAAGAGGAGGAGGAGGAGGAGGAGGTGAAGAGAGGAAGAGTAGGAGAAGAGGAGGGAGGGTGAAGAGAGGAGAAGAGAAGAGAAGAGAAGAGAAGAGAAGAGAAGAGAAGAGAAGAGAAGAGAAGGTGAAGAGAGGAAGAGGAGTATGGCAGAAGAGGAAAAGAGGAGGATGATAGGAGAAGAGAAGAGGAGGAGGAGGTAAAGAGAGGAAGAGGAGGTGAAGAGAGGAGGAAGAAGAGAAGGAGGATAGGAGGAGGTGAAGAGAGGAAGAGTAGGAGAAGCGAGGAGAAGAAGAGGAAGAGAAGAAGAGTAGGAGAAGATAAGAGGAGGACGAGGAGGATAGGAGGAGAATAGAAGAGGAGGAAGAGAAGGAGCAGAAGAGGAGGTGGAGAAGAGGAAAAGAGGAGGAGGAAGAGGTGAAGAGGGGATAATGAAGAGGAATAATGGAGGAGAAAATTTGTGAAACCAATCACTTTTCTGTTCTTGCACAATTTAATTTCCTTTAAGAAGAAGAAGAGGGCGGACATACACTGCTCAAAGAAATAAAGGGAACACTTAAACAACACATCTTAGATCTCAATTAATGAAACATTGCAGTTTAAAATCATTATTCAATATATAGTAGAGTGTGTTGAGAACAAAATAACATAAAAATGATCCATGTAAATAAAAATTATCATCCCAGGTTGATTTCACACAGGTGTGATATACTGTTGGAGTTACAATGTGTTGTTTGTGTTTTTGAGCAGTGTACTTAACTCCTTAACTCCTTCCCTCGTGTTTAAAGAGGAGAGGATGGACAGATGAAGGAGTTAAGGGAGTTAAAGGAGGAGAGGATGGACAGATGAGGGAGAAGAAACACGAGCAGAGGGATGAATATTTAATGATGTCTGCAGACACACACACACACACACACACACACACATCAGCAGTAAAACAAACTTAAACAGTTGAAACCTTCAGTCAACATGTGATGTCATGATGATGAAAAAAGTTGAAGCTTTATATTAAAACTTGTTTCTTAAACTCTGATCAGACAAAACTATGAGTGATTAATCTGATTTAACATCTAATCAATAACTGAATATTGGTCCAATATGATAATTATTAGGGCCGGGACTTTAACGCATTAAAGGACTTCACCCTCAGAGCTCTGTCTTCAGACTGTCCTGACCTGTCCCTGAACATCACACAGGGACAACATGGAGCTGCTGTGTGATTGGTTACTGAGTTTTATTAATGTTTACATCAGGCTGAGTTCAACAAATCAGTTTATGCTACTGTGATTTAAGTAGCCTAGTTAAATACTACAGTAATCATCATAGTGTATTGGAAGGAAAGACCATTTAATCTGTATCAAATATCGATTAATGAATTAATGGATAATTTGCATCCCTAGTCTGTTGGTCTTGGTTAAGTACCACCTTGAATGCTTAAGCTTATGTATTCAGTCATTCAATGGTATACTAAAATCCATGTGAAAAAAAATGCTTCTCATTGTTCTCAGGTCAAATATTTATATGCGATTAAAATGCGATTAATTACGATTAATTAATTACAAAGCCTCTAATTAATTCGATTAATTTTTTTAATCGAGTCCCAGCCCTAATAATTATATATGGAAATGAATCAAAGACACACACACACACAGAGAGAGGAGGTGGATGTGCTAACCACAGCAAATAGCAGCTTAGTGTCACTGGTTCCGGTAAACAGTAAACTGAGACACACACACACACACACACACACACACACACACACACACACACACACACAGAGACACACACACACACACACACACACACACACACACGGTGGTGGTGCAGATGTAAACTAAAAGCTTCTATCGAACGCCTCAACTGCTGCGGTGAGGAAGATCCCTGAGGAGGAGGAGGAGGAGGAGGAGGAGGAGGGGGAGGAGGAGGAGGAGGGAGGAAGAGGAGGAGGAGGAGGAGAGGAGGAGGAGGAGGAGGAGGAGGAGGAGGAGGAGGAGGAGGAGGAGGAAGAGGAGGAGAGAGGGAGAGGAGGAGGAGGAGGAGAGGAGGAGGAGGAGGAAGAGGAGGAGAGAGGGAGAGGAGGAGGAGGAGGAGGAGAGAGGAGGAGGAGGAGGAGGAGGAGGAGGAGGAGGAGGAGGAGGAGGAGGAGGAGGAGGAGGAGAGAGGAAGAGGAGGAGGAGGAGGAGGGGGGGAGGAGGAGAGAGGGACAGGAGGAAGAGGAGGAGGAGGAGGGGGAGGAGGAGAGAGGAAGAGGAGGAGGAGGAGGAGGAGGAGAGAGGAAGAGGAGGAGGAGGAGGGGGAAGAGGAGAGAGAGGAGGAGGAGAGAGAGGAGGAGGAGGAGGAGAGGAGGGAGGAGGAGGAGAGAGGAAGAGGAGAGAGAGGAGGAGGAGAGAGGAAGAGGAGGAGGAGGAGGGGGAGGAGGAAGAGGAGGAAGGGGAGAGAGGAAGAGGAAGAGGAGGAGGAGGAACAGGAGAGAGGAAGAGGAGGAAGGGGAGAGAGGAAGAGGAAGAGGAGGAGGAGGAGGAGGAGGAGGAGGAGGAGGAGGAGGAGGAGGAACAGGAGAGAGGAAGAGGAGGAAGGGGAGAGAGGAAGAGGAAGAGGAGGAGGAGGAACAGGAGAGAGGAAGAGGAGGAAGGGGAGAGAGGAAGAGGAAGAGGAGGAGGAGGAGGAGGAGGAGGAGGAGGAGGAGGAACAGGAGAGAGGAAGAGGAGGAAGGGGAGAGAGGAAGAGGAAGAGGAGGAGGAGGAGGAGGAACAGGAGAGAGGAAGAGGAGGAAGGGGAGAGAGGAAGAGGAAGAGGAGGAGGAGGAGGAGGAGGAGGAACAGGAGAGAGGAAGAGGAGGAAGGGGAGAGAGGAAGAGGAAGAGGAGGAGGAGGAGGAGAGAGGAAGAGGAGGGGGAAGAGGAGGAGGAAGAGGAGGAGGAAGAGGAAGGAGAGAGAGGAAGAGGAAGAGGAGGAGGAGGAGGAGAGAGGAGGAGGAGAGAGGAGGGGGAAGAGGAGGAGGAGGAGGAGGAGGAGAGAGGAGGAGGAGGAGGAGGAGGAGGAGAGAGAGGAAGAGGAGGAGGAGGAGGAGGAGGGGGGGGAAGAGGAGAGGGGAGGAGGAGGAAGAGGAGGAGGAGGAGAGAGGAGGAGGAGAGAGGAGGGGGAAGAGGAGGAGGAGGAGAGAGGAAGAGGAGGAGGAGGAGGAGGAGGAGGAGGGAGAGGAGGAGGAGGAGAAAAAGAGGAGGAGAGAGGAAGAGGAGAGAGGAGGAGGAGGAGGTGGAGGAGGAGGAGAGAGGAGGAGGAGGAGGGAGAGGAGGAGGAGGAGAAAAAGAGGAGGAGAGAGGAAGAGGAGAGAGGAGGAGGAGGAGGTGGAGGAGGAGGAGAGAGGAGGAGGAGGAGAGAGAAGAGGAGGAGGAGGAAGAGGAAGAGGAGAGGAGGACCAGGGAGTGGAGGATGGAGTGATGTAAAAAGAGGAGGAGGATGAAGAGGAGGATGGGACCTCGGCCCAGTGCTGACACTGCTGAGCACCGAGGGAGAAACATGACACTGGACCTGAGGACACACACACACACACACACACACACAGAGAACAAACACACACACACACACACACACACAGAACAAACACACACACACACACACACACACACACACACACACACAACTCTGTTTATTAATATTAACACACAACAAACACACAGCTTCACTACAATTACACACACATACAGTAAATAAACACACACTGACAGTGGATGAGGTGAATCTCTGGTCGCCTCGGCAACAGCTGCTCTGACATGTTAAACCACCTGACCTCTGACCTCCGACCCCCCAGGCCCCTGATGAAGACGATGATGATGAAGATCAATATAACATCATGTGTCGACACGGTGAAACAAACTGGATCAGACTGATCAGGACCTGGTTCTGGTTACTGATCGTTAAACCTCCGTTAGAACTTTATTAACTATAAACATCATTTAAGTAAGGGATAATGTATAGTTGGTCGGTTGTTATGGAGAAATAAACTCCATAACAACCGACCAACTATACATTATCCCGCTTAGAACACGGCCTACAACTAAATCATTCAATAATGTAACACAAAATAATGATTAAAATATATTTTATTTGTGTAAAATTATGCCGTTGCTAGGGACGCTGCTCTGATCAGCACAGCACAGAAAAGAGAAACTATGCAGGATATTTACTTTATGTTTCATTTTTACCGTCATTAAACAGCTTGGGACTAATAGTGATGTTGATAAACGACTTGTAACCTGTTACAGGGAGAGTGGAGGCTCCTTATTTCCACATCGTGGCTGAAAAGTAAACTTGCATCAGAACCTCTGACCGTGTCACAGCTCCTCTCCTCTCTGTAGCTCCGCGACACAAACGCATCCCATAATCTCTGGTTTATGACAGGTACGACTACACAAAATACATGGTAACGTGTATGGTAATCCATCGATCCACTGATTGATTATCAAAGGCTTCAAATGCACAAACGGGAGGAGGCTCAGCAAAACAGCGGCCGTGACCGGACATGCAGAGTCGGCTGTTGCTATGGAGTCCCTAGCAACGGTCCGCTCAGCGGTGGTCTATCGAGAATTATAAAACGGAAAGGTGAAATCCGGCGATCTGATTGGTTGTTAGCCGTGGTATATTGAGCATATACCACGGCTACTGTTCTAAAGCCTTATCACAGCGTAGGCTATCACTCCGCCTCAGGCACGTATGACTGGTATGAATGGAAGTTGTTGTCATGTATCCATGACAACGGACTGTTGCAGTCCGTAGCCAAAGACAGCTGATGTTTTTACGACGTTAAAAAACGGACTAAAGTAGTTGAATTGACATGTTTAAGGTTTAAACTTTCACCTCCGGGGAGGGTTAACAATCAGGGATGCAAACGGGTCAGGACCAAAAAAGAGAGGAATTGTCTGGCGTGAGGGGGGGGGGGGGGGCTCACCATTAACAAATTAGTACATTACAATATCATGGAAAAGTCAATTTCCAGTAGTTCAACCCCAACCAAGTATTGAGTGCATATAGATGGACAGTTTTCAGAAGGCCAACATTTCTATATTAAAAATGCTTAAAAAATAAAAAAACATCCTTTGCAATATCTCAGTTTTGGAGATACTGAATTTTAGGTCTTCACTGAATGTTAGTCATAATTATTACTATTAAAATAAACTGAATTGTTTCATTCAGTGTGTAATGGACATATAGGCCTATAATGTGTTAGTTTCACTTTAACTGAACACATTCTACATCGCGGAGGCGACGTCTTTTAGGGCTTCCTTCACCTCTGAAACGGGGCAGAGCTCCGTGGGAAACACCTGCCTGACACAGCAACGTATAGGGAACCGTGCACGTCCGCGGTGCACAGCTCCACGGACACGCACGGGGGGAAAAACGGCGGCGCCGTCGCACCGACTGCACGCGGATACGCGCCGCTTTAATGAGCGCGCATGTCGCGCGTCAACATTGGAGGTCGGCTGTTATCAGTGTAATCAGAGACAACCATGAATGAGTTCGTCTCAGTTTCACGTGATTGTCACTGACAGCCTGTTAGAAAAACATTTTACTGACCCCAGCTGAGACGCTGAGACCCCCCCCCCCTCCCTCAAAACAAAAACTCTTCGGATCTGAACGATTCACACAAGTCACCTAATTGGTCATGAAAAAAGCGAGTTTCGCTTTTCGGCGCGCTGTTTGCATCCCTGAACAATGGTAGAGGACTGAGCAGTGACTTTCACCTGAAAAACAGCGGAGGAAAAGACGAGATGCAGAGCTACTTGGAGCTAACGTCTGGAGAGCTGGGACTATTTTTTTCGCAGTGAGGCTATTTTATTGGATAATATGTATTTCTGGTTGAATAAAACTACATGAAATTGATTGCGTATTCCTCTTACATATTGTCATTATAGGGCTGCACGATTATGGCCAAAATGATAATCACGATTATTTTTGTCGATATTGAAATCACGATTATTAATCACGATTATACATTATGTTAGATAAAACATGTTTTTATTGCACTTTCTATTTGAAACAAACAATAGGCTATGTGAACAAGGCTTTCAGTTCAAAATAAAACGTAAAATAAAAATAAATAATAGCCTAAAATAAAATTTACCCAAGACAAAGGGCTAGCGAAAAATAAATGCCATTGCAGAGTGCAGAGGTGTCATTCTGTACAGTAGCGTACAGATACTTGTGTAAAAAACAAAAAATAAAAAATAAATCTGGTAGAAGTAGCTGCTGATTCAACTCCTTTACTCAAATAAAAGTAAGAAAGTACAGGCTCTGAAATGTAATTTCAAAATAGGCTATAGGTAAAAATTAATTTTTGCCATCAATGATACACAGAGATGTGTGGGCAAGAGTCTGTCTAGCATGGACCAAAGCACAGCACGGGTGGTTCAGCAGCAATTTAGAACGAATTAAAAACATTTAATGAACAGACCAAGTGTTTTCACACAGGCAGCGTCCAGCAGGTCGGCCTGGCTCAACTGTGCTGCCACCAAAACGGCCATAGATCGCCGTTACCGGCCGTTATGATCGCGGTCGGAACGTTTTATTTACACGACGTATGTAATTAACACCAAAACGGCCGCGTGGGGTGACGGGGTCTCGGTCCAGCTTTGAGACCACCCCGCAGCCCGACCTCGATCCGATCCAGAGAGAGACGGCGACAGTAGACAGCCTTTGGAGGTGCTGACTGACCAGACACAGACACACGTCATGTCTACTGTCACCGTCTGCTGCCGACATCGTCTCACTCTCACTGCAGAGTGAGATCCATACAGTCTGAGTGAGACGTGACATCGGGCGCAGAAGGTGACACAGTACAGCAGCATTTGAAGGTGCCGACTGACCGGCCGGGACACACACTCTGGACTGTAAACAACATGTAAAGGGAGGATGCGCTCGCTTGTTAGTTAGGCAGCTTCATGGAGCCCTGACCTCTCGTTCGCCCCCTGGTGGTTGGCGGACTATTGGTTGAGAAAGCGCTTGATTTGATATGCAGCAGCACAGCCCGTTTTTTTACATGTTAATAATCGTGACGATCATCTTAATTTAATCGTGGCAGCCAAAATCGTGATCGTGATTAAAATTCGATTAATTGTGCAGCCCTATGTCATTATTGGTAACCGTTTTATAAAACGGTTACCGCTTCGCGTCAGGCCGAACAACGCCCCTTAGCCGTGGTATAATGAGCATATACCACGGCCTGTCGTGGTATATTGCTTAAATAAACACCGCAGAATATTGGTGATTGACCAATCAGAATCGAGTATTCAAGAGAGCCGTGTTCTAATAAACTACAATTGTCATTTATACACTATAATCATCATTTTATTAACTATAATTGAAAAAAATAACTATAATTGTCAGTTTATAAACTATAATCATCATTTAATAAACTATAATCATGGCTTTATAAGTTATAATCATTTTTTATTAAATATTATCATCATAATCATAATTTTATAAACTACAATTGTCATTTTCTAAACTATAATCATCATTTTATATCTATAATCATAATTTTCTAAACTATAAACATCATTTTATTAACTCTAATCACTATTTAATAACCTATAATCATCATCAATCAGTGCCGGTCATTACAGCGTCTCAGTGTTTGTGCAGTAAACGTGTCTGTAACAGTCTGTAACTCCCACAGGAGCAGATTCACAGACATCGTCAGTGATCGAGTCGTACACACACAGCAAAGCAGATGTGGTGGCACGCACACACACACACACACACACACACACACACACACACATACACACACACATATACACACACAGAGTTATACTGAGTGAGTGTGTGTGTGCTGTACTGAAGCCCCTATGGGACGGACTGCTTCACCAGCTGTGTTCTGACACACAGGAACACACAAGCCCTGGGGACAACACACACACACACACACACACACACACACACACACACTGTAACACACACACACACAGAAACACACACAGCTCAGAGCACAGATGTTGTCTTCCTATAGTTGTGAGGACACACAGAGATTCTCAGCTCCTCCAACGAGACACAAACAAACAAACTCACAGATATGAACACAAACACTGAGCGCACACACACACACACACACACACACACACACACAAGCTGCGTTTCCATTACAGGCATAGAGGGATTACAGCATGGGCAAAGTTGTGGGGGTTTTTTTTGGGTACAATTTAAAACAAATATTGTAATGAATGTGGTTCTGAAAATCGCGGTATTAAACGCCACAATTAATTGATCGTAAAGATTCCTAAATACTGTTACTTTCCGATAGGGCTGACCCAAAAAATTCGAAGCTTCGAAGCTTCGTTCGTTGCCATGGTAATCGATCATGAAAGTCCGTGATCGATTTTTTGTTTTTTCCTCCTTTTTCCCTTTTTGACACCGGTTCTCATCGGCAATTGTTACATTAAAATGAGTAAGACGAGGCTACTTGGCATCCTGGAAACCTGCCTGATTTTGGAGATATGCAGTGTTTGTTTGCGATTACTTTCATTATTTCCGCTCGCTCGTGCTTGCACACGCCGCCTCCCCCCCGAAGCTTCGATTATCAAAATATGATAATCGGGTCAGCCCTACTTTCTGAAAAAGATTATATTGGAAACATATCGGCAGATGTGGCGCCAAAGTAAAAGAAGATGCACAGACACTGGTCCATTTAACTAACGTAACACTGAATTGGTAGGAATTTAAATGTTAGCATGTCATTTGTAATTTAAAAAAAAGATTAAAATAGACTTAAACATTTGGTATAGATGACAATTAATGACTTAAATATTTCAAACACTTCCCCTGGGGGATTAATAACTGTTCCTATATGAAGAGATTAGTAATGTCATTATATTTTGACTATATTTGATTTTACGCGTTCATAGTGTTGTGAAATGTATTGATGCATAATAATCGTGATAATCGTAATACGTGATTATTTCTCTGACAACAATAAGAAGTGTGTGTGTGTGTGTGTGTGTGTGTGTGTGTGTGTGTGTGTGTGTGTGTCGCACAGGAGAAAAGAGAACAGATGAAGACGGACACCAAGATGTCTAAAAGGCTGCTCTGTGTGTGTGTGTGTGTGTGTGTGTGTGTGTGTGTGTGTGTGTGTGTGTGTGTGTGTGTGTGTGTGAGAGAGAGACAAATAGCTGATGTCTTTCCTTTGTAAAACGCTGAAAGTTGATCCAGTTGTTCGCTGCACAATTTGATACGACACACACACACACAAACACACACTGTAACTTCTGTAGAATCATCATCAGCTTCAGTTTCAGCAACAGTGCAACAACGACTCTGCTTAAACAGCACTTAGACACACACACAGACACACACACACACACACACACACACACACACACACACACACACACACACACACACACACACACACACACACACAGTGTAACAGAGAGTCAATTAAAACTCTGTAGGTTTAAACAGTGGAGTCGAATCAAAGCAACAACGACAGGAACAGGAAGCAGTTTGTGTTTTTCCAGCTGCAGAACGACGTGTCGGCATCTAAACATTAACGGCCTTTAGTCTTATTTTAAATGACCCGTTAAACAGTAGCAGTGGTTTTAAACTGTCAGCTTTCATTCCTCCAGCTGTGCAATCCACCTTCGCTTTCCCATCTAAAGGGTAAAAACGCAAAACTCTGCTCCGATCTGTTCACATTTACGCCACAGGGTCGCGCCAGTAAAGGGAAATAATAATAACAAACAAGTCCGATTCCACAAACTCCTGCGTCACCGTTTGCACGCAGATTTCCCACCAAAAAAACGCTCGTCTAAACGCGGAGTAAAAAGCTGATTGGTCAGAGTCAAAGCTGGATGTGACGCCAAGAGAAAAGAAGTGACCGAAATGAGCAGCATTTTTAAAACCCAGTGTTATTTAAAAAGCGTTTACAAGGCCAGAAAAAAGAAAATAATTCAGTAAAATACGTTTGATAAGCGTGATGCGTGATTACATGATGATTGAAATGTAATTTTACAAACCCAGCATTATTAGAAAGCGGTAAATTCAGAGACTGCTTGATGAAAAACTGTCCCTGAAGGCAACGTCCATCAGCGGTTTTGCATGAATTTCCCTCTACAACAACTCTGTCTGGTAACGTTGTGTTATTATCTCATAGCGTGGTGAATGTGCAGCTCACAACTTGTCCACCAGAGCGTTGTGGAGTTGTTGGATTGTGTATTTGTGACCCGATCCATCAAAATGAGTCACAGCGACCCAAATTTCAAAGTTGAGATTTTGGTATCAATGGAAAGATTAGAAAATCATCTTTAAAATGATTCCCTAGTCAGAGTCACATGTCACAGAGTCACATGTTTTGTTGACATTTTGTAAAACATGTGCAAGCGTGTACGTTCGGGTTAGCATCGATGCTACGTTCGGTTTAGCATTGATGCTACGCTCTGTTAGCGTCGATGCTACTCGGTTTAGCATCTGTTTCTGTACCCGTCCCTTCTCGTCATAGAGGCAACATTCAATGACCGTCGGAAAGCGGAGAATCCCGCGATTCAGATGCAGTTTACAGCTCGTCTCTGTCATGAACGGTTCAGAAGATATTTCATGTTTTGCACCGAAGCAACACTCATTTTCAGAGGGTTTAAGTTGCAGGTCAACTTTAATCGTCATTTACGTGCCTTTTCTCAATTATCTGGACTGTGAAACTTTGGGAGATTGTTTTTGAATGTCATTGCTTTGAAATTAGGGTAAAAACATTTTTTTGATTTTCTATGGGTTTTCCATGTCAGCTGATTATCTAAAAATAGAACGTTGCGACTTCCGACTCATTTTGATGGAACGGGTCACATTTGATGAGTTTGATGATGAGGGAAACCAAGAAATCCCATAATGAGCCTCCGTAGCGTAGCTCTGAGCAGCTCACGACTCTGCTCCGCCGTTCTAAAAACAGCTTGCACCGACAATTAAAGGTAACGAACCTACTGCTAACACTATAGGGATTATGGCAATGGGCCAATTTGCCAAAATGTTGAACTATCCCTTGTATGTAAATCACTGTGCTGTATAAATAAGGTTCAGGTCGTCTGACCAGAGATCTTATTTTGCATCTCAAAGAGTTAATCACCTGGTTAATGAAAATAAACAGAAACAATGAGGTCATAATGATGTCATCATGTCATGTTTCTCGAGGTCGACTCGACTCACACACGTCGTCACCGTCTTTTACACTTTAAACTTTAAAGCTCATGTGAATCTTCACAGAAAACACGTGTAGAGAAAAACCGTCTGCAGCGTGTTCCCTCTGCAGCCACTGGGCCGGAAGTAAATGTATATGTACACACACACAACACACAAAACACAACACACACACACACACACCGCAATCTGGTCCCATGTTCTCTCCGCTAACACACACAGACACACACAACACATGCACAGAGAGGAAATGGGAGCAGAACAGTGGGTCTGGATAAGCTGCAGTCTGATTATCTCTTTCGGCTGCTTCACGGGTCGACCAAGGGTTAACCGCCTCACTGCACCATGAAGTCTATACCGCTCTGTACCCAGTGTGTGTGTCTGTGTGTGTGGGTGTGTGTGTGTGTGTGTGTGTGTGTGTGGGGGCGTGCATGTGCGTGTGTGTTTGCAAACAGACTGACAGCAAACACGGAGCTGTACTACTGTGTGTATGTGTGTGTATTTACACGTCTGTTAAGCCGTTAGTCATGAGCTAATGGGGCCAGAGCAGTGTCTGTGTGTGTGTGTGTGTGTGTCTCTCTGTATGTGTGTGTGTGTCTCTGTGTGTGTGTGTGTGTGTGTGTGTCCATGCGTGTGTGTGTGCTCCTGCAGCAGAGAGCAGGAATGTACAGTTTGTCCATATGAGGTTTTGTCTGCGTCAGTGTGGCAGTTGCTCCAGAACATGGTATTAGACTTGCAAAGGGGGGTCAGCGAGGATGTGTGTGCATGTGTGTGCATGTGTGTGCATGTGTGTGTGTGTGTGTATATATGTGGGTTATGCTTCATTTAAACTACAGGCAGAAAGAAATGCACTGGAGGCGTTGGATGTACACATTTTGCACACACGCCAACCGTTCCGACTGACCGAGCTGCCCCTAAAATGAAATGAAATGAAATAAAATAAAATCTGCTGCAGCTTCTGAATTCAACCCACAGACTCAGTCAGCAACGAACAAACTGATGCTCAGCTTATTGAAGGATGAATTCAAATAAAGACGTAACATAACGGTAGGGATGGGTACCGAAATTCTGTACTTTTTTGGTACCGACCGAATTCCCACCAAAATACCGAGTATCGATTCACATAAAGTCAATCGGTACCACATTTCGGTACCTGAACGCGCCTTCGCCGTGCGTCAGCGAGAGTGCAGTCTGCATGAGCACCGCAGTGACCGCACACTCACGCCTGCCCCCCCTCCTCTCTCTCTCTCTCTGAAATGAGACGTGGAGAAGCGGTAGCGCCATAGACTAGACGGGATGTACCCAAAAAGTGAAAGTAAGGAGCATTTATGGGTACAAGTCGGGAACCGGCCTACTTTACATATTTCAAGGGTGCTGAATCCAAAAAAACTGGTACCCAAGCAAAATTGTGAGTTTTTGACCTTCTAATTTGCATATCAAAATGGCCACCAAATTGCCTATCTTGCTCAGTCGTTGGACCATTTTCCCCAAGTTTTTTTGTAAGTAGGCAATCAAAGATGAGGAAATTAAGTTTCTAGATCTATGGTCTAGGGTCAGAGCAAGGATATAGTGTAGGCTCACTGCTTTTTTTATGTATACATGTCATACATATGTCATATCAACAGGGAAAATTTCAGAGTAACATTTATTGAATATCTATATCCACTTTAAAAATGACACATAAATGCTTAATTCCACCTTAGAAGTTATACATTTGCATGTATATGCATTGTCCCTTTAATTACCACACACACAAAAAGTACCGAAAACAGGTACCGATTGGTACCGGTATCGGTTCCCAGGTACCGAGTATCGATACCGTATCGATTCAAATGCAAAAGGTACCCATCCCTACATAACAGTAATATTACACTGCAGGTGGAAAGAAAGATAAGGTGTGGTGTCTCTAACCCTCCTCTCCTCCATGTTTCCAACGAAGCCAATGTGAAATCAATCCATGGAGCGGTGGATAAGGTTATTTATCATCTACCATGTCACCATGTTGTGTATATCTGTGTAGTCTTATCTGTCATCAACAAGACATTACGGGTTGCGTTACGTTTGTGTGGCGGTGTCGCCATGGAGACGAGAGCTGGGACACCGGGTCGGAGGCTCTGATCTTACAAGGTTGGTTTTCAGCCAAGAAAACCAACGCTCCATTCTCCCTGGAACTAGTTAAAGGGATAGTTCAACAGTTTGGCAAATTGGCCCCATTGCCATAATCCCTATAGTCGTAGCAGCAGTAGGTTCGTTACCTTTAATTGTCGGTGCAAGATATTTTTAGAACGGTGGAGCAGAGCCGTGAGCTGCTCAGAGCTACGCTAAAACGGAGGCTCATTATGGGATTTCTTGGTTTCCCTCATCATCAAACTCATCAAATACACAATCCAACAACTCCACAACGCTCTGGTGGACAAGTTGTGAGCTGCACATTCACCACACTATGAGATGATAACCAGGGATGCAAACGGCTCAGGACCAAAAAAGAGAGGAATTGTCTGGCGTTGGGGGGGGAGGGGGGGGTGCTCACCATTAACAAATGATTACTAGGGGTGGGCAAAAATATCGATATGGCAATATATCGCGATATTTTATACCGCGATATGATATCGATATTCAATATTTAAATATCGATTTTTTTTTTTTTCAAAAAAAAAAAAAATTCAAAAAAAATTTTTTTTTTCAATTTTTTTTTCAAATAATAAATCATGTTTCAGACCTAAATCCAATTGAAATATGTTGTTGTAACTTGCACTTGTATAAAATGGCATGGATCATTTGAATTACATTGTTTTGACTCAGTTTGTCCCATGAATTATCACTATCGTCTGATGTACATACAACTCAGATTTTAAGATGCATAATGGCTTTTACATTTTTCAGTGAACTATGTAGAATATCGTAGAATATCGCAATATATCGCGATATATCGCGATATATCGCAAAATTTGGATATCGCAATATCGTATCGTATCGTGACTCAAGTATCGTGTTGCGTATCGTATCGTGAGGTCCTTGGCAATACCCACCCCTAATGATTACATTACAATATCATGGAAAAGTCAATTTCCAGTAGTTCAACCCCAACCAAGTTTTGATTGATTGATTATAGATGGACATAGTTTTCAGAAGGCCAACATTTCTATATTAAAAATGCTTTAAAATTTAAATTTCGGAGATACTGAATTGTAGGTCTTCACTGAATGTTAGTCATAATTATTACTATTAAAATAAACTGAATAAATAAAGACATGGGATGTTTCATTCAGTGTGTAATGGACATATAGGCCTATATAATGTGTTAGTTTCACTTTTTGAATTGAACACATTCTACATCGCGGAGGCGACGTCTTTAGGGCTTCCTTCACCTCTGAAACGGGGCAGAGCTCCGTGGAAACACCTGCCTGACACAGCAACGTAGGGAACCGTGCATGTCCGCGGCGCACAGCTCCACGGACGGGAAGGGGGGGAAAACGGCGTCGCCGTGGTCGCACCGAATGCACGCGCCTCTTTGGGTAACGAGCGCGCACGTCGCGCGTCTACATCGGAGGTGAATAGGTAGGCTGTTATCAGTGTAATCAGAGACCATGAGTGAGTTCGCCTCAGTTTCACGTGATTGTCACTGTCAGCCTGTTAGAAAAACATTTTACTGACCCCAGGTGAGACGCTGAGACCCCCCCCCCTCTCAAAACAAAAACTCTTCGGATCTGAACGATTCACACAAGTCTCCTAATTGGTCATGAAAAAAGCGAGTTTCGCTTTTCGGCGCGCTGTTTGCATCCCTGAATAACACAACGTTACCACACAGAGTTGTTTTAGAGGGAAATGCAGAGACTGATGATGAAAAACTGTCCCTGAAGGCAACGTGCATCAGCGGTTTTACATGAATTTCCCTCTAAAACAACTCTGTGTGGTAACGTTGTGTTATTATCTCATAGCGAGTCAAGGTGGAAATCCTACAGAGTTCCTCTTTAAAACATTTTCTTTTATCACACAAACAAATAAAAAGACGAATCAGTGAACACACAGCAGGAACTTCGTGACCTTCGACTTCGGTTCTGCTGCACGGAGAGTTAAGACGGCGTCTGAAAGTGTCGACATGTAAAAGCACACACACACATATACATACATACATATATATATATATATATATGTGTGTGTGTGTGTGTGTGTGTGTGTGTGTCTAATGAGGTGGAACACAAACACTGAACGCTCGACATCATCACTGTTTTTTAGCCGACAGCTAAAGAAGGAAGAGATCTCATTGGCCCCGACACACACACACACACACAGTCAGATGTACTGTCTGACAGTGTGTGTGTGTGTGTGTGTGTGTGTGTGTGTGTGTGTGTGTGTGTGTGTGTGTGTGTGTGTGTGTGTGTGTGTGTGTGTGTGTGCGCTCCGACCAGGACCCTGACTGACAGTATTGAGACTCGGCCTCTGTCTGCTCTGTTCTCATCGGGGGCCGAGTATCGACGGCGGTGTCGCCTTCCCGCCGTGTGTTCGATACCGCTGTCCTGCACTTCCTGTCTGCGCGACACCCGACGCCACCGCCTCGATCTCTCTGTGTGTGTGTGTGTATCAGTGTGTGTGTGTGTGTGTGTGTGTATCAGTGTGTGTGTGTGTGTGTGTGTATCAGTGTGTGTGTGAGAGAGGGAGATGCTGCAGTGTTTGCAGGGTCTAAGGTTGCATGTTGTTCTTTCTCCTGAGCGATGAGATCCCTGAGAGGATTTAATGTTGGTGGCAGACAAGAGCCACACTGACCATAAACACACACCGCACGCACATCTGTACGCACAACTGTCTCAGAGAGAGAGAGAGAGAGAGAGAGAGAGAGAGAGAGAGAGAGATGAGGATGATGATGATGAAGCGACCCTGAACGCATCACGAACCAGGCCGACGTTACAATAAACCGACTTCTTCCTCTTTAACCTTTAAATCTGCTCCCTGATACCTGAGAGTCCTGCTCCGTGTGTGTGTGTGTGTGTGTGTGTGTGTGTGTGTGTGTGTGTGTGTGTGTGTGTGTTGCCTATGTGTGTGTGTTTATGTGAGTGTGTGTGTGTCTCTTAGTCCTAAATATAAGCTTGTCACAGCGTCCAGAGCGAAGCCAGTGGACAGCTCAGCTGAGGCAGAGAAATGGTTTTAAGTGCTGCTGCCCCAACACACACACACATATACACACACACAAAAACACACACAGACACACACACACACACACACACACACACACACACACACACACAGACACACACACATATATAGGCTATACTATACACACACACACACACACACACACAGTTAAGACCAACACTGATTTTCTCGGAGCCAGTGACAAAAAAATATTTCATGCATTTATTCAAAGTCTTTAAAGCTGAAAACTGTCACGACTTAATGTTTCCAGCTGTCGGACACAGAAACTCTTCATCAGGATAAAAAACTACAGCATCATCATCATCATCATCTTCATCATCATCGTCTTCATCATCATCAGCATCATCATCTTCATCATCATCATCAATATCTTAATGTGTCCATGGTTGATATCAAAAACAACAGGAGCTTTCAGCCGTTTTGCTTGATAAAAGGTAAAATGTGTCACGACACTGTTGTTGCTATGGAGACGCCATAGACAACAAGTCATATTATCAAGATGTAAACAAACATCACATCATCTATGTATTTATTTTTATTAGTATGTTTTTTTTTAAACATCTACCTTTATTTTTTAGGAGCTTTAATACAAATTTTTACCTTTATTCTGAAGGAGCTTTAATACGAACGTCTACCTTTATTCTGAACCTTTATTCTGAAGGCGCCTTAACACAAATATCTACCTTTATTCTGAAGGAGCTTTAATACAAACGTCTACCTTTATTTTGAAGGAGCTTTAACACAAACATCTACCTTTATACTGAAGGAGCTTTAATTAAAACATCTACCTTTATTCTGAACCTTTATTCTGAAGGCGCCTTAACACAAATATCTACCTTTATTCTGAAGGAGCTTTAATACAAACGTCTACCTTTATTTTGAAGGAGCTTTAACACAAACATCTACCTTTATTCTGAAGGAGCTTTAATACAAACATCAACCTTTATTCTGAAGGAGCTTTAATACAGACGTCTACCTTTATTCTGAAGGAGCTTTAATACAAACATCAACCTTTATTCTGAAGGAGCTTTAATACAAACATCAACCTTTATTCTGAAGGAGCTTTAATACAGACGTCTACCTTTATTTTGAAGGAGCTTTAATACAAACATCTACCTTTATTCTGAAGGAGCTTTAATACAAACATCTACCTTTATTCTGAAGGAGCTTTAATACAAACATCAACCTTTATTCTGAAGGAGCTTTAATACAGACGTCTACCTTTATTTTGAAGGAGCTTTAATACAAACATCTACCTTTATTCTGAAGGAGCTTTAATACGAACATCTACCTTTATTCTGAAGGAGCTTTAATACGAACATCTACCTTTATTCTGAAGGAGCTTTAATACGAACATCTACCTTTATTCTGAAGGAGCTTTAATACGAACATCTACCTTTATTCTGAAGGAGCTTTAATACGAACATCTACCTTTATTCTGAAGGAGCTTTAATACTGTCACTATGACAGATGTGTTCTCTGTGTTGAAGCACCGGCGGGTAAAAGCAGCTGCTGTGAAGGACTCTGTTTCTTCAACGTGCCCTTTAAAGTGCCATATTTTGACTGAAGTGACCCACACACACACACACACACACAGACACAGACACAGACACACACACACACACACACACACACACACACACAGACACACACACACACACACACAGACACACACACACACCAGCAGCAGCAGGATCAGTCTGAACCCCTGTGGTGAGACAACACTGCTAACACACTTCCTAAAGACTTGTTCACAGTGTGTGTTAAAAGCTGCAGCGCGCACACACACACACACACACGAGGGGGTTCAATTTGTGTGTGTGTGTACCTGTCAATCATTCTGGGCTGTGTGTGTGTGTGTGTGTGTGTGTGTGTAGACAGGTATCTCCGCCTGTTAACGTGTTTTCTTTGCTTCACGTGTGTGTCGCTGTCAGTCTGCGAGCGTCCGTCCGTGTGTGTGTGTGTGTGTGTGTCACTTTGCATGTGTCCATCTGCATCTCACACTGTCGCTGTGTTTGCTTTGTGTGTGTGTGTGTGTCTGTGTGTGTGTGTGTGTGTGTGTGTGTGTGTGTGTCTGTGTGTGTGTACTCTACTCACCCATGCTGTTGGTGGAGCTGCACCACATCAGCAGACAGCCGGTGCACAGCAGGTTGAGTGATCCGAACAGCAGGATTCTCCACGACTGCAAAACACACAACACACACAACACAACAACCGTTAAACAACAGGAACATACTCAGGTTCAGCACCGGCCCAAGTCCGGTTCAAGTCCGGTTCAAGTCCGGTTTGAGTCCGGTTCAAGTCCGGTTCAGTAGCTGGTTTTCCATCCAAGTCGTATCGAATTTAAAAGCAGATTTTGTGAAAATGCACAAAAAGCAAATGCGAATTTATGACTGTTTCCATTCATTAGTGTTTTGCGATTATTGGGAGAGGAGGAGTGGTGCGCCGTGAGATTACGTCATAAGAGAGCGTTAAAGGACAATTCCAGGCGAATTCAACTCAGGGGTGTATTTTCATATCATTTTAGGTCTAAAAGAATGAATCTGAAGATTTTCAGTTTAATCGCTCCTGTTTTGCAGTAGTTGTGTCTGTCCCTGTATCGCCACGGCAGCCATGAATGGGAGTGGATGTAAGTTTCGCTGTTTAGGCTGTTTCCATCCCTCAAAGCCACAGACAGCGTCAGATGGAGACTCAAACATGCACCGAGAAGTTTATTTACTTCAAGCAAGCCGACATGTTTGTAAAAGTCGATCTAATTCAAAGTCTCCCGGAGTCTCGCGCGAGCCCGAAGTTGCAGTGCTGGTGTGTTCAGGCGCAGTAGGAGCTACCGCTTGTGTCATAAACACAGGAATATCAACTCTTTACTTGCTTGAAGTGTACATTTTTTTCCACAGACAGCGTCAGGTGGCGACTCAAACATGCGCCGAGAAGTTTTTTTTACTTGAAGCAAGTAAAGAGTTGATATTCCTGTGTTTATGACACAAACGGTAGCTTTTCCCACTGCACCTGAACACACCAGCACGGCAACTGGGTCTCGCGCGAGACTCCGGGAGACTTTGAATTAGATCTAGTTTTACAAACATGTCGGCTTGCTTGAAGTAAATAAACTTCTGGCTGCATGTTTGAGTCTCCATCTGACGCTGTCTGTGGCTTTGAGGGATGGAAACAGCCTAAACAGCGGAACTTACATCCACTCCCATTCATTGCTGCCGTGGCGATGCAGGGACAGACGCAGCTACCGCAAAACAGGAGTGATTAAACTGAAAATCTTCAGATTCATTCTTTTAGACCTAAAATGATATGAAAATACACCCCTGAGTTGAATTCGCCTGGAATTGTCCTTTAATGTATCCAACAGTTGACACTCAGCTGACTCTCAACATCATGGACAATTTACGTACTTTCCGGACTATAGACGCACCTGTATAAGCCGCACCAGCTACATTTTAAAAGAAAATACATATATAGGCTGCACTTGAATATAAGCTGCAGGTTTTCATGTTGTAACATGAGATATTTACACAGAAAGACAGTCGGGAACTGCCAAGTCCGCTCGCTTTTCCGCTGTTTTGGTTATGCTCCTCTCCTCCATGTGCATCTGTTTACATACGAAGCCGGTGAAAAATCAATAAGTTACATAACGATGTTACGGCGTGTGTTTGTGTCGTCTTAACCGTCATAAACAAAAGATTATGGGTTACGGAGCGTGTTTGTGTTGCGGTGCAGAGAGGAGAGCTGGGACACCGGGGCGTCGCTGGGTGAAGTCCAGCAGCTTCACCCACAAACTCTGCCTCAATTCGCATCATCTGTTTCCATCACAAAAAGTCGCATTTCCTTTAATTGATACGCTGACAAATCCACCCCCTCCAAGCGTATAAACTTTTATGCGCATTTACTGCCTTTTTTCGAATTTCTGGCGTTTCCATTCAAGTATTTATTCGCAATTTTTGAAAATGCGAATAAAAAAAGGTGGATGGAAACGCAACTAGTGTCTCATACGTCCACCTGTTCTCTGTCTTTGTTATTCACCTGAGCCGACAGGTGAAATGAGTCGTGCGTTCGTATCCCTCCACCAGGAACTATATTCACAGTCCCTAGTACAGCAGCTTTTGGATTTACACTTTACCTTTATTCTGAAGGAGCTTTAACACAGACGTCTACCTTTATTCTGAAGGAGCTTTGATACAGATGTTTACTTTTATTCTGAAGGAGCTTTGATAGAGAAGTCTATACCTTTATTCTGAAGGAGCTTTAATACAGATGTTTACCTTTATTCTGAAGGAGCTTTAATACAAAACGACTACCTTTATTCTGAAGGAGCTTTAAAACAAACATCTACCTTTATTCTGAAGGAGCTTTAATACAGACGTCTACCTTTATTCTGAAGGAGCTTTAATACAGATGTTTACTTTTATTCTGAAGGAGCTTTAATACAGACGTCTACCTTTATTCTGAAGGAGCTTTAATACAGATGTTTACCTTTATTCTGAAGGAGCTTTAATACAAAACGACTACCTTTATTCTGAAGGAGCTTTAATTAAAACATCTACCTTTATTCTGAAGGAGCTTTAAAACAAACATCTACCTTTATTCTGAAGGAGCTTTGATAGAGAAGTCTATACCTTTATTCTGAAGGAGCTTTAAAACAAACATCTACCTTTATTCTGAAGGAGCTTTAAAACAAACATCTACCTTTATTCTGAAGGAGCTTTGATAAAGAAGTCTACCTTTATTCTGAAGGACCTTTAATACAAACATCTACCTTTATTCTGAAGGAGCTTTGATAGAGAAGTCTATACCTTTATTCTGAAGGAGCTTTAAAACAAACATCTACCTTTATTCTGAAGGAGCTTTAAAACAAACATCTACCTTTATTCTGAAGGAGCTTTAATACAGATGTTTACTTTTATTCTGAAGGAGCTTTAATACAGACGTCTACCTTTATTCTGAAGGAGCTTTAATACAGATGTTTACCTTTATTCTGAAGGAGCTTTAATACAAAACGACTACCTTTATTCTGAAGGAGCTTTAATTAAAACATCTACCTTTATTCTGAAGGAGCTTTAATACAGACGTCTACCTTTATTCTGAAGGAGCTTTAATACAGACGTACACTCTTATAACTTCACTTTATCCTGCAGTGTCACGCATAGGGTTGTTCGGTATACCGGTACTAGAGTGGTACCGGGGTACTGACGCATTTAAAACGGTACCATACTGCGCTTAGATGGGACCGGTACTTTCATTTTGCGCCGCCGGCAGCGGTGACGTCGCCGCGTGAACAGTCGCCGCATTGTAATTTGAGCCGAGGCGAGCGAGCGAGTGAGCCACAAACGAAGCAAGGTGCTGTTTTTATTACCGTTACAGCGCCACCTGTCCATGTGCCTGTGTTTATGTGTGTATCTCTGTGTGTGTGTGCGCGCCGCGCGCGAGAGAGACGGGCCGCCACAGACTCGTTAATTAATGCAAACAGTGCTGGTTGATACGTTTCGTTTGTACCGCGGATCACCACTGGCATGCTCTCTCTCTCTGTCTCTGTCTCTCTCTCTCTCTCTTTCTGTGAGTGAGTGAGCACAGCTAAGGAGCGCTACGCGGAGAGGGGGGGGGGGGGGGGAATTAACGTATGGGAAACAATAGGTGTGTGTGTTTGAGTAACATGAACGTTTGTGTTTCATTCTGATAACAATTTCTCCCAAAAATTACAACTGGTCAAAATAACCAAAAAAGATGCAGTGTTTTCAGACCTCAAATAATGCAAAGAAAACAAGTTGATATTCATTTTTAAACAGACCACTAATGTTTTAATTTAGGAAGAGTTCAGATTAATATAGATGGAATTTTAATCCTGCAGCAGCAGTGACTGTTTACCGATTTACTGATTATTTACTGATGCATATGTTATAGTTCTAAGATTTTCTATTAAAATAAAGCCAATAATGATATTTTTTGTGTTCTCTTTTTATTTGGAAAAGTACCGAAAAGTATCGAAAAGTATCGAAAAACATGTTGGTACCGATACCGGTACCAAAATGTTGGTATCGTGACAACACTAGTCACGCACAATCGGTATTTCATGTAAGACCAAACACGACATGCTCAATTATAAATCACTACACTCATTGTACTTGTACTCTTGTTCTTCCTTATCTGACCTATTGTGCCCAAGTTTGTCGTAACACACATAAAAGAACCCTACACACGACATGCGTCATGCAGAAGCGTGCAATAAGAATAGTGTATAATGTGGGGTAGTATGAGCAAACCAATGTACTGTTTCTAAACTTTTTCTAAAAGCAAAGCACAATCTACTTCCAGGAAATATCCAGAAGATGTTTGGGGAAAGAGAGGGAGGGAACAACCAAAGAGGTACCACGTTGAAAAGTTATGTGCATATCTGTCTGCTGAGTCAAACTTTGGAACAGTTTATCAGAGAGCAAAAATGTTGCCCATTTAAAAATGAAAATTGAGATTTTGACCCGTTTTGTTTTTGAGTTGTGTATGTTTGTGGATAGTTAAAGGATTGTCGGTGTGTGTACTATGTGTGTACTGTATGTGTCTTTCTCTTTAGATTGCTTATGGGTTTGTAATGAAATGGGAAAAGAGGGTCTGGCAGTTAAACCCTTTTCGACCAGCTATATTTTGTTACTACCTTGAACTCTGTTTTGTATCGTTTTTTTTGCTGTGATCGAAATAAATAAACATTCATTCATTCATTCATTCATTCAGTGTTGTGCATAAACGCATCCGTTATGTTCGTAAACTGAACGTTCAGGTTTCATGACACGCTGCATTGCATCTCTTTGGATACAGCCCATCATCAACAGTCTGCTGCTGCAGTAAAAACATGCGACGCGTACAACATACCGTCGAGTTGTTGTCGATTAGGCAGTTTGCGCGAATGTGCAGCAGCAGACGTTAACGTTCACAAACAGAAGTGGACGCTCGTTAACCGATTAATGGTTAAACGGTTAATCATGTGCTCTGCAGCCTTTGCAAAATGGAGATGGCGTACCACAGTGTTTTTGTAAATTAACAATCAACCAAAAAAATAATCGCTAGATTAGTGGAAAAATGAATCGTTTGACGGCTCGACTAATCGAAAAAGTAGTTGATGGATTAATTGGGAGAAATGTAATCGTTTAGGAGTAGGGATGGGAATCGAAAACCGGTTCCTCGTCGGAACCGGTTCCAACTTGGATCAATTCTTGGAATCGTGTGCGTGTCTGCTTTAACGATTCCCTTATCGATTCCGTTTGGTTCAGAAACTCGCGCATTAATTGATTAATGACGTTACGTGACGTTCCGTTAAAATCAATCTTCATTATAAATGAGGGTGCTTAGTGTTTATATCCACATGTCACCGTTTGTTCTCACAAAATAAAGTTAGTGTGGTGTCTGTGTGGAGCGGAGCTGCTGACAGATGCAGCTGACAGCGACGTTTCCTCATCACTAAACCTGTGAGCCAGAGCCACCCTCCGGTCCTCCCTCCCTCACGTCGTGAGGACAGGACAACGTCTCCTGAACAGGCTACATATTCTTTGTGTTTTTCTCTCTTTATTCTAACCACTTCCTTTCAGGTTTTGCTCGTAGCCACGTGAAACGGTAGCTGCGCCCTGTGTCTTTTCTCTGGCGCGCTCTCTCTCTTTCGCTCGCTCACTCGCTCACTCCGCATAAAAACGAACGTTATGAAAACAATAACCTACAGATGCATAAAAACCATGTAATGGAAACATTGTTAAATTCCTCCTGTGAGCACAGCTGGCCCACAGCCACAGTGGTCTAGTGTTAACCTGTCCAGGCAGGTCGGTCCTGTCAACTTTTTTAATGTCAGAGCCATTAATGCAGTGTTTTCAACCTTGGGGTTGGGACCCCATGTGGGGTCGCCTGGAATTCAAATGGGATCGCCTTAAATGTCTAGTAATTGATTAAAAATAAATAAATAAACTAATTATTTTTCAGAATCTTAAACAACTATATTCTTGATATATTCACTTTCTTGAATAAATCAAGATAAAATAAAATGCAGAATATACAAATATCTGAGCTTGCTCATCTTGAATGAGGGTCACCAGAAATTTGTGATGTCAAAAGGGGTCATGAGCCAAAAAAGGTTGGGAACCACTGCATTAATGCAAACAAACCCATTTCTCTTTTATTCCCTCACCCAATGAGAATCGATAAGAGAATCGATAAGGAATCGAATCGATAAGCAATATCGATAATGGAATCGGAATCGCTAAATTCTTATCAATACCCATCCCTATTTAGGAGAGCGCTAAATCTCAATATTGTTTTGTTATTTTACTTCTAGTTTTAGATGCAACTCGTGTAATTTGGGTCTGAAGATGCCAATTATTCTCATCTGTAACCTTTGACCTCTGACCTTGAACATTTAAACTTATTGAGCAGATATTGTGTTAATGAGAAACAATTCTGATTGGAATTAACAAACTTTCACCGTAAAACATAAAAAATTATGACATTTATATTCATTTATAGTTTGTTGTGACACAGTTTGTGTTGTTTCTGTTGATTTTAACGTTTCCATGTTGAGATTCTGATACGTTGTTGATCAATCGTCCAGCTGTATCTACAGAAACTCCCTGATCACAGATCCAGATGTGACCGACCTGATGACTCAACCTTCCTCCACATTATACAACTGCCCCCCCTCCTCCCCCTCCTCCTGTTGTACGGGGTTTCCCTGGCCGTCAGTCAGGTCCTGCAGCAGACTCCCTGGCAGGTGACCAGCTGCCGTCTGATCTAAATCTAAATCCAAACCTACAAACCGATTGGGAGCTGCCGGGTTCAGAGACAGAGTGAGTTTCCCTCCCGAGCGACGGGCGACTCGCTCTGCCGCTCTGTCGGGGATTTTTTTGTGAATTCTGCAAAAGTGAGCGCCGCCCGGCCCGGTTTGTTCTGGTCTGACCCGGTCTGACCCGGTTCAGCTCGGCCCGGTTCAGCTCAGGCTGTGTGTGGCCTAACGTGTCGGCTCCGGTCTGAATGAGTCGATCACAGAAGTCGCCGCTGAGGGGAAGGTCAACGAGCAGAGAGACAGAGCAGCTCCTCTTATTATCAGACATATAAAGTCACATGACCTCATTCCCACCTGTTAAAGGGATAGTTCAACATTTTGTCAAATTGGCCCATTGCCATAATCCCTATAGTCATAGCAGTAGGTTCGTTCCCTTTAATTGTCGGTGCAAGCTGTTTTTAGAACGGCGGAGCAGAGCCGTGAGCTGCTCAGAGCTACGCTACGGAGGCTCATTATGGGATTTCTTGGTTTCCCTCATCAAACTCATCAAATACACAATCCAACAACTCCACAACGCTCTGGTGGACAAGTTGTGAGCTGCACATTCACCACGCTATGAGATAATAACACAACGTTACGAGACGGAGACGTTTTAGAGGGAAATTCATGCAAAACAACTGATGCGCGTTACGTTCAGGGACAGTTTTTCAGCAAGCAGTCTCTGAATTTATTTATTAAGTACGTAAATTGTCCATGATGTTGAGTGTCAGCTGAGTGTCAACTGTTGGATACATTAACGCTCTCGTATGACGTAATCTCACGGTGCACTCCTCCTAATCGCAAAACACTAATGAATGGAAATGGTCATGAATTTGCATTTGCTTTTTGCGCATTTTCACAAATCCGCTCTTAAATTCGATACGACTTGGATGGAAACCCAGCTAGTGGTTCCTATGAGCTGATGCTCATTCAGCTGCTGCTCCACGTGAATCCAGAGGAAACTTCAATGAAGGAAAAAATAAAACCTCTGAGCAGAGAGAGAGAGAGAGAGAGAGAGAGTGTGTCAGAGGGAGAGGAAAAAAAGAAATGGAACAAGGGAACGAATATGCGTGTGTGTGTGTGTGTGTGTGTGTGTGTGTGTGTGTGTGTGTGTGTGTGTATAAATGTGTATGTGTGTGTGTCCTGGCCTGTCACTTCGTGTTGGAGTCATATGCCGGGGTGGGGAGCGCCGAGTGCTGTGAAATCTACAATTACTGTGGTGTGCTGTGTTATGACAGCGCTGGGGCGTCTGGTGACAGCACTAGCCAGCGACAGGCATGGGAGACCCACAGTGTGTGTGTGTGTGTCTGTGCTCTCTCTCTCTCGTGTGTGTGTGTGTGTGTGAGACTGTGTGTGCAAACAGAGAGACAGCACTCGGCCCAAAACATTTCCCAACCCCCCATTCACACACTAACACACACACACACGGCGCCTGCAGCAGAAAGAGGAGGAAGAGGAGGAGGAGGAGGAGGAGGAGGAGTAGGAGGAGGAGGAGGAGGAGCGTGCACGGCGGCGGAGGTCTGATCTGATGGTGACGCTCTGCTGCCCCCGTCTGTCCGTCGGCGGCGGCGGCGGCGTCTCGGCGTGCCGGCGTATCGAGGTTACATGTGACATTGGAGTGACAGCGGCTCAGTCACCAGGTACTGGATCAAACAGTAACCACCCCCCCTCTCCCTCTCCCCCCTACTGCCAGGCCTGATTACATCATCATGGAGCGCCGCCACGCCACTGAGCTGATGCATCATCATCATCATCATCATCAGAGACGGCAAAAGTACCCAGATTCTTTACTCAGGGTTTCTGCAGGTACCAGCAAATCTAATTTAAAGGGATAGTTCACCCTAGAATGATATTTCGCTCATTATCTACTCACCCTCATGTGGACTAAGGGCTGGAAGAAGTTTCAGAGTCCTCCGTGGCTTCTCTGAGTTACAGGGGGTCTCGGCATAGCAGTGCATGTCCATATAACGGTTGCAAAGGGACACCGGAGCTCTTCGTAAAAAAACACACACAAAAAAACATCCAAATACCTCCATGATGCTCGTATGTAATGTCCGTCTTGTGCTGAAGCCCCAAATTGCGTAATTGTCCCGAAAAAAATTAAATAAGTCTATATTTTAAGCTTGTTTGTAGCGGAAGCTTCTCGAAGCTCCTCTTCCTGGTCCGTCCAAATCTCGCGTGATTTGCGCCGGCGTCAGCATGCGTCAGTGCGGTTACTGCGAATCACGCGAGATTTGGACGGACCAGGAAGAGGAGCTTCGAGAAGCTTCCGCTACAAACAAGCTTAAAATATAGACTTATTTAATTTTTTTCGGGACAATTACGCAATTTGGGGCTTCAGCACAAGACGGACATTACATACGAGCATCATGGAGGTATTTGGATGTTTTTTTGTGTGTGTTTTTTTACGAAGAGCTCTGGTGTCCCTTTGCAACCGTTATATGGACATGCACTGCTACGTCAAGACCCCCTGTAACTCAGAGAAGCCACGGAGGAATCTGAAACTTCTTCCAGCCCTTAGTCAACATGAGGGTGAGTAGATAATGAGCGAAATATCATTCTAGGGTGAACTATCCCTTTAATGCTTTTTAATGTCATTTCAAACATTTTTAATGCCTGTGACTGCAAATACTATACTTGTGCGTACATACACTTACCTATATACACATACACAATTACCCAATTACTTGGTTCTGCATGTTTATCACACCAATAGGGGTGCACCGACTGCAATTTTCTGGCCAATCACCAATTTTTAAAAAGCCTGACCTGCCGATTCCGATTTTTGCCGCTAGCAATTACAAGAAAAAGAAAAGTCAACAGCAGCCTGCCACCACCTAAAAATATTAATTTAGAAAATTCTCCATTTCTTCACCCACGTTTAATTTTACTGTAGATTAACTGTATAATCCCCCTATTTTTCTGCTCTTTGTACTCTATAGGGATGTAATGATGTCAAAATCTCACTGTATGAATCAATCAATTTTTTTAATCAATTTTTTAATGCCTTTGAGAATCGAATTTAATTCCTTTTAATGCCATTTAAGGCCTTACATTTAGCAAAATATATTCAATGACTTTTAATGTTTTTTAATGACCCGCGGAAACCCTGTTTACTAGAGTAGAAGTAAAAGTACCCGTGTAAAAAATGACTTTGGTGAAAGTGAAAGTACTGATCCAAATATCTACTACGCTCTGAAATTTACTCAAAAGTATTAGTAAAAGTAAAAAGTATTTCTATTGCACAATTCACTGCAAAGGCAAGGCAAGACAAGGCAATTTTATTTGTATAGCCCGTTTTTACCACCAGTTTAGGCGCGTTTCCACTGCAGGAACTTCGGGGTAATTTTACGGGGCCAGCCCCTTTGGTGCGTGTTTCCACTGCAGGAACCTCCCCCACAGGGCCATTTACAGGAACTTTTACGGGGGCCAACGGAGTACCTACTCCAGGGTAGGTACTCCGTTCGGCCCTGAAAAGCTCCTGGGTGGGGCTCGAGGTTAACCCGGCGCTGATTGGCTAAAGCTAGAGCAGGCTCTGACGCTACCAGAAAGCACCAAAACAACCGGCATTTTTAAAACGGGGAGCAGAAGGGGAGCATTAGCCTAGCAGACACCGCTGTAAACAACAAGAAAACAGCAGGAAGATGTACACAAATGGGCCGACGATGAGGTGCAGACATTGATGCAGTCTATGGCACCGAGGAGATTCAGAGGGGGTTTGAGTCATCGCGGCGAAATGAAAATATCAGCGCACCTCGACACACTGGGGATCCATCACGTCGCAAAACAATGCCATGAAAAGTAAAAAAAAAAAAAAAAAAACTCAAGCAGGATTACAATCAACCGCCATGTGCACAAACACACAAACCAGAAACGCGCCTACCGCCTCAGCTCCTTCCATCCGTCTTCGTTGTTGTTATGATTTTTGTGCATGTGCTTGTGACCTGCCTGGGTGACGTCACGGGGTCCGACTCTGCAGTGGAAACACGACCACTGAGAGGGCCGAGTGAGAGGACGGTTCCTGTAGAAGTTCCTACCCCCTCCCTTTACCAGGAACTCCTGCAGTGGAAACACGGCTTTTGTCTCAAAGGGCTTTACATGGCATCATAACAACATCCTCTGTCCTTAGACCCTGACATCCACTGAGGAAAAACTCCATGGAAAACCCTTTTAACAGGGAAAACCAGGAGAAAGCTCAGGGTGAGCAACAAGGGGAGGGATCCCTCAACCAGGACGCACAGACGTGCAATAGATGTTGTTACAAAGCTAATAACCACACAATAATTTATCTGGAATCCATTTCATCAATGTTATTGTTAAAATAATATCAAATTGCAACAGCAAAGTGTAAGACCGACTCTTAAAAGTATGTGTATTTCTGAGAGTGAGCTTGTGTTTTGGTTGTGTTGTATGTGTGTTGTCCGGGATAAGCTTTGCTTGCTTCTTCCATCCCCATTTCAAACAGTGTTAGTTGTTGTTAGTGTCTGTTGTTGTTAGTCCCGTTCGATATTTGGTTATATGGTGTCCTGTGGATGTTCTTGTTATGTTGTATGTGCGATATAATTTTTGTTTGGTTTGAAATAAATATGATCAATCAATCATCATCATCATCATCATGGGGCAGATGAGTCATTCCGCCAAAAGAGTGCCATTTGCTCATTGTAACTCTTAAAAATTAAACTTCATTTTTCATTCCATTTCAGTATAGAATTTTTTAATATACACATTTACTCATTCAAAATGAGTACTGGTCAATCTCAGGCTACTTTATTTAATTTATTGCTGCTTTTATCATTGCATTTTTGAAGAAAAAGTAACAGCAATGAGGGTAACAGCAATGAGTTTTTAGCATAAAATCAGCAATTGTGTGAAATCTAGCCAAATAGCATCTATACTAATAGCTTGAGCACACAGAGCACATTCTTAGGATTTAACTGAATATTTTACTTTTGATATCAACAAACACGGTCTAGAGATAATTTAGGTAACAGGAATGAGTTTTAAGAGTGACGGACCCTGACATAGCTACAATATCATTCAATTTCAGGAAAAATAAATTACAGAATTTAATTTTGGTCTTCCCATGACTTTAAAAAGGAGAGGGACCTGTGTGCAGGGACATGGGCGCCGCCATTAGCCCAGCAGATCCATACCGGAAGTCACGACCGGAAGTTGCTCTTCTTCGTGTATATTATTTCTATGTTATTCTAAGAACCCCTCTACCTGCTCTTTTTACTAAACTTAACCAACTCCTTTCTTCATTGCCTAACCCTAACCAAAGCACCCACCAACGACATTTCATTTATTTTCTCTCTCTCTCTCTCCTGGTCTGCTGTCAGCAGGAGCGGCGCCAGCCGTTAGCCGTTAGCCGCTAGCCGTTCGGCGCTAGCCGTTAGCCGTTCGGCGCTAGCCGTTAGCCGTTAGCAGCGTTTTTTAATAACTCAATAACTTAATAAACGATCCATGCAAAAAATATTTAGTTAGCTCAATCATGGTGTAACTAAGATATCCGCTGGAAAACAATATTTTATTATGGACCATTGAGTTACTGAGTTGTTTTTTTATCTACATAGAAATGATACACACGAAGAAGAGCAACTTCCGGTCGTGACTTCCGGTATGCTCTTGTCCCTGCATACAGGTACTCTTGGTCTTCCCATGACTTTAAAAAGACCTAAATGATGTCACTTCCAGCAGAACATGTCACTGGTGAAATGTTCCAAAACTTTTAGAGTGTAGAATGTGTTCGGGTAACAGCACTGAGTGAAAACCTGGGGACGGGACTAAAATGTGAATTTTAACCAAAATATAATTAGGTTTTAATTTAAAAAATGTTATATAAGTGTAGATATAATATAAAGTCACACTAATATGCAAAAAAAAAATGATTTTAGAAGGATTTTATTCATAATGCATTGTGGTAAACTATAGCGTTTGGCTCTGGGGACATGCAACAAAGGCTATGTTTCAGTGCTTTGAAAGCCTTTTTATAGTAATTAAAAATTATATATCTTTAATTTCTACAGTGATTCATGTGTATGGTGCTTTGTTTATTAATTAAATGCAATTTATATTATATTATTACATGTTTTTATACATTTAATATGCTGGGGACAGAAATGGCACTCTTTTGGTGGAATCGCCCAGAAACTGTGTCACCGACTCGTGTGACCGTCTGAGGAGGAGGAGGAGGGTGCAGAGGGGGGATTGTGGGTTTTTTTTGTTTGTTTGTTTGATGTTTTGAAGCCATTGAAACCTGCAGCACGCCGTCCCATCACGCTTTGCTCCCGGTGGCGGCGGTAACACAGAGAAACGTCCTCCTCTGCTCCGGTCTGAGCCGTCAGGGCTCCGTGTCTCCAGGGCAGCTGTGTTCTCCGCTCAAAATAAACACACTGTCGCTTACATAATGAAGCCACGGCAGCGGCGGCGGCGAAGGTGGCGGCCTGTGAACTGTGAACTGTGGAGTCTGAGTTTTTCTAGCCACCTGGTCGTCACCGTCCTGTCCTCCAGTCACTGTTCAGATCTACTGTTTGTTCCACTCGCTGTCAATCACAGACCTGATCAGAAACTAATAGGGATGTCACGATTACTTGTTTTCACAATTAATCGTGGTATTAAACGCCACAATTAATTAAAGCAGAAGTAAGTGATATATTTGTGTTAATATAAGTCTTAAATAGTTCTATCTTCCGACAGCAATCACTTCTATAGAGTGTTTGGTCTGAAACACGGGTCTGTCAGTCCCTCTGCTCTGCTCTGAGCCCAGGAGAAAACTTTTCTCGTATTAGGGATGGGCATGATTAATCGATGATCGATTATTGATCGTTAAGAATTTTATCAATCACGGAAAATTTTTATCGATTTATTATATAAGGGATCATGTAGGGCAGAGGTTGTCATGGAGAAATAAACCCCGGGTTTATTTTTTCATAACAACCAATAAACTATATAAAAGTATTATTATACAGGCCTATTATTATTATTATTACATGGTTTAAGAGTGAAATTATTCATTAAATATGACGGGGCGCTTGTGTTGCGGACTCTGTGCAGCAGAGACGAGAGCTGTGACACCGCGGCTCCGCCCGCTGTGATCAGCAGGTTTGGTTTTCAGCAGCCTCCACTCTCTCTGTAAGTTACAAGCTACAAGTCATAACATCACAATTAGTCCGAAGCTGTTTAATGACGGTTAAAATGAAACTTAAGGTAAATATCCTGCAGAGTTGGTTTCTCTTTTCTGTGCCGCGCTGATCAGAGCGCCGCTCCGCCGTGTGTTGGCGACAGAAATAATAATAAAACACACGCTTTCACAATTTGAAAAAGTGCACTTTTTTTTGTACAAGTGCAGCCAAACACGAGGCTGAAGAGAGGGACAGCAGAGCTGCTCTGACAGCTCAGCTGCAGTCAAGCCAGGCAGCGCAACGGTGCTTTTTTTTTTTTTTTACTACTGTAAATGATGCCGGCAGCGGCACCGTCCCTACAGGTGAAGCACAAGCACACAGACGTCCATGTACGTTGTTGTCTGACCTTCTTCCTTCATGGGGACTGCCCTGGATTACTGGCACACGCCATAGCTGCACGCATTTTGTTTTTAATTATGAATATTAATATTAATATTAACGATTAATCGATAATTGATCGTTAATTTTCCCGAAGATCGATCAAAAAGATTTCTACAAATGCCCATCCCTATCTCGTATCCTACAGTTTTTATCCAATGAGGAGAGAGAACGGCATGCAGGGCTGTGTGTGCAGCCAAGGGACGCCGTGAATGTGGCGACGTAGGGACGAGGACTGTTATGGTGCGTAGATTATGTAGGAACCATATCAGCAGATGTGGCGCCAAAATAAAGGTAAATGCACAGATACTGGTCCATTTTACTAACGTAACACTGAATTGGTAGAAATTTAGATGTTAGTGTGTCAAAAAAAATAAATAAATAAATAAATAAATGAATTTAACATTTGGTATAGATAACAATTTATGACCTGAATATTTCAAACACTTCCCCTGGGGGGTTAATAACTGGTCATATATTAATAGATACTTGAAATATTTTGTGTAAACAATGAGTAATGTGGTTATATTTTTGACTGTATTTGATTTTACACATTCATAGTGTTGTGAAATTAATTAATGCATAATAAGCGTGATCATCGTAACACCGTGATTATTTCTCTGACAATAATCGTACCAAGAAAATCTATAATCGTGACATCCCTAGAAACTAATCAATACAATAATCAATGAGTCGTCAATGACACGTGACGTCGTCCTGCTGCTCAAACGCTAAATCACTTAAAAACTGGAACAGAAACAGATCTTCTCCTCCATAAACCGAGAGAAACTGAGAGAAACCACCTCATAGAGACGATCTAGATTATAGAGGATCTTATTGATTATGAAGAATCTGATTGATTATTGGGGATCTAAATGAATAAACAGAGTTTTCCTAATCGCAGAGGATCTTATTGATTGGGAAGATCTTGATTCCACACAATGCTCTGGACTGTGAAAGATCCTCTTCACAAAACTTCTTTGTTTCCACAGGATCATCTTGAACATTAAAAACCTATTGATTATCGGGATCTTATTGATTACACACAACGTTCTTGATCATTGGGGACATTTTGGATAGATTAAAACTTTTTGTATCATAGAGAACGAAAGTATCTTCTTAAGCAGGTTTGAATGAAGCCATACTTGTTCAGTTGCATCATGGGAGTTGTAGGATTTAGAGTCCTTGGATCTGGAGCAACGGTTGCTTCATCGTGTTTTTATTAAAGTTCTCAAGCTTCACTAAAGATGATCATTAAATAATATTAAAAGGAGTTTTATTTGTTCATAATCAGCTTCTGTGTATTTTGTATTTACTCTGCTCTTGTTTTAGTGTTTTATGGTTTGCTTTTATTTATTGTTTTATTGTTTCTAACTGCTTTTAAAACAATGAAACAACTATTCTACTGTCTGTTTTATTATTTATTTTATTGCCTTTAATCGTTTTATGTCTCTATGTAGAGCACTTTGTTTTCAACTACGGTTGTTTTAAAGTGCTGTATAAATAAAGTTGAGTTGAGTATAGTCGACAAAACCGGGAAGTCGTGTCAGAACAAATATGACGATCGATCGATGCTGCGTGGACGCGTTTCAGATTGATTTTACTTTATTTTATCTTATTTTATTGGTTTTTTAGTGTACGGCTATTATTTTTACCCACGTTGTGTGTCTTTTAATGTATTTTATTTGTATTTATATGTAATTCTATGCCTTATGTGAGCCGTTACGTCTTTTATTTCTGATGCTTTTCATATGTTACTCACTTTGGAAGTGTTCAACAATTAAAGTTGGACTGGTTTGGATTATCGTGCATGTTGACACTGCGATGCTGAAGGTGAAGCATCTTCAAGAACCTCAAGTTCAAGTCCAGGCTGCTCAGTGAAGCTCTGGATGTTTCTCCTCCTGGTTCTGGTTCTGTATCGAGCTGCAAAACCTGAACTGAACCTGGACTCAGACGTCGGACCGAGACGTTTTATTGGTTCGTTTCGTTTGACGCCGCGGACGGAGACGAGGAGCCGAGACGAGGACTGAGTTGCTGAGTTGTCGAGGTGCTGAGGAAGCAGATCTCAGCTTTCTCCGGTTTGAACTATGTTTGGTCCCTAAGCTGTGTACGACACCGTGTAATCCAATCCAAGGCTCTATGGGGAAGCAGGACCCCCCACCAGTGTGTGCTCAAAGTGGATTACAGCACAATAACGCTGACACACACACACACACACACACACACACACAGACACACACACAAAACAATAATGTCTGAGCTCCTTTCTGGTTCATTATCATGTCTCCAGTGTTTTCTCTGTAATTTTCAGCTCCTCTCTACATCTGTCCCTGTTTTCTTTTCTCCATAAACTCTCATTTTAGACAGAAAAATGAACTTGTTGTTTTGTTTTGTTGCGTGAAATGAGGACGAACTCTGTTGTTGTCGTTTCCTGTTCTCTTTCTAAGGTGCAAACAGATCAGTACCTGTGTAATTACCACACATTATCATTGTAGCAGCACTTTAAACAGCCAGCAGGACACTTGGCATCGTTGCACATGGACCTTGGTTGTATAATAATAATTTCTTCCCTCTGACTTGGTTGTATCTCATAGATCTGTCCTTAAGATACTTTCCCCACTCCCTATTCACCTCTCACCAGGGTGTAAAGTTAAAACCCAAACATACACCCACCAGTAGCCGATGGAAAATTTTGAACTGTAATTCCTTTGCCACAGAGTTTATTTCTCTAGCTCGCCTCTATAGGGATGCAACAGGATGAACACAACCCCGATATGAACCGTCAGGGTTCTGTTCTGTCCATTTTGTCGGGGTTTATTGCTCCTAATTATAAATAGCTTATTGTTTATTTCACCTAATTATAAACTGCCGGCAGCGGTTGAACAAACCTCAATCTGCCACATAGCAACAACTTTTATGCACTTCATGCCGCTCACAACCAAACACGACGCTGTAGCAGCGGCGCATTCGATGCATCGTGCTTGTTTTTTTTGGTGCATGTCTGCGGTGCACAGCTCCACAGCTCCACAGACCTGCTCCCTCAGCTTGTGTCTCTCTGACCCGTCTGAAAGGTGCAGGAAGCCCGAATGTGGAAAGATGTCGCCTCGATGTAGAATGTGCGTTACAGGGTTTCTACACATTTTAAATTTCAAAATGCCAGACTTTTTCCAGACTTCCCGGTAAAAAAAATTCAAATAATTTGTGACATTTGAGTAATTAGATGTGTATCATGTAAATAAATTATGCAATTAATAGTTTGTTTTCATTATTCTGAATGTGTATGCCATTATGTCACCAGATAATTTCCAGGAGATTGTAGCTAATAGCGCGTACAAAATAATTAACCCAAATAACTTCAGATAAGACCAAACCCAGATTAAGTATCAAGATAACTGGTATAACACATTTCAGGACAGAACAGACATGTCCTGTGATTTTCAGCCTCCTTTTATATCTAACAGAGGAGGGACAACAACTTGACAGTCATACTCTCAGCTGCCAGGACGTGCAGCTTTTTAAATGTTGCTTAAAAACCCAAGGCGATTACTTTTAATCAAACAAGGTATGATTGTTTTAATTTGGCCAGTAAATTTCTGGAGGTCACTATCCAACGATCGATGAGATAAAAAGTTAATTTGACACCCTGCCAACAGGTGAAAAGGAGCCAGATCAGAAAGTAACAAGTCACAGATCATAGGTCAGTTTCACTGTCACAGCTTCATCTGCTGCTGCTGCTGCTGCTGCTGTTTGACTGGAACATGGTGACCCAGTAGGAAACAGGATTAGAGCTGCCTGCTGCAGGTGTTTGGGTCCGACTCTGACTCTGTGTGTGTGAGAGACACTGAATCCACTCAGCTTAGACTCTAATGGGATTGTAAAGTAAAAAACACAGACCACAGAGAGGAGCAGGGCTGAGCCACGGACGTTTACCACCGACCGACTGACTGATAATCAACAGCACGGAGCCCAGAAACACACACACACACACACACACACTTACACACACTCTTACCCGTCTATCTGAGGCCACCAGTCTGAATTCTTGTTGGAGTTTCCCACAGATGGATCTGTGCGTCTTCCTGAACGGATGAATGGTGCCCTGCAGATTAAACACAAACATCTGATTAATAACTATTATTATTATTATTATCATCTAACTAATAAATTGAACAGATCTAATAAAAACTGCTCTGTTTCACATGAGGAATGATGTTTAACAGTCAGTCTGTGATTGAGAAGCAGAGCAGGAAGTAAAGCTTGAGCTGCAGCGCCACCGTGTGGTGAGTTAGTGTGTTACACCGACACCGACTTCACCTGAACAGTGAATAAGAAGTGAAACTAAGACGACACACCTGCAGGTTTTAACTTTCCTGTCACAATTTAACCAAAAATGGTCAAAAACATCCCTTTAAAAAAACCTAAAGTCATGTTTTCTCATGTACATGTTGTTCTCACGCTGCCAGAAAGACGTCAAATGAACTCCAGACTTCAGTAACTTCATCACAGGCTGGAAGCAGGATTATAGGAGAGACTGTGGTTCAAAACAGGAAACTGAACTTTCTCACCGTCACTTCATCAATAAACTAAACAACTAACTCAACATACTGTATGATCGGCCCGGTTTGGTTTTATCTGGTTTCTTTATTTCACTGCACCAGAGTTGTTCACACAGCACAAACATCTGCAGACGGTTGATTTAAAGACGCTTCAACCAGCCAGAAGAAACTTTCTCAACCCGGTTCGACCCACAGTCACTTTGCAAAGAGCTGCTGTAAGTTTGTTCTTCTCTCGGTGGTGAAAGAGACCAAAACCAGACCAGATCAGACCAGACTGGACCAGACCAGACCAAACTAGACTTGAATAGAGCAGACCGGATCAAACCAGCACTACAGCTCATGACCATCACCCATTACATCTTTAATAATCCTTTAAGTCTTCACTGTGATGTAAAATCTCACATTTGAAAACACAAAAGCATCACATATTTGGTTTGAAAGACAAGTTTGACAATCAACTGATTGATAAAATAGCTGGTTATAAATCTGTTTCTATCAGATAGGCTATCCACTGGGTGTGTGAGTAGACCGGAGTGTCTGGTTGATTTATATAATAAAACTCTGACGGACGCCTGTTGCACAAAACACCTTCAGTTTTCTAATCAAGTAGGTGAAACACAAGGTTTAATTCCTCTTAACTAAAACTTAAGCCTGCAACAAAACAAACACCTGTAACTGTGTGTGTGTGTGTGTGAGCAGTGCATGAGATAACAGACATACTGGACTCACCAGGACGTAGGTGTCGTGCTCCAGCTTCTTCCTGTGCAGAGGGGCGTCTGAGGAGAAATAACGGTTGATGATTAATAATAAAACTCTTTGATTTACATGGAGTGAGAGAGTTCTGCTTTAAAGTTGATTTCCATATGTAAACATGATGAAAATGTCAGCGTTCATGGATGCTACTGTGAAAAACTATATGTAGATGTCCAAAAACAAAGTTATGATGGACAGACATCGGTGGCTTCAGTTTATCACCAAAGTTAGAATTCTTTCTGTTGATTTCCTGCAGGTAATTTTAGTAAAAAAAGTAATAATAGTAACATTCTACACATCAAGTTAATTACTTGCCATATTGTGATCAAAATCACAATATGGCCAAGTGTTATTATCACAGCAACTATGTTTTCTGATGAAGTTAAAATGTGTTTTCTACGGAGACGCCCCTGGACAAAAAGATAAAAATAAAAAAAAGGTAGCCAACAAGATTGTTTCGTATAGGAGACCAAATTTTATATTTTGAAAATGAAAAGTCAATCTTTAATTCAATTATGAGCAGCTCAAGAACTTTAATCTTAAACTGCATCAAACTAAAGAGAAAGAGAGTTCACAGGTATTAGCCTAGTGAATAGTTTTTTCTTTACTCCACAAGTTAGTTAAAAAATAAGAAATATTCTATTACTGACATAATCATTAAAGCATCCACGGTTACATTAGGTGTCTAAAACTTTAGCAGAGCTCTGTATAACTTTGTTTTTTAAAGTTTTGGTAAAATCACAGGTGTCCATTCAGGTCCTGATGAGAATGATAAAGGTCCTCACAGGTCAATAAAAAACAATCAGGATAAACAAAACTGTTTGCTTGTTGGTTTGCAACAAATAAGCATTTGATATAAACACAAACGTAACTGCTAAGAGTTAAACTTGAAAAAACAAATATATATTCCAAGACTTTCATTATATATTTAGATTTTTAACGTTTTAAATTGATTTAGACGCTGAGCTGTTTCACAGGACTCATTATTGACGCTAACGTCAACAGACAGACAGGGCCGCGCGGACACACCGAGCACAAACCGGTTTAAACTGGTTTATAAAGTGACCGTTGAAAAAAAAACAGTTAACGTTAATTCTGCCGTTAAAAGCCAAACTTGAGCCACATAACAGCGGGATGGATGAACCGAGCATAGCAGCACCGCCGACGTGTTATTATTAGCCGTTAGCATCGTTAGCACAACAAACCTGAGTCGGAGATGTTGAGGACGTCCACCGACACCATGTCCGGTTTGTCCAGCGGACCGACCTTCCTCTCCGTCACCCCGGACGGAACCACGTCCGGCTTAGGGCCGAACTTTCTCGGGTAAAAGTCCCCGGCATTGTGGTAAGACAGACCCGAAGACGTGGACATCATCCCGTCCATCGCCATTTTTTACAGACTTCCTGTTCCCGTGAGCCTCTCTGCTTTCCATTTAGATTTAGACGCACATGCGCATGCGCCGGCCGCAGATCTGATGCTGCGTTCAAGACAACTCGGAACTCCGGAATGACAGCTGATCCAACCCAGCTTCCTCAGGCAAAATCTGTTTCTCCAACTATATAGACTCAAGCTGATCTAGTCTCTACTCCTCTAACATAAACTGGGAAAAAGTTTGGTCCTTACTCCCAAAAATTATCTTAAAGGGATAGTTCAACATTTTGTCAAATTGGCCCATTGCCATAATCCCTATAGTCATAGCAGTAGGTTCGTTACCTTTAATTGTCGGTGCAAGCTATTTTTAGAACGGCAGAGCAGAGCCGTGAGCTGTTCAAAGCTACGCTACGGAGGCTCATTATGGGATTTCTTGGTTTCCCTCATCAAACTCATCAAATACACAATCCAACAACTCCACAACGCTCTGGTGGACAAGTTGTGACCTGCACATTCACCACGCTATGAGATAATAACACAACGTTACCACACAAAGTTGTTTTAGAGGGAAATTCATGCAAAACCACTGATGCGCGTTGCGTTCAGGGACAGTTTTTCAACAAGCAGTCTCTCTGTATTTACCTCGAGACAAACTGTTTGTAAAAACGGGCTATACAAATAAAATTGCCTTGCCTTGCCTTACCTATAGATAGATAGACTTTTTATTATTAAACTCAAGGTCCATTAAGAAAACAAACACACATACAAATTTATACTACATCAGTCATACCCCTTTTCCATAAAAGCTAACAGAAATCTTAAAATATACATTTTAAAACCTGACAGAATTAGACTATCTACAGGAAAAAAAAACATTTTTGTTAATACTTTTTTATTTTTTAGTAAAATGACAAATATTCTCTTTCAGTTTTTCAGTTGTGACGATTTGTTGCTTGTCTTCCAATATCACTGTATTGTCCTTTCACCTACAGGAGGGGTCACTGTGGTTCACTTTGTTGTTCTCAGGTGAGCACCGGCACCATGAGGTCAGAAGATCCAGGTAAGATCCAGTAGAACAATCAAAAACGTTTCCATTTCAGAGCTAAAACATATTTAGAAGAACATATTTAACTGTTTCTATTGATTTTTCCTAAGCTCTCCAAACACAAAGAGATATTCATATTTATGTCCAAGCTTTTCAAATTTGAGATGTGATGTAACAATTTCTATTAATTTGCAGCGTCATTATGATCGGACCTATTTCCAGTGAGTCAACACTAAACTAAACACCACGATCATAATGACAGAGAGGCCGTTGCGTAACTCTGTGTACCTGTCGTCCAGGTGCTATAGCCTATACTCCACTCTAGATCTCCTTATCTCTGTGCTATGGCAAGAAGATTTAACATTTAAAAGCAAAGTTTGACTATCCGTAATTAACACTGTAGATATCAACAACGTCTTTCTGACCAGTCGTAATTACATTTGGAGTAGTTGGATTTTTCATTCAAGATATCTGTAATTCAGTTTTGCCTCTAGTCAAAAAGAACATTTCAGATCCACAACTACATTCTTCCTAGGACAAATGACGTTACTTTAACCATTCATGTGTATGGGGTTTGTTGATAACTCAGTTGCAGATATCCACTATGTGAATTACAGATAACTGTAACTGAATTACGACTATTCCTAATTCCAGTTACAGATATCTACAACATAATTTCGCCTATAGTCATAAGATAGAGATAGGGTTAGGGTTAGGGTTAGGTTATCCGAAAAGGGACATGTAGATATCTTTAATTGAGGTGAATTAAAGATATCTTGAACTGGAATAATATAGTCAGAATCAAATTGTAGATATCTCAAACTGGAATTAGTACTAGTCGTAATTCAGTTACAGATATCCGTAATTCACATAGCGGATATCTGCAACTGAATTATAGATATCTGTAATGACAAACTCCATACACATGAATGGCAAAAGTGACGTCATTTGTCCTAGGAAGAACGGAGTTGTGGATATCTGAAATATTCTTTTTGACTAGGCAAAACTGAATTACAGATATCTGCAACACATCCACTCTGGCTTTTAAATGTTAAAATGGCTTGTCATACTGTGCTACTGGTTAAAGGATGTTTCAAATATGGTGGACCAGACCTGGGCATCTCCAAAACAAGTGACAGCAGCAGCACACTGCAAAAACTCAAAATCTTTCCAAGAATATTTGTCTTATTTCTTGTCAAAATGTCTCATTTCTAGTCTAAACTAATTTCTTTCCCCTTAAAATAAGACTCATCACCTAAAAATGAACTTGTTTTAAGATCATTTTCACTTGTTTGAAACTAATTTTCACGTGAAATAAGTAGAAAAATCTGCCAGTGAAAGCAAGTTCTTTGTGCTTGTAATAAGAAAGAAAAACTTTCAGATTTTTCTACTTCTGAAACTGAACTTTTCTACTTGAAAATCTGCTTGAAAGAAGTAAAAAGTGTCTAAAAACAAGCTACTTTTTAATGTGATGAGTCTTATTTTAAGTAGAATGAGGTTTGTTTTGACTAGAAATGACATTTTGACTATAGAAATAAGACAAATATTCTTGGTAAGATATTTGAGTTTTTGCAGTGCAGGTTTTTTTTATCAAACCCATCATGGTTCGTCTTTGTGAGTCTGTTGACGTCGATGTCACTTTGTAAATATTTGTCCTGTCACTTTTTCAAGGGAAAAAACAGTCTCATCCCAGACTGGTCCGTCTGCTGCTGCAGGGCCGAACCGAGGACCAATCAGACGCCTTCCTGACGATGCTGCATGGCATGATGGGTAACAAGACTCTAAATATGGAGAAGCATGTTGAGATGGTCGGCAGGAGAAGTCAGCAGGGCTTCAAAAATGATTCATGTAATCAAAGGGCACGAGAGAAAGAAGAGGAAGCGTGACAGATTGAAGCGTGGAAATGTGTGTATTATGTCTGAGGCCCCGTAGGACTGTGTGTGTGTGTGTGTGTGTGTGTGTGTGTGTGTGTGTGTGTGTGTGTGTGTGTGTGTGTGTGTGTGTGTTGAATACATACGTGGTTGGTTGCTCATTTGTGCTGCGGTGAATGGAGATTTTTGTTTGCAACGGTTTCTCAAGTGACCGTGTGGGGCCCCCGGGCAACCGACACTGAAATGTATATAAAGACAGAGAGAGAGAGAGAGAGAGAGAGAAGGAATGAATGAATGAATGAGTGAATGAAGGAGAGCGAGGGGGATATCTGAGGACAGAGAGCAGCAGAAACACAGAAATACGAGCTTTAAATTGGATCGAGTGATAGAAAAACACATTTGAAGAAAGAATGTAATGGTCAGTTATTATTTTTTATGTATTTTCTACTTTGTGGGGAAAGTTTTCAGATGTTTGTTTTTTTTTACTCTCCAGCCTTTTTACGTCCTCTGGATCTGTTCCTGTTTCCTGCCACGCTCACAAACCCTCAGATAAAAGCTCCAACATTTATACGAACTGCATGGGAACAAGACCTAAGCTATACCTTTACAGAGGACGTATGGGACTCGGCGCTGGACCGGATAAACACTCCTCTTCCATGTGCTCTCGTCACGCACTTTTGCAATGTAAAGTAGTGCATCGTATCCACATTTCCAAAACCAAACTAGCGCAAATGTATCCTGATGTCGACCCTACATGTGATAAGTGTAAAGGCGCACCTGCTTCACTCCATCACATGTATTGGACTCGTCCCTTTTTAAGTAACTTCTGGTCATCGGTCTTCGATGCATTTGTAACGGAGGTGCAAATGGATACCAACTGTCTTCGTAACAAAAAGACACACCAAAAAACATCCAAATCCCTCCATGCTGCTCGTATGTAATGTCCGTCTTGTATTGAAGCCCCGAAATGCGAAATTGTCCCGAAAAAAATTAAATAAGTCTATATTTCAAGCTTATTTGTAGCGGAAATTCCTCTTCCTGGTTCATCAAATTTGGACGAACCAGGAAGAGGAGCTTCGAGAAGCTTCCGCTACAAAACAAGCTTGAAATATTGACTTATTTAATTTTTTTCGGGACAATTTCTCATGTTGGGGCTTCAATACAAGACGGACATTACAGACGAGCAGCATGGAGGTATTTGGATGCAGAGATGGGGACCCTGATCTCCTGCACGGCAGGCGGCGATGCTAACCACTTCGCCAAGAGGTTGACAACCGCTTGGAAAGTTGGTTAGCACGTCCTTTATGGGTAAGTGAGTGCACCTCCGTTACACATTGTCAGAAACCCTTCATCACCAAATTGAACCGAATCCCTTGACTGGTATTTTTGGCTTTGCTCCAGATTTGGACTTACCTAAAGCTATATGCTCAACTTTCTGGCTTTTGCCACATTCCTAGCTCGACAAACTATTTCACTTAAGTGGAGGGACTCAGCACCTCCTTCCTACTCACACTGGCTCAACACGATATCTTGTATGAATCTAGAGAAGATTAGACACGCTATTTGCGGATCAGAGAAAAAAATTCTACAATATACTGTATGGCGCCCCTTCTTGGTATTCTATGAGAAACCTTCGACGATAGTTTCGGAGTAGCCCCCCCCCCCCCTTCCCTTACTTTTTTTTTCTTCCTCCCTTTCATTCTAAGTATGGTTGTTAATCATTTTTACAATTTTTATTCTGTGTATTCCATAGACTGTAAAAAGAATGGACGTAGCGTCCGTGACGTCACCCATTGGTTTTGGGGAGTCGTTTTTGTGACTCCAATATGGCGGCCTGAACAGCGCCATGTTGGATTGGCCGGCCGAGAACCCGCCCACTGGCCTCGAAGCAGCTGTCCACGGAGCTGCTCGGACCTGTCACTCAACGTTTCCGTGCCCTAATTGGCCAGAATTTTAACCTTATAACAGTAAAACGGTAGAGTTAAAAAAAAATTCACCCCCCTCAGAGTGTGTGCGGGGGTAGAAACTATCGATTGAGACCAGAAAACGTTCTGACACCAGGCTTTTAACATGTTTATTGAGGATGTAAAATCGGCGATTTTAACATGGGGGTCTATGGAGAATGCTGCTTTCTGACACCAGCCCCCAGAGGAAGACGGGGGGATTGCAGTTTTTTGAACGCGGAAGTGAGCTTCACTTCTCAGACCGACAACTGCCCCCTTGGTCTATTCACATTTTTTTCCCTACTTCTATTTATTTATTTATTTATTTATTTCAGTGGCTATGTCCATGTTCGTTTTTGGACAAGGGGTTATGTTGTGTCATGGGTGGATGTTGGACAAAAAAATCAAAAATGATCTTTCTGTGCAGTGATTGTCTTATACATGCTTTGTCACTAACAAAAAGACCAAAAAAAAGCTCCAACCTTTAAAACACTCACAACGCTGATGACCCATGCACAGCCCGTGTAGTGGTAGATGGGTCTGATGATAACATGTCAGCTGCAGCGCTCGGCCTGTAAACACAGAGATGATTTAATGCAGCTCGCCGTCCAGACTCAACTCGACTGTTTTCATCCGTCTGATCGTTTCCAGATGGAGTCGTGCTGCTGCTGCTGCGGTACAGTAGAAACGCTCAGATTTACAGTATCACAGGAGAGTTTTAACGTCTCGTCTTGGAGCTCCCACTCAAACCCATAATAATCCCTCCTGTTCATCAATCTTTTAATCCTGAGATACGACTTTTTTTTATGCAACTCTTCTCTTAAACTTGGTTTGGACTAAAACTAACACGTTTCAAACATCCACAACAAAAAGTGACAAAGGAAATCAACTTTTGCATCATTTAATAGTGAGTGAGACCTCACAAAAGTAAAACAACAGTAATATATATTCAAAATAATGATAATCTCTATTTAAACTGCACTTTGCTTAACAAGGTTGCAAAAGGTTTCACAAAAACATCAGAGCAAACTGTAAAAACGGCCACAACAATGTAATCTAAACTAAAATTCAAACACCTCAGTGGAAAATAATGTGTTTAAATGTGATTAAAAAGCAGTAACTGAATCAACAGACTTGATCTTGGCAGGTTAAATGTTCCAGAGTTTGGGAGTTGAGTCTTTTTATTTGTTTGTTTTCTACATATAGAGTTTTAAATGTTCCCGTCTGTGGAGTAGGCTATAACAGCAGCATTAATACTTTTTTTATCACCTTCATTAAACATGTTAACACCTTTCCACACATTTAGTTTCAGTCAGATGAGAAGAAACACTGAGTCTGGAGTCTGGAACCACTGTTGTCATTGTTTTTAATAAAAAATTCAAGTGTCACAGGATGAGGCCGGTGTTATGTAACACTTAATCAATACCAGACCATCGAAAGAGAAGCAAACGTCATGTGGCTTTATTCTCCTGGCAGAATAATCTGTTCTGAAGGCACAAAACTCACAAAATCACAGTTTTATATTCAGGGAAACATGTTGACACAGATTTTTATCCTTTTTAAAATCTCTTCAGAGCTTCGCCTCTCATGAAGGATTTAGTTTGTTGAAGGACTGAAACCAGTAAAAAAAACAGAACAAAAAAAAACTCCACTCACTCCATAACTCCCCACTAAGGTGAAACATGTGTGATGGAAACTTCAGGCAGAGTTGCTGTAACTTCCAAACACACAAAAACCTTTTGTCCTATACAGCCACACTGATTCTTCATGTCGGAGTTCGACTGGATGTGTTTTTCTACGGTGGCCCCGAGGGGTCAAATCACTGCAACTTCAGAAAACACACAACGTGTTTCTGGGGACGCAATAAAATGAGACTAAAGGCACAAAGACTAATGCTAAGCTAACAGTCCATATGATCAATAACATATGGAACATGTGATTGTGAGCTTCCCTTTATTGTGTCCCCACCCAGTACAATATTTTTTTGGAATTTGTAGCACGTTTGTTTTATTTAAAGGGATACACCAACATTTTTTTTCGTGTCTTGCCTCACTCCCGAGTCCATGACCAGCAGATAGACACCATCCTTTCGACTGTGCGTGCAGTAACAAGGGAGATAGAGCCGTATCGCCCGTAATTAGCTTAGCTCAAACACTGGAAGTGTATGGGTAGTGTTAGCCTGCCTCCACCTAAAGTCGCTAATTAGCTTAGCTCAAACACTGGAAGTGTATGGGTAGTGTTAGCCTGCCTGCTACCCGAGCCGAAACCAGCAGTCAGAAGCTGTTTCATTTTAGCTCTAAACTCTGTAAATATCTCACTTTATCGACATTTCAAACATTTTTAGGCGAGAAAGTAGCCGTTTAGATCAGCAGTGTGTCGTTAATTTGTCTAAATACCAGCTGTTTACAATTTTGTTCGGACGAATTCGGCGCTACTCAAGCTAGCCGTTGTGACCAACGCACTTCCGGTTACTTTCAAAAAATAAAACACCCGTTGCCCTTTACATACAGAAAACCATGACGATAGAATTTGTGCTTTTACTTTGAAACAGGAAGCTAACCTACCCTCGATGTAGCTGGCTTGAACCAAAATAAAGCGTCTTTGCTTGAACCCTCCATTTTGACCGATCTCGTCCCGTTAGCGGCATTTGACCGCTCAAGATGCCTTACCGGAGAGTTTTGTCAGCTCTGAGACCAAGATCGGCCCGCCGGTTTCCGTTTAGAGTTGCTGAAGAGTTTCTCTGATGACTTTAGGTGGAGGCAGGCTAACACTACCCATACACTTCCAGTGTTTGAGCTAAGCTAATTAGCGACTTTAGGTGGAGGCAGGCTAACACTACCCATACACTTCCAGTGTTTGAGCTAAGCTAATTACGGGCGATACGGCTCTATCTCCCTTGTTACTGCACGCACAGTCGAAAGGATGGTGTCTATCTGCTGGTCACGGACTCGGGAGTGAAGCAAGACACGGAAAAAAAATAATGTTGGCGTATCCCTTTAAAGTTGCAGTGAGTTGAGCCCTCAGAGCCACCGTAGTTTTCTGCTCCTCAATGAATCACAGAACAAAACAGAGAAACAGGAAGCGAAAGACAAAAGAGCCTCATTAATGTTTGAATTGTTTTAATATCAATTAGTTAATAAAGTGCAGAAATTCATATTAAAGATCTTTAGAAAGCAAACACTCTCAGAAAAAGATAAAACCAACATAAACGTCTTCTCTTTATCTCGCTACAGTTTAACATTGAACCCAGTTTTATGTTTTCAGTGAGATAAGTGTGTGTTTTATCTACAGCGACAGATATTTCCTGTTTAGTTTAAACTCTTGCGGGCACAACCATCAGCATGTCCATTTTCAGATGGCCACTTTGCTGAGTCTGTTCCTCCTGATGTGGATGTGTCTTTAGAAAACACTGTTCCTCCGTCTTTGTACTTTTCCCTGAGTCCAGAGGAGCAGCAACATCATTAATCAACATCCGCGTCGTGGCACTGCAAAAAGTCAAATATCTTACCAAGAATATTTGTCTTATTTCTAGTCAAAATTTAATTTCTAGTCAAAACAAATCTCATTCTACTTAAAATAAGACTCATCACATTAAAAAGTAGCTTGTCAAAAAGTAGCTTGTCACTTTTCACTCCTTTCAAGCAGATTTTCACTTGAAATAAGTAGAAAAATCTGACAGTGGAGCAAGTTTTTCTTTCTTATTACAAGCACAAAGAACCTGCTTTCACTGGCAGATTTTTCTACTTATTTCACGTGAAAATTAGTTTCAAACAAGTGAGAATTATCTAAAAACAAGTTATTTTTTAGGTGATGAGTCTTATTTTAAGGGGAAAGAAATGAGTTTTGACTAGAAATTAGACATTTTGACAAGAAATAAGACAAATATTCTTGGAAAGATTTTGAGTTTTTGCAGTGTGATGTTTGGGGGTTTAAATCCTTTTCCCCCTACACTTAGAGGACGGCAGCGGAGTAAAGAATGAAGTGGTTTTGTAAGAGAAGTGACCGTCGACACGAGAGAATCTCTAGGAACTGGTGATTATCTGGTAATGCTACACTGACGTTTCCACAGTTCAGGAGAAGTTCACTTTCTTCATAATCGCACCAAGGCAGAGAAGAAGGAATATGACATAAATCCTCTCAGACAAACTGAAACCACATCTTCCGACCTAATGACAAGCTGCAGCTAAACTGACGGCTGAATTTCCTAAGAAATGTTCGTCCTAAAGGGACACGACTTATCGCAACTTCTGAAGTCTTGAGTTATTGCTAAAAAAAAATGTTTGATGAGGTCACATTGACCTTTGCCCTTTTGCCACCAAGGTGTGTTCCTATAGGAGTCAGATGAATAAATGTAGCTGCTGAAGGATTCAACCTCTGAAGAAATTTAAAACCAGTTAAACTAGTTTGATTATTTGGTCCACACCAGACAGTAAAATTGTTACATTGTAGCTACAGACTGCAGTGCGGTCCGCATTCACACCAAGGGGACAGTTGTCGGTCTGAGAAGTGAAGTCACTTCCGCATTCAACAAACTGCAATCCCCTCGGCTTCCTCTGGGGGCTGGTGTCAGAAAGCAGCATTCTCCATAGACCCCCATGTTAAAATCGCCGACTTTACATCCTCAATAAACATGTTAAAAGCCTGGTGTCAGAACGTTTTTTGATCTCAATCGATAGTTTCTACCCCCGCACACACTCTGAGGGGGGTGAATTTTTTTAAAACTCTACCATTTTACTGTTATTAGGTTAAAACTCTGGCCAATTAGGGCGCGGAAACGTTGAGTGACAGGTCCGGAGACTATATATGGCAAGTAGAATCCAACATGGCTCAGTTCAAACCCCCGTAGTAGCGGCACAAAACAGACTCCCCCAAACCAATGGGTGACGTCAGGGTGCTGCGTCCATTCTTTCTACAGTCTATGGTTCACACATGCAAACGAACCAAAATTGGTCTGAATGACGTTTCGTTATCTTCCGGTAGAAATCGCCAATTTGGACTTTCACAATGGAGACAACACTGTCGAACATTGTACAATTAGCGTGATATCGTACATGAACCCGCCCACTGGCCTCGAAGCAGCGGTCTCCGGACCTGTCACTCAACATTTCCGCGCCCTAATTGGCCAGAATTTTAACCTAATAACAGTAAAACGGTAGAGTTAAACCCCCTCAGAGTGTGTGCGGGGGTAGAAACTATCGATTGAGACCAAAAAACGTGCTGACACCAGGCTTTTAACATGTTTATTGAGGGTGTAAAGTGGGTGATTTTAACATGGGGGTCTATGGAGAATGCTGCTTTCTGACACCAGCCCCCAGAGGAAGAAGAGGGGATTGCAGTTTGTTGAACGCGGAAGTGACTTCACTTCTCAGACCGACAACTGCCCCCTTGGTTTTGATCAGGAGGAGGATGATTTCGAGGTGCATCATGGGAAACAAAGTATCCGAACGAAGTATTTCCTGACCAATCTCACTCCTGATCTACAGACGCTGCCCCGTGTGAATCACTGAAGTCGCCACTTTAAGTTTTTTTTTTTTTTTTTTATCCTTGATCCCTGCAGGAGAACATCAGGCCACAGTCCAACAACACAACAGGACACACAATCCTCCCAGGAACATTTTTTCTCATCGTTTTCTGTCAAGTTTTCTATTTCACCCCCCGACTGTTAAGAGGAAGTGGGATCACACCTCAAACTCTCTCCTCTCTGGAGTCGGCTCCCATTTCAACTTCAACTTCAACTTCAAACAACTTTATTACAGTAATCCCACCAGCCAGGGGCAATTGATTTCAGCAGCTTGCATAGTCCAAAAAAACACAGTATACACACAATAAATACATATAAAAGATAAGGTAAATAAATAGAATAGGATGCCAAGGATACAGTGTTGTCAAAGATCAGTTGAATTGATTGATTGATATCTTTATTTCGATCATGTAAACGACAATGTAAAAAAAAAAAAAAAAATAAGATAAAATAATAATATAATAAGGAAATAAGTGAACAGCAAAAATGTATACACAAAAAAAAGTAACATCTCATAAGCAGCGCAGTTTACATGAGCGAAAAGGAGTAGATCTAATCCTACCCCTATAATTTTAACTATATGTTCTAATTAAACATTTTACACATTACACATTTTAATCCAAATAGTAAGTAAGCAAACACCTTTTGTGAATTATTCAATGTACCTCTGGAGAATCATTTCTTTATGTCTCTTTTTAAACATGATTACACTCTAAATGTTTTTGATTTCAATAGCTATTCATATTATTCCACAGTTTTACTCCACAAATGGTGATACAGAAACTTTTCTTTCATGAAACATTCTCTGAATATTTCTTGGTAGCAGATAGTTCCTTGCTTTATATAATACTTGGGCTGTTTTATGCTCCACCAAATCAAACAATTTTAGAGTTTTAGATTTCCAAAATAAGTCATTGGTGTGTGCCCCATAATCAACCCTGTGAATAATTCTCATTGCTCTTTTTTGCAGTATGAAAAGTGGCTGAAGTGAATGAGTGAATAAATACATAAGTTGCACATGTTTGACCAATAAAATGTGCATGGTAAGAGGAATTTCTCTCCGTCTTTTGTTTCCTCTTCTTATTCTTTTTCAGAGAAATGTTTGAGGGTCAGTAGCAACAACAGCAACAACTACTGTACCACCACTGCTGCTGCTGTGGTGGATGTCTGAGTCTGAGCTGCACATGGAAACAACATGAGGAACTGTAACTGCTCTGTAATGAGTGTAATTTTGCTGAAACTGAACAATGTGTATGTGTGTATGTGTACGTGTGAGTGCATGTTCATGTTCATGTGTGTGTGTGTGTGAAATAGAAAGTGGTGTGTGTCTGCAGTCAGTCTGTCAGCAGCATGCACCTCCCATCTGGCAAACATTGTACAGGCATCTCCCATCAGTCACACCTCCACACACACACACACACACACACACACACATATATGCAGGAAGTGTGCATGCATGCATGTGTGTGTGTGTGTGTGTGTGTGTAGAGGAGGAGGTGCTTGGTGCTGGTCCTCCTCCCTTTACTACTACATACACACTCTCCCCCTCTCTCAGTGCTGCTCGCTCGCTCGCAGGGCAGCAGCAGATCGACTCAGCTTCACTCTGTCATTTCTGCTTTTTATTCTCTCTAAGAAAACACAAAACAAAAAGAAAGAAAAGAAAAGTTTAAACCTCTCTTCTTCTTCATCATCATCCACTCAGCTTTTCAGAGTTTTTCCCATTTCCATTCTGCAGCAGCCGCAGTGTGTAGCCGATACTGAAGAAAGAAAGAAAGAAAGAAAGAAAGAAGATTGTTATTCCTCAGGATGAACTCCAACGCGCTCCTCACCAACCTGCAGTCCCGGATGCAGCTGGCGAAGGAGATGAGCGACGAGGAGAAGCTGTACCGCTACAACGGCGTCTTGTACCCGCGCATCATGTGTCCCGAGGAACATCTGAAGGCTCTGGGTGACATCACAGCCCGGGAGGATGACGTCATGCTGGTGGCGTACCCCAAATGTGGTGAGTGAGTGGTGTTTAAATATGTCTTTTTGCATGGTTTTATTTCATTTTAAAGGGACAATGAGGAGTTTCTATTTGGTTGTAAAAAAAAAAGTCTCATATTAATGTGGATGAATCTACATTACCCACACTTGTTAATGGGCTCCATTATCGATAAATATATCGTTTTGTTGTTATTATTAGTGGTGGTGGAAATGCTGCTCGAGCCGACCAACGTTTCCTTACTTTCGGTTTCGCGGCGAGTCATGAGAACGCTGCAAAAACTCAAAATCTTTCCAAGAATATTTGTCTTATTTCTTGTCAAAATGTCTCATTTCTAGTCAAAACTAAACTCTTTCCACTTTAAATAAGACTCATCACCTATAAATGAACTTGTTTTTAGATCATTTTCACTTGTTTCAAACTAATTTTCAATTGAAATAAGTAGAAAAATCTGCCAGTGAAAGCTTGAAAGTTTTTTGTGCTTGTAATAAGAAAGAAAAACTTGCTCCACTGTCAGATTTTTCTACTTATTTAAAGTGGAAAATTTGCTTGAAAGAAGTAAAAAGTGTCTAAAAACAAGCTGCTTTTTATGTGATGAGTCTTATTCTAAGTAGAATTTGATTTATTTTTACTAGAAATGACATTTTGACTAGAAATAAGACAAATATTCTTGGTAAGATTTAGAATTTTTGCAGTGAATAACGCCGCTGAATCTCCGTTTATGGTGGGAACTACGACGGTATGTGATCGTCTTCCAACCTCTGACTTTAATTCTTGATGAATGAAAACATGAGTCTGTCTTGCGCCGGTCAAAGAGGCTCATAAATGTAGTGTGAAAACACTTCGCTTTTCCAAAACTCCTCGTTGTCCCTTTAAAGTTGTTTGAAGTTGAAGAAAATTTGATGCATGAGTCTCAGTCTGACCCCTGCATAGTTTTATTGAATGCATCGGGGGCCCCCAGGTCACAGCTTCAGGTCTTCAGTTTATATTTTCTTGGAGCAACATCACAGAGGTTTTTCCAGTTCCCCTCTGGATCCTCTAAAGTCGGTCCAGCAGCTGCTATTTCCCTTTACATTAAAGCCGCTCATGTAAATTCATGAATGAGGAGACAGTCATGACAGAGTTGTTTATCTACAGTACAGGCAGTGATTTTACAACTATGTCGTTCAAGGTGTGGAGAGATAACGTCCTCACGTGAGAAGAGCGAGTGTTAAACCAGAGGAATGTGTGTTTGTTTGCATGCAACCACCTGGCTGACAAACATGACAAAGCAAAAAGTTCATCCTGGTGCGACTTGTTGAGAAAGCCGCTGCGTCGAGACAAACCGGCTTTTAGGAAAGAGAAACCTGCACCTCAGGCTTCCTGTGATGATGTTTCCTATATATATTCTCTGTGTTCAGCTGTCAGTCAGAGGTGAGCTGAGTTGTAGCGGGAAAGTTTTTGCACAGGAGCGAAATAAAAACTGAATCGGTCTGTGTAAAGGTTCTGAGTCTCAGTAATGACTGGTGATGCCACAACAGAAACAGGAAGTAGATTTAGTAAGGCAAAGCAAGGCAAGGCAAGGCATCTTTATTTATATAGCGCATTTCATACCAAGGAAACTCAATGTGCTTTACATGAAGACAAAACTTTTTTTTTTTTTTTTTTAAAGAGAAGCATAAAACAGACACAAAAAACAGAGTTAAAAGCAAGAGCAAATAAAAGTAAAAGAAAAGAAAATAGATAAAGTTTTAAGTTCTTAAAAAGAGCTCAGCTATAAGCACATGATAGTAGATACACTGCAAAAACTCAAAATCTTTCCAAGAATATTTGTCTTATTTCTTGTCAAAATGTCTCATTTCTAGTCAAAACTAATCTCTTTCCACTTTAAATAAGACTCATCACCTAAAAATTAACTTGTTTTTAGATCATTTGCACTTGTTTCAAACACATTTTCACTTGAAATAAGTTGAAAAATCTTTTTTGTGCTTGTAATAAAAAAGGAAAACTTGCTTCACTATCAAATTTTTCTACTTATTTCAAGTGAAAATCTGCTTGAAAGAAGTAAAAAATGTCTAAAAACAAGCTACTTTTTAATGTGATGAGTCTTATTTTAAGTAGAATGAGATTTATTTTGACTAGAAATGGCATTTTCACTAGAAATAAGACAAATATTCTTGGTAAGATGTTGAGTTTTTGCAGTGTAGCGGTTTGGTGGCCAAAGCAGCAGGCGAACAAATCCAACAAAGATGAGTTTATAGGGAAAACCAGCAGAGATGAAATTGGGGGAAATGCTATAAGGAAAGACAGGTGAAGCTAATCAGGGCGGGGCTTAACTGTCGCACGCCATGAGGACAGGAAGTGAAGGATCTGAAGCGAGGGTTTATGAAAACAGAAGAGGAAATGTAAACGCTGCAGCCCCCCGGTGAGGTGAGGTGGAGTGAGGTGAAGGTAAAGGTGTGACGGGTCGGGGCCCCTCGGTTGTTTGTGCCCGGGGGCCGCTGTCTCGTCCACACGCTGCCCTTTGACCAACATGCTGCCGCTCCTAACGTTAATGATTGTAACAGTGGTGAAAGTGAAGCTTTTTAACGACCTACTGTACCTACAGTGGAAATATGAACCAGATGTGAGCAGCTGTGTCATATCAACTTAAAGGCTGATACAACATGTGTCTGAGCACTAATTCTGTTCATATAAGAACCTTGAAAAACAAACTTCTCCTTTAATGGATGAAAACTTGTATTCATTTCTTTCTCCTTTAACATTTTTTGCCTCATTTTTGATTCAGCTGATGAAATTCAGTCACAAAATCAAGTAGCTCAACAAATCTCCTGCTTCACTGTAAAATAATTAACTGAGTTTTCAATCTTGTCTGGACAGTTTAAGCTTTATATATTCGATATGATATGATACGATACAATATGATGCGATACGGTGTGACACATTGCGGTACAATACAGTACGATACAACACATGATATGATACGATGCAACTAGTGCTGTCAACATTAACACGTTAATTTTGGCGATTAATAATAAACCTTTAACACGTTAAAAAACTGTGCTGTAGCGCTGTTAATACGTCATTTTATTAAGTTTTAATACTATTTTTCATGTGAGAAAGTAACCGTTTAGATCCCCAACATGTGGTCAGTTTATCCAAAAAGCCATTAAAATAGTCTTTGAATTGAAATATACTTTCTTTGTGTTCATTCTACATCAATTTGATGATTTGACCTAGATAAATATTCATTATAAGATTCAGTCTTAAGTGGACAACTGCAATTAATTAATCGATAAATGAATCACATTTAATTACAGTAAACTGTGCGATTAATTTGTGTTTTTTTTTTTAATTGATTGACAGACCTAGATACAACAAATTGTGATATGATACATTGCGATATAGTAGGACACATTACGATATGATACAACACATTATGATACGAACCATACGAAATGATACCATACGACACATTGCGATATGATATGATATGATAGGATACAACACATTATTATACAAAACATTATGATACAATACGATACAATATGGTATGGCATATTACAATACGATGTATACTTTATTGTACGGGGAAATTTGTCTTGGACTCACTCAGCAACTATGCCATAAATGCTTTGACGGCCCTTAGTCGACATGAGGGTGAGTAGAAAATGAGTGAAATTTCAATTTTGAGTGAACTATCCCTTTAAAAACTGAAAGCTGTGTGCGTGCTAGCTGCACACCGGCTGCACCTGACAGCTCTCACCTCACCTCGCCTCACCTGGCGGCCGTGGGCGGATTGATAAGATGTTGTTTGACACCAGATTAGATGCAGCGTGAATATCACCGTGATTCAGCATCTTGAGTTAAGTCTGTCTGTGATGAACGAACGGCCGTCTGGGCGTCGCTGTGGTTACGTAAGACACTGTGTGACACAACAACACAACACAGAAGAAAGTAAATAACAGTGACACACACACACACACACACACACACACTCACTCACACACACACTGTTGTGATTAGAGGGAAACAACCTCCCTGTGTGTTCGCTGCTAATTTGCCTTTGCAGTAAATGAGCCGCTGCACATTCCACAATCAGCGCTAGTGCCCACAAACATCTGTAAACATCTGCAGCTGGCCCCAGAGTTCAGACAGACAGTCACTGCTGAGTCGCATTTTAGTTAGTTTGAGCTTTTTAAAGGGATAGTTCAACATTTTGTCAAACTGGCCCCATTGCCATAATCCCTATAGTCTATACAGCAGTAGGTTCGTTACCTTTAATTGTCGGTGCAAGCTGTTTTTTAGAACGGCGGAGCGGAGCCGTGAGCTGCTCAGAGCTACGCTACAGAGGAGGCTCATTATGGGATTTCTTGGTTTCCCTCATCATCAAACTCATCAAATACACAATCCAACAACTCCACAACGCTCTGGTGGACAAGTTGTGAGCTGCACATTCACCACACTATGAGATAATAACACAACGTTACCACACAGAGTTGTTTTAGAGGGAAATACATGCAAAACCACTGATGCGTGTTGCCTTCAGGGACAGTTTTTCATCAACAGTCTCTGTATTTCCCTCTAAAACAACTCTGTGTGGTAACGTTGTGTTATTATCTCATAGCGTGGTGAATGTGCAGGTCACAACTTGTCCACCAGAGCGTTGTGGAGTTGTTGGATTGTGTATTTGATGAGTTTGATGATGAGGGAAACCAAGAAATCCCATGATGAGCCTCCGTAGCGTAGCTCTGAGCAGCTCACGGCTCTGCTCCGCCGTTCTAAAAACAGCTTGCACCGACAATTAAAGGTAACAAACCTACTGCTATGACTATAGGGGTTATGGCAATGGGCCAATTTGCCAAAATGTTGAACTATCCCTTTAAGGAACTCTGCATTCAAGGACTCTAAACTGCACTAAAGGGATTGGTTGCGATAAAGGCAGGGATCGGTCTAATATCTGGAGGACTAATTGAGTCACAAAATGATTATGAAAGGGTAAACACTTCTTATCTTTTATTGTGAAATACTTAATAATGTTTTTATCAGATCTTTATCTTATTGTGCACAGATGAAACAAACAACCCATAATAACATATTAACCACATAGCTCCTTTTCATCCTTACAAGTTCTACAAGTTTTAGTTTCACGCTGCAGGTTTCTGTGACGAGCAGGAATGTTGCAGAGTCACTGTTTGCGTGACAAAGACTTGTTACCTCTGAGATTAACAACCGTGATGATTGAAGTTGCTTCCTTTTTCCCCTTTTCCTTCCTCTGTGATTGACTCAACTATAATTATCATGATTTACATAGATTATATATTTAAGACTTCCTTCCTGTTTTACTTTGAAATTATTGAGCCTCTCTTCTGATTGGCTGACTGTTTTCTAAACTGATCCAATAAAAAACAGAGCAGATTTCAGAATAAAACACTCAGAGAAACTAAAAATCCTGCAAAGTTGTTGTTGGATGGATGGTGTTGTCCAGGTGGTGAGGGGGCGGGGCTTAGTTGTGACATCACAAAGTGACAGGAAGTCCTGACGGCTGGTTTTAAGGCTCAGTTTCTGAATACAGGCTGTGTGCATTTCTCTGTGGACTGAGGCTTTGATACTTTCACAGTATTAATATAGAACCTAGAGCTGCTTTATAATCACATTACACATGGACATCTACCTTTATACTGTATGGAGCTTTAATACAAACATCTACCTTTATACTGTATGGAGCTTTAATACAAACATCTACCTTTATACTGTATGGAGCTTTAATACAAACATCTACCTTTATACTGTATGGATCGATATCAGATATATAGATTAGGGATGTCACGATTATAGATTTTCTTGGTACGATTATTGTCAGAGAAATAATCACGGTGTTACGATTATCACAATTATTATTATGCACTAATTAATTTCACAACACTATGAATGTGTAAAATCTAATATAGTCAAAAAATAATTACATTACTCATTGTTTACACACAATATTTCAAGTATCTATTAATATATCACCAATTCTTAATCCCCCAGGGGAAGTGTTTGAAATATTCAGGTCATAAATTGTCATCTATACCAAATGTTTGCATTTGTTTTAATCGTTTTTTGTTTTGCTTTTTTTTTTATTATTAAAAATGACACGCTAACATTTAAATTCCTACCAATTCAATGTTATGTTACATAAAAAACATCTGCTGATATGGTTCCAAGATCAAATTTTTGTGAAAGTGATGGTATTTAGGAATCTTTACGATCAATTAATTGTGGCGTTTAATACCACGATTAATTGTGAAAACAAGTAATCGTGACATCCCTAATATAGATATTAAACATGTTAGATTTAATTGCAATGCTGACCTGCCAACACAATCATTGTAAACTCTGTTTTCCAAACTGAAGTGTTGGTTGCAGAGCCAGTAGTTGATCAGCATGTGATCAGCTGACTGCAGGGCCGTTGCTAGGAATTCTGGGCCCCCTTAAAGAATACTAAAGTGGGCCCCTCCCCCTAACTTTTCCTTTTTTTTCTTAGACTACATATGTATTATCGTTTTTTATTTAGCCTTCTTTGTTTTGATGCTAATGCAGCATTACACTGCAAAAACTCAAGTATCTTAGCAAGAATATTTGTCTTATTTCTAGTCAAAATGTAATTTCTAGTCAAAACAAATCTCATTCTACTTAAAATAAGACACATCATATTAAAAGTAGCTTGTTTTTAGACACTTTTGACTTCTTTCAAGCAGATTTTCACTTGGAATAAGTAGAAAAAATCTGATAGTGGAGCAAGTTTTTCTTCCTTATTACAAGCACAGAAAACTTACTTTCACTGGCAGATTTTTCTATTTATTGTGAATTTAAGTGAAAATGATCTAAAAACAAGTTCATTTTTAGGTAATGAGTCTTATTTTAAGTGGAAAGAGATTAGTTTTGACTAGAAATGAGACATTTTGACAAGAAATAAGACAAATATTCTTAGAAAGATGTTGAGTTTTTACAGTGTGCTATGAGTATTATTCAGGGTCTTACGCAGAATAAATCGGTCATACAAAGATTAGACTACTGGGGTTTTTTATGGGCCCCACTGGGCGCTGGGCCCCTAGAGTTATCATCACCTTTCTCAACGGCCCTGGCTGACTGACATCGCTCGGTGCTGCAGATTCACTGATACCCGGCAGCTCGGTCGGTCGCTGCTCTCCTCTCAGTTTGGTCTCGGTGGAAGAGGAGCGTGACATTCCTGCTGTCGCCGCAGTGCATTTGAGGAATGTGACATGTTTTCTTTTCAGGGAAGTGTTTACTTTTTCAAAAAAAAAAAAAAAAAAAAGCCTTTTGCACGGCAGCTCGAGTCGCGGGCGGAGAGGCGACACAACACCACCAAGACAGATAGACGAGCTTTAATCACCGTTTTCGGGAGGAATGCTAGATTACGCACTCACCCCCACATCTCCATTGCATATAGGGGCCCATTTGGACCGAAGCCCACATGGGGATAACAGAGCTACTTATCTATCTATGGGTGTGAGGCTATACAGTGGAGGCCCCTGAACGCCCCATTTTGACGTTATACGGGCCGTTAAATCGGCCTTACACGGCAGACTGCCACAGATAATGGCTTCTTGACATGTGGGTGATATACGAGGCCGATAGGGGAGGACTGGCCCGACCTTCACCCCAACACTCTCACATTTATGGCCTCCCGCTGTTTACGGCCCTGTACTGTAATATTTCATCTCTTCGCTGCATGGTTTTCTGTGTGCGCTCGGGGGCCGCTCCACTCCCTCACTGCAAAAACTCAAAATATTTCCAAGAATATTTGTCTTATTTCTTGTCAAAATGTCAAAACTACTTTCTTTCCTCTTAAAATAAGACTCATCACCTAAAAATTTACTTGTTTTTAGATCAATTTCACTCGTTTCAAACTAATTTTCAATTGAAATAAGTAGAAAAATCTGCCAGTGAAAGCAAGTTGTTTGTGTTTGTAATAAGAAAGAAAAACTTGCTCCACTGTCAGATTTTTCTACTTATTTAAAGTGGAAAATATGCTTGAAAGAAGTAAAAAAGTGTATGAAAACAAGCTACTTTTTAAATGTGATGAGTCTTATTTTAAGTAGAATTAGATTTATTTTGACTAGAAATGACATTTTGACTAGAAATAAGACAAATATTCTTGGTAAGATTTTGAATTTTTTGCAGTGCTGATGCCTCTTTTAGATCACATACTGCAGTCGCAATCGCCACAGGGAGCAGCTCCACCTGCCCTCGCCGTAACGTGCGAGTGCGTGTGAAGGAAGAAACAAAGAAACAAGATAGTTGTGGTTGAGTTTGACAGGTCTGAGGTCAGGTTTCGTGACAATCAGACACTAGTTCCGACCGTGTAAACGCTAAACTACCCCACCCCAAGCATGCAGCCTGCAGGGCTTGATGCTGCACAACACAACACACCTGCACTCAGAAACAAATCCATCAAATGACTGTAATCATGGACTCTCCAGCCAGTGGCCCCCTGTCCTGTATGCAAATACACATTCATGGAAACAGCTGGAACATGTTAACGTCATGGGCTGCAGCTGTTGGTTCGACCACGAGCATTTATCCAAGTAGAAGAAGAACAGTGAAAACAGTTCGCTAAGAGTGGAAGGACAAAACAGTGAAATACAGTAAATCAGGGACCTTCAATGTGCAGTACAGTAGGTTCGTTACCTTTAATTGTCGGTGCAAGCTGTTTTTAGAACGGCGGAGCAGAGCCGTGAGCTGCTCAGAGCTACGCTACGGAGGCTCATTATGGGATTTCTTGGTTTCCCTCATCATCAAACTCATCAAATACACAATCCAACAACTCCACAACGCTCTGGTGGACAAGTTGTGAGCTGCACATTCACCACGCTATGAGATAATAACACAACGTTACCACACAGAGTTGTTTTAGAGGAAAATACAGAGACTGTTGATGAAAAACTGTCCCTGAAGGCAACGCGCATCAGCGGTTTTGCATGAATTTCCCTCTAAAACAACTCTGTGTGGTAACGTTGTGTTATTATCTCATAGCGTGGTGAATGTGCAGCTCACAACTTGTCCACCAGAGCGTTGTGGAGTTGTTGGATTGTGTATTTGATTCTAAAAATAGCTTGCACCGACAATTACTGTAAAGGTAACGAACCTACTGCTATGACTATAGGGATTATGGCAATGGGCCAATTTGCCAAAAATGTTGAGCTATCCCTTTAAAGGCGTGAGTTGTATTGGAAATATAATGTTATAATGTGTGTGTGTGTGTGCGTCTCTGTGTGTGTGTGCAGGTTTTAACTGGATGGTGGGAGTGTTGAGGAAGGTCATTGCTGAGTCCACGGGGGTGAAAACCGAGTCCAGGATGCCACCGCTGATCGAGTTCTATGGACCAGAGGCTTTAAAGGTGTGTGTGTGTGTGTGTGTGTGTGTGTGTGTGTGTGTGTGTGTGTGTGTGTGTGTGTGTGTGTGTGTGTGTGTGTGTGTGTTTGTGTTTGTGTGTGTGTGTGTGTGTGTGAGCTAGACAGACAGAGATCAAATCTGTCTTTGTTGTTTGACAACAAAGAGCTGAAACTTGCAGCATCTTTTTTAGATTATTGTTTAGATTAAGTGTTTTAGATGGTTACAGTCTGCTTGTTCCCCACATGTGTGATCTCACACACGCACACACACACACACACACACACACACAGCATTTATTGAGCTGTGCAGATATTTTATTACACACGTCACCCAGATAAACTAACAATGTCCCGATCGATGGGTAAGCGATCAGATGTCTGTGTCTGTGTCTGCTGCAACATGAGCTGTGGACAGAGGGTTAACCTCCAGAACGACTCACACCAGTAAAACCAGTTCAGTCTGAGCCACAAAACAAGAAACACAAACACAGACACAAAGAGAAGTTTAAACTCTTCAGTTTTCCACTTGGATTTTGTTTTTTTTAAAGTCTCCTTTTCCTCCTCAGGTGGTGGAAGAAACTCCGTCTCCCAGGTTTCTGGGGACTCACCTGCACCCCGACAACATCCCCTCCTCCTTCTACACAAAGAAAACTAAGGTACCATCAAATATATTACCACTGTATAACACAGCCTGTATTCAGAAACTGATTATTATATACTATAATATAGGCTAACCCTAACCCTATAATATTAAAGCTCCATACAGTATAAAGGTAGATGTTTGTATTAAAGCTCCATACAGTATAAAGGTAGATGTTTGTGTTAAAGCTCCATACAGTATAAAGGTAGATGTTTGTGTTAAAGCTCCATACAGTATAAAGGTAGATGTTTGTGTTAAAGCTCCATACAGTATAAAGGTAGATGTCCATGTGTAGTGTGATTATAAAGCAGCTCTAGGTTCTATATTAATACTGTGAAAGTATCAAAGCCTCAGTCCACAGAGAAATGCACACAGCCTGTATTCAGAAACTGACCCCCAATTCCAATCCGTTCCCTAAAGACTCAGGCCCTGAACCCTCACTGACTTAAGTGACGTCAGCTGTAAGTGACAGAGTGTGAGAGTCTGTGAGGGTCCAGATGCTGTAAACATGAATGGAACAGCACTTACCCACTCTCACGACACGTTACCTTGACAACAAAATGTTTTTAACTCCGCCCTTGGACCGATAAATTTACGTACTTTCAATACGCACAAGGTGTGCGAGGGAGGCGGACTCAAAACAAAATATTCCTGGATCAGATCTGATCAAATCATCATCAATAATCACAAACTGCACGTTAACACTGACAGTAAACTGCTTCTTTTCTTTTTATTTATTCCTTTTTTTTGGCTCCTGTCCATTAACAATAAAGAGACTGGCGGAGCTCTCTCTGTCCACGTGTGTTAATTTCTTTTTTTTTTTTAACACTTGCGTTCCGACGGCATCCCATGTGTTATGGTTTGACTTCACAACGCTATGAACTGTGGGTAATTCCCCTACCCAAAGTCAGCATCGGTGCTGACTTACGGTAAGGGGGCAGTAAGGGCTCATTCACTGACTCACTGACTTGATGATCTGACAACGGAACAGCCCTCACACACTCACGGACTTCCCGTGAACGCGCCTCTAAGTCAGTGAGTCCGTGAGGGGTCGGATTGGAATTGGGCCTGAGCCTTAAAACCAGCCGTCAGGACTTCCTGTCACTTTGTGATGTCACAACTAAGCCCCGCCCCCTCACCACCACATGGACCCACCATCCATCCAACAACAGCTTTGCAGGATTTTTAGTTTCTCTGAGTGTTTTATTCTAAAATCTGCTCTGTTTTTATTGGATGACTCAGAAAACAGTCAGCCAATCAGAAGAGAGGCTCAGAGCCTCGTCCTCCTCTCTTCTGATTGGCTGACATCATTACCTCAGATTATATTTGGATTTTATTATATTTCCATGGATTACTTCTTTCTCTTATACGACGTATTAGGGTCACATTGAGAAAAACATTTTTCACAGACTTTGAGAATAAAGTCATAATACTACAAGAAAAAAGTCGTAGTTTTACGAGAATAAAGTGGCAATTTTATGAGAAAAATGCAGCGATTTCCTCCAGGTGGAATAGATGCGTTTTCTTGCATTTTCTGTTCAAAGTCCTGATACTGATGACAGTGTGGTGCTGATGTACCAAAATCTCCTTGTCATGACTTCACGACTTCACAAAATGCTCCACGTACGGCCTCATTTTAACAACTTTCCTCCTTTAAAACAACCGATTATATAATATTATGACTTTATTCTCATAATATTATGATTTTTTTCTTGCAAAAATACTATATGATTTTATCAAATTTTATTAAAATTTTTTCTCAATGTGGCGCTGACACTCCATCGTACTGTTACACCTTTATTCTTATGGGTCTAATATTTAATTTTTTTAATGATTATTCCTAAAATGTGAATGTGATCCATGTGTTTCCCGTGGTTACATGTTACATGATATGTTATGTGTTATATCATGCCCCGTACAGATGCTGGTGATCTTCAGGAACCCTAAAGACACTCTGGTTTCCTTCTACCACTTCTCCAACAACAACCCGGTCCTCCCGGTCCAGTCCTGGGAAACCTTCTACTCCCACTTCGTCAGCGGAGACGGTAAACAAACACACAACACTGATTATTATAATCACTGGGAGCTATTTGTATTCGAGTTCAGATTCCAGCTTTTAAAAAAAACTCTGAATTCATTATTTGTATTAGGGAAGAAACAGGAAGTAGGCGCATTAGAGACTTCCGTGGAGCTAGCTGACTAACTAACTGTACGTTCACACCAAAAGCTTCCAAAGCGTCAAAATGCCGCAAATCAATTCATTTTCAATGAGAGCCCGGCGACACTGAGCGTCCAAAGCGTCAACAGGCGTCGCCGCGCTTCCAAAGCGTCCAAAGCGTCACCAGACGAGAAGTTGAGCCCTGGTTAACTTCAGGGTAATTAGCTATGACGCGGTTCGGCGGCAACCTGTCAGAATAGAGACGTCCGTCGGCTGCCTTTTTTTTTTTTTCTGTTTTTTTGTCCTTCAGCTCCCCAATGACCAGTGCAATCGAAATTTGACGTCAGTCACGTGACAAGCGGCCAAAGCGGCTGAAAATTTGCCGTTTTGGGAGCTGTCTTGTCTGAAGCTAAGTAACCCTCGAGCGTTTGGTGTGAACGCACAGTAACGCTTTAGCTCTCGGCTAACTAGAACGGGAATAAAATAATTTAATCGTGCGGCTCTTCTAGACTTTCCAAACGTAATCGGACTGAATGGATCAACTTCTGGTTGTGAAACAAGTCATTGTGACGCTCAAAAAAATGTATCCACCGTTTTATAGCCGCTTCTCTTCCCGTTAAGGTGCACCCAGGTCACCTGGTTATGTGCTGTTGCTCCTCTGCGATAACGTACGGGACTGAGCCTGAGGGCGCTCTGCACCAAAACCAAACCGTGGTGGTGTCTTGTGCATGGATGTGATTGGCTCAAAACACGCACCAACAAGTTTTTTTGTTCCGTTTTGTTTTAATCTCTCTATAGTCAGCTCAGATTTGTTCTAGAATGATTAATTTCTGTCCTCAGGTCCTTGAAACTGAGACTGAATGAGGTGAAGGACGTCCTTTCATGAACCAGGATTACACAATCGTTTCTTCTTCTTCTTCTTCTTGCCAGTGAATCTCATGAAAAATTGCAAAAGCAGATGTGTGTGAGTCCTCGTCAGTATCTACAGACCGCGTGGCCCTGAGCCCACTGGTTCCACACCAAGATGTAAATCTGAAAAACATCATAAATATATAGATTCTGTTGCGAAACGTCCAGAAACAGCTGCTTTACAGAGACAAACAGGAGGGAATGCTGGATTTGTACTGTAGCAGGGACTACTTTCAGCAGCGGATTGGTTTTGGGTGCCACATGAGGCACATTTTAGGGTTTTGTTTAGGGCTTTTAATTTGAAATCTATACCTACTAAACCAGTGTGGAGACGTGCACTGCAAAAACTCAAAGTCTTTCCAAGAATATTTGTCTTATTTCTTGTCAAAATGTCTCATTTCTAGTCAAAACTAATCTCTTTCCACTTAAAATAAGACACATCACCTAAAAATGAACTTGTTTTCAGATAATTTTCACTTGTTTCAAACTAATTTTCACTTGAAATAAGTAGAAAAATCTGCCAGTGAAAGCAAGTTTTTCTTTCTTATTACAAGCACAAAAAACTTGCTTTCACTGGCAGATTTTTCTACTTATTTCAAGTGAAAATTATCTGAAAACAAGTTAATTTTTAGGTGATGAGTCTCATTTTAAGTGAAAAGAGATTAGTTTTGACTAGAAATGAGACATTTTGACAAGAAATAAGACAAATATTCTTGGAAAGATTTTGAGTTTTTGCAGTGTTGTACTGTAGCAGGGACTATTTTCAGCGGCGGATTGGTTTGGATGCCACATGAGGCACATTTTGGGGTTTTGTTTAGGGCTTTTAATTTGAAATCTATACCTACTAAACCCATGTGGAGAGCTGGGCTGCTGTCGGGTCGTGTGGGGTCGACGGCCTCGCCTCGCCGACCCTCTATCATCACACAGCAGCGCCTCTGTTTGTTTTGTACAGTCACAGTTTGACTGGAGCTGCAGCCGGTTCACAGGGGGACAAACGCCGTGTGGACTCAGGGTGGAGACGTTGGAGCGGCGTTCAAAGAAAAACCAATAAATCTTCTGCTTCTTAAGAAAACTATGAGTTATGATCGAAACCTGCGTGACATGAGATTATTTAGGATTTAAACAACATAATAACTGTGTCCCAGTCCAGCGGCCGCAGCCTTCAGAGGCGGCGTTTAAAGGCTGATTACGTCACATCGTTGCTACAACAAGGCCCGTCCCACTTTCAAAGGCTCCTCCAAACAAAAGCTGATGAATCCGGCCTTCGTTTGGCGGTTCTAGGAGGACGCACCGCTCCGATCCGACGGTTGGTTTCTCCTCTGAAGCCGTTCCCCAGTGTTGCCAACATGGCGACTTTCCAAATCCTCTTGGCAACTGTTTTTTTGTCAAAAGCGAGGAGCGTCAAATCTAGCAACCTTTTCCGGTGTTGTTAGAGACTGTTGGAGCTATTTATTTATTTGTAGTATTTAGTGCTGTTTAGTTTATTATTTTGTTTAGTGAGTATTTAGTTTTGATTATTCTCAGTCAATTTACTTGATTTCATTATGATTAGATTTCTATTAGTATTCTAGTTTATTATTTGTTTACTTTAGGTGTTTCTTGTTTATTATTTGTGTTTTGTTTCATTTGGGCACGGTAGGGGGGCACCTGAAGTTATATAGGTAGGCTGTCGGTAAGGGACCAGCATGCACCTGGGTGGGCAAATGGTTTTTTAACGGAGCGGGAGAGGCACAGGAATTTTCTTTGTTCTTTGTTTGCTCGCTGTTTGGTTAAATAAACCACGTTTTTTGTTGAAACTGGACATTTGTTTGGACATTATGTTTTTCCCATCCGCGTACACCACAACCCATGGTGCAACAGTGGCCCTTTGATTAGTATAATTTGAAGTTTGATTTGATACTTTTATTTGTTTGACAATCGGCTGCTACAGAGACTTTTCTGGTGTTTGGAGACTCCGACCTAAAAGCATGTGACGTATCGCTGCTGTCCTCACTGTCACACTAAGGCTACGTTTACACAGAAACCATCTGAACAGAAAATGCAAAAGTGGCGTTGCGTTCTCACTCTTTATTCTGCATTTGAACAAGCATTTTTTGGAGGAAATCTGCATACATACGGTGACGCAAAAGTTTGTGGAATTCGATGTTGTATGCACACCAGACGGCTACGTAGGTGGCAGTGTGAAACACACCACAAAGAATGTAAGTACTGTAAGTAAGTAAGTACGCAACGTGAGCAGATGGGACCTGATCGGAGCAGACTTTTGCGCCCTCCCTTTAGACGGGAACACGTTTTTAAGATTTCCACTCTGGAGGGTGGTTTCACTTTTTACGTTTTTAAGCCCCAAAATCGCCGTCAGCCTCTAAACGAAAGGCACATCTGATAAAACATTTTGGCGTTTTCACCTGCTAGCATTGTCGAGTAAACAGGGCCTAAATGATAATGATGAAATAAATGAAATCACTGCATTTGACTCACACAGCCTCAGCTCAGTCACTTATCACCTAATCTACTGTGTGAAGGTTTATATCTTTTATCTTGTATTGTATGTGTCTATGTATTGTCTCCTTTTTATTTATAATGGACCTGAGTCCGTAATAAAGATTATCTATCTATCTATCTATCTATCTATCTATCTATCTATCTATCTATCTATCTATCTATCTATCTATCTATCTATCTATCTATCTATCTATCTATCTATCTATCTATCTATCTATCTATCTATCTATCTATATCTATCTATCTATACTCAAACAAGAAAAACTCAGACAAGAAAAACAGCAAATCTCTTATAAGATACCAGTGAAAGATCTGCCTAACTCAAGCCGACAGATTGGAACAGCTTAGCCACTACTAAAGATCCTGAAACCTACTGCAACGAGTTCCTAGAGATAATAAAGGACATTTATGGTGTTGATTCTTGTTTAATAAAGAGAAATAACTCTCTCTACGCCGATAACATTGCTGACTAACATATCCTTTAAAGCAGTGGTCGCCAACCCGTCGATCGCGATCGATTGGACGATCTTGGAGACTGTCTCTGCTCGACTGATGTTCGTCTTGTTCTTTCGATCCAGATTTTGTCTTTTTTTTTTTCAGTGTAGCGGGCGGTGCTGTAAATAATGACTTTACAAATAATATAATTACAATGAATTTGAATGAAAATGACGGATTAGCACTGAATAGTTCCCTCATACATATAAAGTACAATAAGTCAGAGTGTGAAGAAGTGGGACAGTACAAAGATTAGAGAGCAGCTCAGTGACTGTAAACCACCACCACTGTACAGAGATCACAGCTGTAAACAGGTTCACTATCACTTTACTGCCTCAATTACCCACTAGTGTGTGTGTGTGTGTGTGTGTGTGTGTGTGTGTGTGTGTAGGTGTGTGTGCATTTTGACCCAATTTAAATGGATTTTACAACTTCTTGATATCTCAGCTTTTACCTCTGCACCACTTTAACATAAACTGTGAAGAGGTTTCAACACTTCTTTTTGTTTTTTTTTTGTTTTTTGCAGTCTTTTGAACTGAAATGTAGGTCAAATAATCTTCTTTGTTATTCTGTGTGTGTGTGTGTGTGTGTGTGTGTGTGTGTGTGTGTGTGTGTGTGTAGTTCCTTGGGGGTCGTACTTCGACCACGCCCTGGCCTGGGAGAAGAAGATGGACGACCCCAACGTGATGATCGTCACCTACGAGGAGCTGAAACAGGTGCTGCTCACACACTTTTTGCAATGAAACCCTGAGATACAACGAGATAGTGAGGCTTTGGCATTAAAGGGATACTTCACCCAAAATCGATAATTCACCAATCATCTCTTCACCGTCTTGCCAAGGAAGGGTTTGGAGAACTTTCAGAGTCATCAGTCAAAACTCTTTAGGAGATCCAGGGGGGGTCCGGCTGGCAACAGGTTTTCATATAATGGCGGTGGATAGAGTTCACTTTTGAATCGTCCAAAACACACATTATGAAACATCCAGATACCTCCATACTGCTCGTCTGTACTGACCCAAGTGTCCTGAAGCCGCCACATGGAAAAGTAACTATCGGTACTGATTATTATCTGCCTGATAAATTCAATAAGATTCAATATTCGCAGATTCATCAGATTATGACATTTTTTAGCCAGTTAAAATTGTCTTGATTTAGTCTGTTTGCCCCCTGAGTGGATTTGAAACAATAAATAAAAGTAGATTTTTGAAGAGTCATAACTGTATATTATATATTATATTATTGTCAGATGCAGAGCTTTTTTTGAGCCTTTCTTAAAAGGATAGTTCACCCAAAGTCGATAATTCACCAATCATCTCCTCACCATCATGCCAAGGAAGGGTTTGGAGAACTTTCAGAGTCATCAAAACTCTTTAGCTTGTCTGTACTGACCCAAGTGTCACAACTTGTCCACGAAAGCGTTGTGGAGTTGTTGGATTGTGTATTTGATGAGATTGATTAGGGAAACCAAGAAATCCCATAATGAGCCTCCGTAGCGTAGCTCTGAGCAGCTCACGGCTCTGCTCCGCCGTTCTAAAAACAGCTTGCACCGACAATTAAAGGTAACGAACCTACTGCTATGACTATAGGGATTATGGCAATGGGCCAATTTGCCAAAATGTTGAACTATCCCTTTAACTTATCACCTGTATAATATGATTAATTCATATTTTAACTTTGTAAAATTTCTGTCGACCATTTACAAACTATCCACCAGTGTTTTAACTGATTTTAGTTGTTTCTGTAAAACCTCAGAAGACACATTGAGAGTCAGACAAACAACGACACAACTAAAATCAAACAGCAGTAAGAGGAAGACAATGACTCTGTGAAAAATAAACAAAACAAGAAGGAAAACTAAGAAATGTGAAGCCGGTGGAGTCTGCTGTATTTGTATTTATGAGGTGGACTTGAAGTTGTGTTGAAGCCCAGTGCAGAATGTGAGCCACAGTCACAGTAACACAAAGCAGATCCCGCTCACTCCCCTGCAGCCGCCGACATTCCTGTGAAATAGCTTCATAAATCAGGAGGAATCAGAGCTGATCCCTCCTCTCCGCGCTGCCTGTTACCACGACGATCCGCAGTGATGAACCTTATAATGCGCCCTGATCTCCTGCAACAAGAGACACCTGTACATAAAATCCCTGTAATCCACCACAGAGAAGAACTGCTGCAACAGTTCTGCTGCTGCTCAGAAATAAGGAAAGGAAACAAGATTCATTTCTCAAATAGAAAATCAAGTCGCAGCTTGTTAATGTGGATTTTAAAACCTGAACTCTCCAGGTCTGGTGTCTCTAACCCTCCTCTGTGTCTCTAACCCTCCTCTCCTCCATGTGCATTTGTTTTTCCAACGAAGCCGGTGAGAAATCAATCCATGGAGCGGTGGATAACGTTTTTTTTTCCCAAGAAAATATTTTACTTTTTCAGAAATCTTACCACTTTTTGTAAAAATAAAAAAAAAAATCCAGAATTTTCTCTACAATATTTCCACAAATTCATTGGCCCAAAGTTACAAGTCATTGATTTGAATGGTTCTCAAAGTGAGGTCCGGGGACCCCCAGGGGTCCTTAAGAGAATTCAAGGGAGTCCCTAACTTTTTCTTGAAATATAACTACTTTTTTCTAGAATTTTCTAAACTTTTCTTACCACTTTTATTATTATTTTAAAAAGAATTTTAACCACTTTTTCTAGATTTTTCTTCTTTTTTTGGAGAAAATTTACCAGTTTCTTCCATAATTTTTTTTTTAACTTTTGAGAAATGTTACCACTTTTTTCAAGAAAATATTTTACTTTTTTTTAATTTTGAGAGAGAATTCTTATCACTTTTTTGTAAAAGAAAAAAAAAAATCCAAAATTTTCTCTACAATATTTCCACAAATTCATTGGCCCTAATCTGAACATAGGCCTATACACTGACTAAAAAAGTAGTCCCAGGACAAATATTTGTGTGGCAGTGTCGCCATGGAGACGAGAGCTGGGACACCGGGTCGGAGACTCTGATCTTACAAGGTTGGTTTTCAGCCAAGAGACGCTCCATTCTCCCTGGAACTAGTTTTACTAACAATATTGCTCTGACACTGGTCAATTAAGCTAAAAATGGGTAACCCTTTAGTTTACAGGCTGCTAATTATGTGATAATTACATGATAACGTCAAGAAATATCTCAGAAATAACGGTCAATTTCATAGTAATGTCATGTTTTTCATAGAGGTAAAAGATTACCTATTGCTATTCATGCTTTGAATTTTTCAGAAAAGGTCAGAATTTGTCTTGCAATTGACCTTTATTTCTGGGCTATTTCTACGCAATCAATCATTATTTCTTGGCTATATTTCTCGACATTACTATGAAATTGACAGTTATTTATATTTCTAGATATAATTACACCCTCACTTGTTATTTCTTGGCTATTTCTTCTTACATTATCACGTAATTAGCGGCCTGTAAATTAAAGATTTACCTAAAAATGTAGCAGAGTTAAAGGGATAGTTCAACATTTTGGCAAGTTGACCCATTGCCATAACCCCTATAGTCCTAGCAGTAGGTTCGTTACCTTTAATTCTTGGTGCAAGCTACTTTTAGAACGGCGGAGCAGAGCCGTGAGCTGCTCAGAGCTACGCTACGGAGGCTCATGGGATTTCTTGGTTTCCCTCATCAAACTCATCGTTCCCGTCAGGGGTAGTTTTTCATCAAGCAGTCTCTAAAAATAGCTTGCACCGACAATTGAAGGTAACAAACCAACCGCTATGACTATAGGGATTATGGCAATGGACCAGTTTGCCAAAATGTTAAATTATCGCTTTAAGGTGAAAATCCTTCAGAGTTTCTCTTCAACAGTAGCCTACGTCAGAACAAATTTCAAAGCTAACAGGGTCGTGTTTCTTTGGTTGGTTGGTGGATCTCGGTTCATTTCTTTCCGGTTCTGTCTCCTGTCTCCTGTCTCCTGTTTCCTCTCAGGACCTGAGCGAGGGCGTCCGACAGATCTCCAGCTTCTTTGGTTTCAGCCTGACGGAGGCTCAGGTGCAGCGGATCGCAGGAGAAAGCACCTTCACCGCCATGAAGGAGAGCTCGGCCAACTCCCACGGCAACATGGGCAACGTCATCTTCAGAAAAGGTTCCCCAGAGTCTCTCAATCATTTTTACAAAAAAAAACATCTTGGGTTCAGTGTTTGATTGTTTGTTTTTATTAATGTGAGCTTCAGTGGTTAAAGGGATAGTTCAACATTTAGTCAGCTCCTCCTCTCACCATAACCCCTATAGTCACAGCAGTAGGTTCATCACCTTTAATTATCGGTGCATGTTGTTTTGAGATCGGCGGGGCAGAGATGTGAGCTGCTTAGTGAACACAATGGAGGTGAACGGTACAGGTGCGCAGTCCCTCGTCAAACTGGTGAATGTGCAGGTCACAACTTGTAGAATAGAATAGAATAGAATATACAATATCACAGCGCTCCAGTGTACAAAGGTAAAGAATATAGCAGAATAATACAATACAACAACTTAAAATAGGAGAAAAAGATCAATTACAAATTAAAAATTACAAAAAATTACAAAGTTAAATATTTACTAGAATTACAAAAGTTAAAAACTATAAGAATAAACCCCAAAATTTGCCCCTCCACCTTCCCCCATCTTAACAATTGTCCAACAACTTGTTTCATTCTACAGTATAAACTACTGATAACAATTTCTCCCAAAAAATTACAACTGGTTAAAATAAAAAATAAAAAGATGCAGTGTTTTCAAACCTCAAATAATGCAAAGAAAACAAATTGATATTAATTTTTAAACAACAGAACACTAACGTTTTGAATTAGGAAGAGTTCAGAAATTAATATCGATGGAAATTTTAAAACTTTAAACCTGCAGCAGCAGTGATATGTGTTATAGTTCTAAGATTTTCTATTAAAATTAAGTAAATAATGACATTTTTTCTTTTTATCTGGAAAAGTATCGTAAGGTATACATGTTGGTTTAGTTTAGTTTAGTTTATTAGTTTAATAAGGGACAGTGTGCAATTACATTAATCATTTAAAGGGAAAAAAAATGAAAAGATGGTTGCACCAGATTTAGCTCCCAGCTAATTTCCATCTGTAGTCCCTACACATAACATAAAAGTGATAAAATACACAGAATACAAGCTACTATACAAAGATGAGGCATAAACAGACAGTTTAGGTACCGGTATCGATACCAAAATGTTTGTATTGTGACAACACTAGTTATGTCTAATAGGCATTATGTGATGAGAGGAGAATTTGCTATTAAAAAAAAGTTGAACTATCCCTTTAAAACTGTCTTGTACCTGGGCGGCAGGTGAGGTCGGGGACTGGAAGAACCACTTCACACCGGAGCAGAGCCGAGAGATGGACGAGGCCTTCGACAAACACCTGGCAGGCACCAGACTGGGAGAGAAACTCAACTACCAGCTGCACTGCCAGTAGCAAACAGGAAGTCAATGAGGGAGGAAGAGGAGGAAGAGGAGGAGGAAGAGGAAGAAGAGGAGGAAGAAGAAGAAGAGGAAGAAGAGGAAGAGGAAGAGGAAGAAAAACAGTGTAGGAGGACTTTTCAGACCTTGGGCGAGGACGAAGCTGCGCAGACGGCGAAAGGAGGCGTTGCTGCCTGTCAGACTCAGCTCAGGGCTAAAAGTCTCAAGGTGAGAGGTTCAAAGACGAAGGGAAGAGGGAGCGAGAAGGGAAAAAGTGCATTATATGTTTTTAACTTTTCAACAACTCCAGCCTGTGAACGTCATAAATAAAGGAATAGTTTAACATTTTTGGGAAGCCATAGTGCTACGTCTTCTCCTTCCTTCCTTCCTTCCTTCCTTCCTTCCTTCCTTCCTTCCTTCCTTCCTTCCTTCCTTCCTTCCTTCCTGTGTGGACAAAGACAAAAATACAATCTCAAGCTTCACGAAACACGAGAGCCGGTGTTTTCCCCTCAAAATGTCAAACTGTTCCTTAAAGGGATAGTTCACCCAAAATTCCAATTTCAGTGCATGTCCATATAAAGGTTGCAAATGGATACCAACTGTCTTCGTAACAAAAAGACACACCAAAAAACATCCAAATACCTCCATGCTGCTCGTATGTAATGTCCGTCTTGTATTGAAGCCCCGAAATGCGAAATTGTCCCGAAAAAAATTAAATAAGTCTATATTGCAAGCTTGTTTGTAGCGGAAGCTCCTCCTCGGACCCTGGTTTGTCCAATTTGGCTTCCGCTACAAACAAGCTTGAAATATAGACTTATTTAATTTTTTTCGGGACAATTTCGCATTTTGGGGCTTCAATACAAGACAGACATTACATACGAGCAGCATGGAGGTATTTGGATGTTTCTTGGTGTGTCTTTTTGTTACGAAGACAGTTGGTGTCCATTTGCAACCGTTATATGGACATGCACTGCTACGCCGAGACCCCCTGTAACTCAGAGAAGCCACGGAGGACTCTGAAACTTCTCCCAGCCCTTAGTCCACATGAGGGGGAGGAGATAATGAGTGAACTATCCCTTTAACAAAGGAATAGTTTAACATTTTGGGAAGCCATAGTGCTACATCTTCTCCTTCCTTCCTTCCTTCCTGTGTGGACAAGACAAAAATACGATCTCAAGCTTCAAATTTACAGCAGAAACACTAGAGCCTGCATGGTGTTTTTCCCTCAAAATGTCAAACTATCCCTTTAATCAAACCTTTACAAGAAGCTGAATGTCAGACGAGTTAAATATCAGTGACTGTTCAACAAAACAAGACGTCGCAGTTTTTACTTATTTTATCAGACAGAAAAATCCTGATTGACTCAAACTCACCTCACAAACTCCACATGGTTTAAACGTTGGCGCCCCCGTGTGGTGGCTTCAGGAAAATGACAATAATCCAACATAAAAACCAAACTCATGTAACTCCTGTTGCATTAAAGTTTTTTACTTAAAGCACATGTAGTTTTCAGTCACTCAGCTCAAGTCTCAGGTGTCCGACTTTTTCCACCAGCGCATGAATGTTACGTATCAGGTTGTTTTATTCACTGAGGTTTATTAATAACAATGGATGAAAACACTCAACAAACAGCTGAATGCTCTGTTCTGGCAGCTATACCTGAACTCATCTGGAATCAATTCTGGGAACAGACGTCATTTCTGTGGCATTGAAAACTGTGATGATATTATGGGCTGTTAAAAGAAAAGAAAGAAAAGAAAGAAAAGAAAAAAGCACAGTCACTGATTGTATAATACATCCTGTAGCCTACTACAGGACATCACTGTACATGATCACGGTGAAAATAAAAACTTTTTCTGAGACTCCATCTAATCTCCTTGTTTTGTTCTCACATGATGATTAATTTGAAATGAAAATGTTTCCATTTTTCATATTTTAACTGAATGCATCGTCATGTAGAGTCCGTACAACTATTTATTTTTAAAAAAAGTAGAAGATGCATCTAGTCAAACTTCGATAGGACTTTGTCTATTATGTTGTATCTATATATTTCCAGGGTTTAAGGGTTTGCTGACCACTTGGCCAGGTCACCCTTGCAAATGAGATCTTGATCTCAGTTGGTGTTACCTAGTTAAATAAAGATTTAATAATTTGTATTGATTCAGATTTTAGTGTGAAACTTTTTAGGTTTTAATGTGATAACTTATATTGTGAATTGGTTTCATCATTTTCTTACACAAAACCAGATTATTATGTTATAAACATGACATAATTTGTGTTTCTACATGACTCATTTTGTTATAAGGTTAGGCTATAGCCTAAGTTTATCACATATAACCTGAAGAAATATATTGTTATACAATGAAAAACCTACTGTTTAGAACAATGAACATTTTATGTTATGACGTGATTTATTTTATTTTAGTGTCGTGTAGTGTAATTTAGTTCAGTTTAGTGTGGTGTAGTGTAGTGTAGTAGTTTAGTTTAGTTTAGTTTAAGTCAAGTCAAGTCACTTTATAAAATGTCCCTTGTAGGGCAATTTGGTTGCAACAGACATTCGGCATCACATTCAAACAACATAGGACACACACAGTAAAAACATTTAAGATGTTCACGATGTAGGCAGCAAAGACACAGCAATAAAGTGCATTTGTAACGAATGGATATAAATATCAATAATAAATAGTAAGCAATAACTCCAATATGAATGCAAGAAATGCAAAAAAAACAGCAAAATGGCAGGGAAATCACCTCCTCTTCTCTGTGGCATTTAAAGCCTGAATTGAGAGGGGCAAAAAGGAGTGCTTGAATCTGTTTAGTTCAGCATCACACAGACAGCATCACAGGCTAAGGTTAGCATCGTTAGCTCGCTGTGTTAATTTAGTTTATGTTTTTATGTTTTTCAAATCCTGATCCTGCCTCATTCAGACGTTATTTAAAAAAAAAAAAAAAACTTGTTTTGAAAATCAAAACCGGAAATAAAACTTCTCAGGTTTAATTTTGAAAATCCCAACCGGATGTGTCGTTGTTTACTGCCTGTAGCTTGACGTGTGGTCCTCCACTGGTTGAATGGATGACATCATGCGGGCTGTAGCTGCTGCTGCTGCTGTTGCTACCGTTGCTACCGCTACCGTCCGTCTCCATCTGCGACATGACGCCTTCACACAGTAACGGCGGTCGGTCGGACGTGAGTTTACGGTTCTGCCGTGAAACTACAGTCGGTAAGAGCCGCACGTTCAATAAAATAAAACAAAAACAACAACCCGGTTCGTGTTCGGTGATGAATCAGCGGTTGTTGTTTCTGTATGGCTGCCTGCTAGTAGTTAGCACAGCGAGCTAACGGTGCTAACGGTAGCCTGTGATGTTGCTGAGCTAACGGTGCTAACGTTAGCCTGTGATGCTGTGTGATGCTGCTGAGCTAACGATGCTAAAGAGATATTGACCTGTTTTACACTCTGAAAATAAACTATACAATGGAAAAAATAAGTTAGTGAAAGGAATGATTACATAACTCATCTATATATGTGTAAAAATATATAGGATTGTTATTGTTGCCATGACTATTGTTGATGGAAAATGATGTCCTTACCACACAGGTTATTCACTGATTGACCCATGGACTTTAATATTTATTATTACACTGGATATTCAGTGTAATATTTAATTGCTAAATGAGCAGGTGTTAGTAATGTCATTTATAAAGTAAGAACAATAAAATATATGTCTGTCTTATGTCTGTAGTTTAGTTTAACCCAGAGACAGGAACAGATTAAGAGACACCGTTTATCATGTGTATGATAATTAAACTCAAAGAAATAAACAAAACATACTGAAAGTCTAAAGTGATTTTTATTCAGCCATAATAAACTACATAATAAATAGTTGAACCAATGCTCATTATCATAGTAAGGAAGGATTAAACCTATATATGAAACAGAAGATATGAATATATGAGTTATTTTTGTCAATTATTTGAACAATGGCCAAGAAAGGAAAGAATAAATATAAGCGTATGAATCATACAACTGAATATGGAAGAAAGGGAGAAGTATTTTTCTGAATCTGAAAATTAGTTTTGCCTAAATTGAATTTGATTGTTGTAATTTTTGTTTTGTTTTTGCTTTGGTTCAACTTTTATGAATCAATTGTTCTGTTTTGCCAGATTAATCAATGAATCATTTAGTTTGTAAACCACAAGTGTTTTGTTCAGCTAATACAACCAATAAATATTCAGAATCATAAGGAACTCACCTGAGTTTGAAGTTGGAGAAAATTCAACGTTTTTTGTTTTTTGACAGTGAAGGACTGCCTTGTATTTCTGTTATTTGGTAAATTAATCAATCATTAATGATTTAGTAATATTTGCTTTTCATTATTAATCAGTTCAACTTCTGATCCATTTCTAGATTTAAAACCCAAATAAATCCAGTTAAATTCATGTGGAACAGAAACCTCAGATCTATGAGAAGCTGAGACCAATAAGTTTAATTGTTTTCTGTGAATCGCCTCATTGATCGACACCTTCAGCACTGATGGCTAACTCAGTTTCCTCTCTGCAGGTGTGGAGTGATGCAGCAGAAGTTGTGCTCCAGAGGTTCTGGTTCTGGTTCTGGTTCTTTCCTCTTGGAGAGGAACGGTCAGGCCTGCGGCGCCGTCACTTCTTCCTGCGAAGCGAAGCTCCCGTTCCGCTGCCCGCGCTGCGGCGAGCAGGAGCGTTTCCGCAGCCTGGCCTCGCTGCGCTGCCACCTGGAATACCGACACTCGTACCGCTCGCCGGACGAGGTCGCCGGCGGCTTCAGCATCACCGGGAAACTCCCCGACCCTCTGACGGCGGCGGCCATCCCCTGGCACGACATGAGCCTCCCCACCCGCAGGGGGCAGCAGAGCACGGTAGGGCTGGGACGAGACGCTTTTCTCCCAATTCGATTCTTCTACGATTTTTTGGATGCCAATGGGCTCTACGCACAGCTCCAGCACTTCCTGAATTTAAGGCAGGTCCTTCATTTCCTGTCTTACATTATTGGACAAACTGATTAATCCACGTGTGTCTGATCATTGTGACTACTCAGACACACCTGGATTAATCACTGTGTCCAATAATGTAAGACAGGAAATGAAGGACCTGCCTTAAATTCAGGAAGTGCTGGAGCTGTGCATAGAGCCCATTCGATATAGAGAGCCTAAGCGGAAGCAGGAAGTAACGTCGCCATGGGACCTCAACTCGGAGAATGTCTCCATGTGAGTGAACGGGAGTGAAAGTTTTATTTTGTGATCCAATTGAATTGCACCATGAGAAAAAAATCTGACCTCTACCTGTTTAAAACACCACGTTTCATGAAGAGAAATCAGCAGTTTGTTGTAAAACTATTGTAGAATAAAATTCGGAAGAATCTGTAACCAGAAAGACTACAAGTCGCGTAGGTGACGTCACCACATGGCGCCCTTTCCCGTGTCAGTTGGTGACGTATTTTTTGTGGGACACCAGATCTGTAGTCCGCAGAGCGTCTTCACACTAAATACATTCTTCTGTTGCCGTTTTACAACAAACTGCTGATTTCTCGGGATGAAACGTGATGTTTTAAACAGGTAGAAGACATATTTTTTTCTCATGGCACAATTCAATCGGATCACAAAATAAAACTTTCACTCCCGTTCACTTACATGGAGACTTTTTCCGAGTTGAGGTCCCATGGCGACGTTACTTCCTGCTTCCGCTTAGGCTCTCTATTGCCAATTTTCTCGATTTTCAGTCTGCATTTTTAACACCAGTGAAACAGTTGAATGATTATGATTGTCTACAGACTATTCCAGGAAACATATTTCCCCAAAAAACATACACATCACATGTAAGTCAGTCTTTAAGATTTATTCAGCAACAATATATACTATGTTTACTCTCTTTTCAAAAGCCTGGACTGCATAAAAGAGGCAAAAATAAAAGAGTGTAGAAAATACAGGCTTCTGAAACCTTTCTGACAAAATGAGATATAGACGGAGGTAAACTGCTCCATTTTAACATTTATCTGCAAACAAACACTGTAGGAGCCTATAAATTAACATACTCCATTATAAAGTGAAAGTGAAATTACAAAGTGAAGAATTAAAAAAAATTCTAAAAAAAAAAAACATTTTTTTTTTTTTCAGAAATCGATTTTTTATTTTATTTTTTGAATTTTTTTATACACAACATACTCCATTATAAAGTGAACTTAAACCCTTTTCAAAACCTGCACATTGCACAATATTTTAAAAAAAAAATTCTAAAAAAATTAAATAAATAAGTTTATTTATCTAAAAAAAAAATTAAAAATTTTCAAAAATCGATTTTCTTTTATTTATTTTTTAGAATTTTTTATATAAACTTATTTTTTTTGTAAAAAAGGCGAACAAATGCACATTGCACAATATAAAAAAAAAAAAAAAATCTAAAAAAAGAAATCAATTTAAAAATCATCAATGTATATTGTGATACTCATGTGAATGGATGTTTTCTCCCGCCCCCAGAGCGCGGGGCGGCCGCCTCACGCCCGCTCCCTCAGCGACAGCAGAGACAGCGGCTTCCTCCACTCCTACGGCTCCGTGAGGAGGCGCACGCAGAGCGTCGGCGTGGGAACGCAGGCGGAGGAGGAGGAGGAGGACGACGATGATGAGGAGGAAGAGGAGGAGGAGGAGGAAGGCTGCACTGAGGATGAAGACGGAGGAGACGAGGATGAGGAGGAGGACAATGACGAAGGAGGAGGAGCTGAAGACGTTAAAATGTCCAGAAAGAAGTCAGACGCAGGTCATCATCACTACAACCACCATCACTTCTACTTCCCGCCGCTGGCTTCCCTCGGACTGCCGCCGCCCGACCCGGACTTTGACCTGGACCTGGATCTGGACCTGGATCTGGTCGGTGGGTTCAGATTCACTAAATTATTTAATTATTCTGCCTGTATCTCTGACTAATACTCTAGGGCCCTTTGAATCTGTTTTATTTTTTCACAAATTGCGTTTTTTTCCGTTTAATTTTTTGGGGGAATTCAGTTTTATACCTTTTACTCTTATTTTACCACCAAAAAGAGTGGGTTTTTAATGTCAAACACTTTTCCTCCATACCTTAAGAACAGATAGGCGTACTGCATGATGCAACATAACATTGCACTGTAAGTACTACAACCACCTACAAAAATGCTTAGCACTTCAGTTAGCCTGACAAGCCAGACTATATCATTAACATGTCTAGTCTGGCAACGAGCGGTAGACCTCGGCTCAATCCAGGGGGCGGGATGAAGGCTGTCTGTCAAACTGCCTCTGCACCAATAGGGTAGCGCTACAACCAATCAGAGCAAAGAGCAGGATGACGTTAGCCTGACAAGCCAATTAAAATGTATGTCGTCATGGCGTTAAGCCCGCCCAACGACTCTCTAAACAGATGGTGTTCAAGACTCAAAAAGTTCCTATGGCTCGTTTCTAGACCCACCTACGGAGCAGATATATTTGCTGCCGCTAGGGGGCAGCTAGATTTCTAGGCTACATTTCAGTCAAATTATGTCATATTCCACGATTTTCTGTGTTAAAAGATTCAGTTTTAATTGGCCAATTCCGTGATTCCGTCCGTGATTCCGTGATTGCAGAAATCATAGAGCCCAATGCTGCATCGTCATCAAAACATGCAGTATTCATGAACTACGCTTTATTTTCCAAGCAATAACCCCCTGTCTTCGTATAAAAATGGTTTAGTCCATGCTTGAGCAACAGTAGCTCTCTGTAAACGTGTAATAATAATTGTGTAAATTGCATCGTGCACTGTCAAGAACATAGAGTAACAGAAAAGTAAAACAAACAAAAAAGATCATAATACATAATCTAAGAACAGGGTATCCGCGGGGTCTTGAAAAGTATTAAAAGGTGATAAATCAATGAATAAAAAGTATTAAAAAGTCTTTTCACAACTTTATAAAGTCTTAAATTTTGAAGGTATTTTTTCTGAATTAGCTGTCCAAGAATTTGATGCCTAAAAAACATTGTGAAAGTGTGTGAATTTATTCATTTTATTAAAAAACAAAGATGAACCGGTACATAAAAAGAAAAGAAGATTGTTGTTTTGGTTTTTTGAGAGTGGAGCTGACTCAGTTTTGTTGTTTTTTTCGTGATAAACTTTGCCTTTGATTTATTATCCCAGCCTATTTTGAATTCTGTTATATCATAGTGGTCTATAGTCTTTATCACAAACTAAAACGGAAAAAAGTGGCGGTGAGATATTGAAAAATATTGAGAAGGTCTTGAAAATGTCTTAAAGGTGTACAGAAAAGAAAATTGAATTTAAGCCCACTCTGGGTCATAAAATTAGTGTAATAACTCATCTATCAGACGATGTAGGCCAAATTTTGTGCAAAATTCTATTTTTGAGTAAATCCGGGATGAAAGTGTGTTTTTTTTTTTCGCATTGGATAATGCAGGCGCACAGATTATACGTCAGCCTGCACACGATTCACCCGCCACTGATATTGGATCCGTAATCCATCATTCAAACGTCTGAGACACACACACACACACACACGGAGCTCGGTCTCGCCCCAAGCTTTGAATATCCCGCCCACTCGATAACGACCAATCAAATTCGTTTTCCTTACTCGGGTAAACTCGTGTTGCAGCTCGTGACAACTCGGCGCGACAAACAGGACAAACGGCCATTTCTGTACACCTTTAAAAAGGTATTAGAACTAACTTCAAGATTCCTGTATAAACCCTGAAGACAAAAGTGGTGATGAAAAGTGAGGGGTCAGGGGCCCAGAGTTCCTAGCAACGGCCCTGGTCTTGTGTGTGTGTGTGACTCGTCTCCTTCGCTGCAACCAGAGCAGAACTCGTACTCGGGCGTGGAGACGGCGGCGGCCTCGGCGGCGGTGCGGCGGCGTCTGGCCAGAATCCTGCAGGCGGCCGACAGCACGATGCAGCGGCGCCTCGCCAAGGTGAGCACGGAGCTGGCCCAGACCGACACCGAGCTGCTGTGTGAACGCGCTCACTCGCAGCATCTGGCCCAGGAGCGGCAGGAGGTGGCCGAGCGGGAGCGGTCACTGAGCCGCCAGGTGGACGTGGCCGTCATGGTGATCGCCGCGCTGAGGGAGCAGCTCAACGCCTCGGAGAACGAGCTGGAGCGAAGAGAAAGGTAATCAAGCCGACTGCCGACTGAATGCTGACTTCACACCAACTGAATGCTGAGTCAATGCCGACTCAACGCTGACTTAACAGCAACTCAAAGCTGACCTAATTCTGACTTAACGCCATCTGAACGCTGACTCAACGCTTACTTAATGCTGACTCAGCGCTGACTTAACACGATTCAACACTGACTTAATGTCAACTCAACGCTGACTTACTGCCGCCTGAACGCTGACTTATCACCAACTGAATGCTGAGTTAACGCTTACTTAATGCCGACTCAGCGCTGACTGAACGCTGACTCAACGCTGACTTATCACCAACTGAATGCTGAGTTAACGCTGACTTAATGCCAACTCATCGCCGACTTAATGCCGACTCATCACTGACTTATTGCAGACTCATCGCTGACTTAATGCCGACTCAACGCTGACTTAATGCCGACTCAACACTGACTCAACGTTGACTTAACGCTGACTCATCGCTGACTTAATGCCGACTCAACGCTGACTTAACGCCGACTCAACGCTGACTTAATGTCGACTCAACGCTGACTCAACACTGACTTAATGCCGACTCAACACTGATTTAATGCCGACTCAACGCTGACTCAACGCTGACTTAATGCCGACTCAACGCTGACTTAACGCCGACTCAACGCTGACTTAATGCCGACTCAACGCTGACTCAACACTGACTCAACACTGATTTAATGCCGACTCAACGCTGACTTAATGCCGACTCAACGCTGACTCAACACTGACTCAACGCTGACTTAATGCCGACTCAACGCTGACTTAATGCCGACTCAACACTGACTCAACACTGACTCAACGCCGACTCAACGCTGACTTAATGCCGACTCAACGCTGACTTAATGCCGACTCAACGCTGACTCAACGCTGACTTAATGCCGACTCAACGCTGACTTAATGCCGACTCAACGCTGACTTAATGCCGACTCAACGCTGACTTAATGCCGACTCAACGCTGATTCAACGCCGACTCAACGCTGACTTAATGCTGACTCAACGCTGACTTAATGCTGACTCAACGCTGACTTAATGCCGACTCGACACTGACTCAACACTGACTTAATGCCAACTCAACACTGACTCAGCGCTGACTTAATGCCGACTCAACGCTGACTCAACGCCGACTCAACGCTGACTTAATGCCGACTCAACGCTGACTTAATGCCGACTCAACGCTGACTTAATGCCGACTCAACACTGACTCAACGCTGACTCAGCACTGACTTAATGCCGACTCAACACTGACTCAACGCTGACTTAATGCCGACTCAACACTGACTCAACGCTGACTTAATGCCGACTCAACACTGACTCAACGCTGACTCAGCACTGACTTAATGCCGACTCAACACTGACTCAACGCTGACTCAACACTGACTTAATGCCGACTCAACACTGACTCAACGCTGACTCAACACTGACTTAATGCTGACTCAACGCTGACTTAATGCTGACTCAACGCTGACTTAATGCTGACTCAACGCTGACTTAATGCCGATTCAACGCTGACTTAATGCCGACTCAACGCTGATTTAATGCCGACTCAATGCTGACTTAATGCCGACTCAACGCTGACTTTATGTTGACTTAATGCTGACTCAACGCTGACTTAATGCCGACTCAACACTGACGTTATGCCGACTCAGCGCTGACTTAATGCCGACTCAACACTGACTTAATGCCGACTCAACACTGACTCAACGCTGACTCAACGCTGACTCAACACTGACTTAATGCCGACTCAACACTGACGTTATGCCGACTCAGCGCTGACTTAATGCCGACTCAACACTGACTCACCGCTGACTCAACACTGACTCAGCGCTGACTCCGCGCTGACTTAATGCCGACTCAACGCTGACTTAACGCCGACTCAACGCTGACTTAATTTCGACTCAACGCTTACTTAATGCCGACTCAACACTGACTTCATACTGACTTAATGCCAACTCAACGCTGACTCAATGCTGACTTAATGCCGACTCAACGCTGACTTAATGCCGACTCAACGCTGACTTAATGCCGACTCAACGCTGACTCAACACTGACTTAATGCTGACTCAGCGCTGACTTAACGCTGAATTGACGCTGACTTGACGTGTCCTCTGTCTCCAGGGAGGTTTTAACCATCCAGAAGTTTCTGGAGGCGGCGGCTCGACAGGAAACCTGCGGTAAAGTTCGTATCCAGTGTTTCATCGAGAACCTGCTGAGACGCATCGCTCTGGCTGAGAGGCTGGTGGAGTACTACCAGGTCAACGGCAGCCCGACGCAGTGCAACCACTACAAGGTGCAGCACGCACACACACACACACACACACACACACACACACACTGAGTTAATCATGATATATGTTGTTGAGTTCTGTGAGTGAAACCGTGACCTCTGACCTCTGGCGTCTCCTCAGCAGCACCAGCAGCCAACGAACAATGGACCTCACAGAATCACTAAGAGCAGGTCGGTCACATGACGTCACATCATTTCTACTGAGCGGAAAAGAAAGAACATTCACCAAACATCCTTATATTTCAGTTTTCATTCAACTTTTACAGTATGAATCAATTTTTCAATTATTGGTTGATTTTTTGTTCCATTAATACTTCAGAATTTCACTTTTACAGTTGTATAATCAATAATCGATTATCAGATAACTGCTAAATATGTCTTAATTGATCAATTAATCAGTTGTGTTTCAGCTCTGAATTTGTTTAATATTGATCCTTTGTGATCAATCAGTAAAACAAATAGCTTATAATGATGTGAGTCTTTAAAGGTAGAGCCTGGAGCTTTGTTCGTTGCAGTTTGTAAACAAAACATTGAAACTGGGCTCCTCCTCCTCTCGGGCTAAGCTGTGTAGCCTCCTGCCCCAGACAGCAGCCGTTGTCATGACAACAAAGGAAAGGAAATACAGTCTGAGTGAAGCTCTGGAGCCGCGGGCCAATAGCCGACCGTCACCAACACCGGGAGCCTCTGGTGTTATGTTGTTATGCCGTTGTGGTGAGCTGGGAAGACGGTGTTAGCTGCGGATGCTAACCGCTACCGCTAGCCGAAGTTAGCATCGAGCTAGCTCACTACAACGGCCCTAATACTTGTTACCAGTGTCGGTGACGGTGGGGAATCGGTCCGTGGCTCCAGCGCTTCACTCAGACTGTATTTCTTTTTCTTTGCGGTCCTGACTGCTGCTGCTGAGAGAGAGAGAGACGTGCTAGCTGCTAGCACTCGTTAGCATCAGAGACAGCTAGTGCGGCTAGCAGCCCTGAGCCTCCTACTCTGCTGCACGTAGCTTCACCTGAGCTCCGTCACTGGCTGGAGAGAAAACACAGACTCTCTCTTCCATAGATATCTATGCTCTCTCGCCACTCCACCCAGAAACGTGCACGTGCATTATAAAACCTGAACAAAACAGAGCAAAAGACCAAAATACAGGCACAGGACTAGAAGCCCAGAGTTGACGATTTAGACGGATTTCATTTGTACAAATCTAATGTTTATTTTTTGGGCACAAAACTCCAGACCCAACCTTTTAATGACGTCATCTTATTACAGTGATGTATTGATTGATTGATTGGATGGAAACACTTTAAAACGGCTTAGTGACTGTTCCTGTTTCCTGTCCTCCTCAGGTCGGCGGGGGGTCAGCTGTCCTCGTCCGGTCTCCACAACAACAGGACACACTCGTCCTCCCAGTTTGGCAGCCGTCCTCTGTTCTCCAAACCCGGCGGCGGCACCGAGCGGGACCGAGACCGAGACCGAGACAGAGACCGGGATCGAGACCGGGACAGAGACCGAGACCGGGAGCACCGGGAGCGGGAACACCGGGAGCGCCTGGCCCAGTCGTCCCGGCTGTTCTGTCGACCCGAGCACCGCGACGACATCTGGAACCACCAGCGGCGCCGCTCGGCCGGGTACGAGGCCTAGAACTGTGGCGAGAGAGAGAGAGGGCGACGGCGGTAAAACGCTCACGACACAGCGGCTTTATTCCAGTGTGATAACCTGTGGAAAAGTTCAAAACAAAAACTTGGTTTGGACCAACAACAACAACATCAACGTTTCCTGCAAAACTGATCAAGTTTCTAAAACGTTTCTTTGTCACAGAAAAGTTTACAAATCTGGAAAATTTAGACAAAATCTCACCGACAAAAATCAGTTAGAAAGAGAAAACGATTCCCCGAAACATTAAACTGTTTTATTTTCACAAGTGTTATAATTTAATGTACAGTTCCCTGTAAATTCCCATTGAATTAAATATATATATATATATAGATATGGATTTATTTAAAATGATAATTTATTTATATAAAAATAGAAAAACACAACATTTAAAGGACAATTCCGGGCAAATTCAACTCGGGGCTGTATTTTCCTAACATTGTAGGTTTAAAAGAAGGAATCTGAAGATTTTCAGTTTAATTGCTCCTGTTTTGCGGTAGTTGTGTCTGTCCCTGCGTCGCCACGGCAGCGATGAATGGGAGCGGATGCAAGTTCTGCTGCTTAGGCTGTTTGCATCCCTCAAAGCCGCAATTTTTTTCCACAGACAGCGTCAGATGGCGACTCAAACATGCACCCAGAAGGAGCAATTAAACTGAAAGTCTTCAGATTCCTTCTTTTAGACCTAAAATGTTAGGAAAATACAGCCCCGAGTTGAATTTGCCCAGAATTGTCCTTTAAGAGTCGTCACAATAATAAACATTTGTCATTTCACAGAGAAACTGATCAACACGTGTCTACTGCTGCCCTGAGATAAATAATAAGAGGAAGAGAAGAGTGACAATGAGAAACAGTATAAAATTAAAATATAACGGGCCGTCAGAGTATAAATATTAACTTGTCCATCAAAGTCTGATGCTGCGTAACAGGGTTCAACAACATCAATATGCAATAATAAATAGAGCTGCATGGACTTTTTTTAACCTCTGTGTTATTGTGGCGTTTTGTACTTTTCCATCAATTATTCCACTGAAATAAAAACACAGCAGGACGAAGATGTTGATAAAGTTTCACTATTCAAACACAGAAACAAACACGACAGCTTCGACGGCACAAACCTTCTTCACCTTCCACAAACGAAGTTTTTTAAGTCGACCCCATAAGTTCTGGATAATTTCCTCCTCTGTGTTTTAGAGAAACTTCAGGTCGGATGATAAATGGTTTTTATATTCATTCTCAGATTAATTATAAGATTTAGTTTTGGTTTTTAGTGTAAATAGTTCCCGTTGCCGTCGGCGACTCGTCCTCTCCTCTGGTCCGACCTTCACCTTAACGTCTCGTCCCGGTTCAGTCCAGTCGTCTTCTCTCCGTCTGTGCTTTCAACACCAAACAGAGGATTTAAGTTTTTTTATTTTATTTACGTCTCTGACTCTAAAAACTCATAGTGAAGATTAAAATCGATCTCCTCTTAAAGGGTAATTGCCGTTTTTTTTTTACAATCTGGACCTTATTTCTAGCATAAAATCCGATCATTTCCTCCCCCAGATAACTTTGGTGTCATTACAAGTGGTTGTGATGAAATGAGCTCCAGCCGAGAGGCGCGTATATCCGTATAATGGAGAATGCAGCCTCTAAATAACACATTATCTGCAGAGAAACTCCTTCATTTCACCAATATTTAGTTCTGATAGGCTAGTGCTATTCCCCTATGAGTCAGTATCAGAGACCGAGGCTTTTATTTGAGAATTTACGGTAATTAAAGTTATAAATGTCACATGTGCACACACAACTAACATGGACCTGATTGTAGAAACTTGGCCCTTTCCTTAGCTGTATATATTTATATGTGTATGTAAATATAATATATTAATTACTACAGGGTGAACTATAGAAGAAGATGTTTTGTAGTTGAGATGTTGCATAGTCGCGGCCGCTGCGTTGATTTGGTTTGTAAAGCACAGACGGGACGTCGACGTCAGACCTGGGTCACATCAGTTCTGTGTTCAGTTTTGTTTGAACCGGCCTCAGATCACAGAGAAACATCACATACGTTGACTAATGTATGTTGTGTTTTTTATTGATCCCTCCTGGCGGTCGGAACCAGGAAGTGTAGTGGAGGGAAAACACGGAGATTTCACAACAACTGACTCTTTGTTTGGTTTGGCTTTAGTTTTCCCACATTTCCTAAAATCCACAGTTCTTAGATATTCAGAACCAGAATCGGTTCTTGACTCTGCAGTGATGCTACTCCTACTGAAGTTCGCATGCTGCTAGTCAGCTAGCCTATGCATTTTCCGATACCGAGTAAATGCTAACGCAGGCTCATGCTAAATCAATCAATCTTTATTTATATAGCACATAAAAACATCTGGAGTGATGATCAAAGTGCTTCACATAAAATATACAAAAGAGAATTTAAGAAAACAGCGATGATAAAAACAAATGACAAAGCAACAGAAATGTAAAAACAAAAGGTGTCAGAGAGCCACTGGATAATGACCCTTAAGATTAGACTTAAAGGAATAGTTCACCAAAAAATGAAAGTCATTATTGACTCCCTCATATGCTGATGAATACTCTGGAGTAGTTTTTTATTCCTCAAAGGTCATCTGGAGACCCGGGAGGCCGGTTCCTAGTCCAACCAAAACTTTATATGAGAGTAATAATAAGGGCCGACACAAAAACGTCCATAAAACTACACAACAACCATTAAATATTCCTCCACACTGCTCATCCACTGCAATCCAAATGTCCTGAAGGGATATAAGGTCCTGTTCAGGCTGTAAAAATGTCCTGAATGAGGTAGTTTCCAGTAAACTCTGGACTATCTCCCTTCAGGACACTTGGATTGCAGTGGACGAGCAGTGTGGAGGAATATTAAATGGTTGTTGTGTAGTTTTATGGACATTTTTGTGTCAGTCCCTATTATTACTCTCATATAAAGTTTTGGTTGGACTAGGAACCGGCCTCCCGGGTCTCCAGATGCACTTTGAGGAATAAAAAACTACTCCGGAGTATTCACCAGGAGTCAATAATGACAATAATGAATTTAATTTTCTGGTGAACTTTGGTGAAACTTCCTTTAATAAAAACAGTTCCCAGCACAGAGAGACATTTGTTTTAGTCATGTTTGTTGACAGTTTGTAATAATAATTAATCGCAAGAATGAAGTCTTTACGGCGTCTTTGTGCGAACGTCCCCTCCACTACGCTACCAGGTGAAACCGGCCGTGTTCCCGCGGCGGCGTGGCCCAGCTCTGTAGGACGCCACACATAAAACGAATGTACTCTCGAGTTAACAAATAGCTCAAAGTGAAGAGTCGGTCGGGTCTCGAACTTGCGCTCCTTCACGTAGAAACGGGTGGAGATTCTCCGATCTCACACACACACACACACACACACACACACACACGTATATATATATGAACAAAAACACACAAAAACGAATGACGCCGTTATCAGCGCTCTCATCCAAAGTGACTTACAGTGCCGTGAACGCTTACAGTGCATCTGCAGTATAATGAACAAACTCCCGACGGCTTGTTTAATAGAATCATTCCTCTGTATCGTTCCGTACGATCTGTTTACACGTCATCTTTGCACTCATGCGGTCATAAAGAATGTAAATGTAAAAGACGGTAATGTGATGTTAAAAAAAAAACTTTAAAAATACAAAATAACAAGTATCTTTGCTGTCACTGGTTTAGGTTTCGTTGACGGTGTGTTTAAAAATAGATATTTTGTATACAAAGCTATTATGTGTCGTCAGGTGGAAGTACGTAGTAGTCTGACAGAACTTTAACCGGGCAGAACAAACACAAACCAAGTCTGTACTGTTTTTATATTATTATTATTATTATTGATGAGCAGCAGCCGGGTGTTTGCAGGTCCTTTTGAAATGATGTTGATTTAAATCTTAAAGGGATAGTTCAACATTTTGGCAAATTGGGCCATTGCCATAACCCCTATAGTCATAGCAGTAGGTTCGTTACCTTTAATTGTCGGTGCAAGCTGTTTTTAGAAGAAGAGGGAAGAGGGGAGGGAAATTCATGCAAAACCGCTGATGCGCGTTGCCTTCAGGGACAGTTTTTCATCAACAGTCTCTGTATTTCCCTCTAAAACAACTCTGTGTGGTAACGTTGTGTTATTATCTCATAGCGTGGTGAATGTGCAGGTCACAACTTGTCCACCAGAGCGTTGTGGAGTTGTTGGGATTGTGTATTTGATGAGTTCGATGATGAGGGAAACCAAGAAATCCCATAATGAGCCTCCGTTTGTAGCGTAGCTCTGAGCAGCTCACGGCTCTGCTCCGCCGTTCTAAAAACAGCTTGCACCGACAATTAAAGGTAACGAACCTACTGCTATGACTATAGGGATTATGACAATGGGCCAATTTGCCAAAAATGTTGAACTATCCCTTTAAAAGTCCTGCAGGTCTTAGTCTTGAACACAGCTAACAAAACCAAGACGCTACAATTTACAGATGCCCCCTAAACGCCTAAACACCCAAGCTATTTTATATTTTAGTTTATATTATAGTTGTTGTAAAATGTGCCAATATGAACAGCCTGTAGCAACCTGAAATGTAATAAAGGCCAATAATATAATAAAGCCAAAAAATATATGTTTGAGCCAATAATGTATCAACTTTTTTGCTGGTTATTACATTATTGGCCTAGTGTTAAAAAAAAAAAAGTTTGACATTGTAATAACTGGAGCAGATAATGTAATAATATACGATAAACTCCTACCATGCTTCATGAGAAATGTGATTATATCATCACAGATCATATATTATTACATTATCGGCACCAGTTATTATATTATTAACTCATTGAGTGCCGCGCTCCTTTCCAAAGTTTTAGTCAAGTGTACCGGCAAATTAGACCATATTTGACTTTTTATTTTAGAGCCATAGTGTATTCTATATTATTGCCACCAACACATACTGTAGCTCATTTGAAAGGTTTAACTTTATCCTTCAAATGGCCACAAACCGTTTGTTTCTACGTGCCTCCGTTCCTGAGAAAAGTCAAGCTAAACATGGCTGGGTTTCACCAAAATCCCTCCTTTTTTTCTAGAAAAGGAGATAGAGCGTCTTTTATGAAAGGTGCGCTGTTTGTGCCTGTCGCTCTTCTGACACTCGCATTTCTGGATCAAAGGGCTCGTATAAGATAAATATACACAACAATTGTTGTTCTATTCACAAAACCACCATCGGGGGCGGGGGGGGGCGCCACTAAACAGCAATAACACAGACGCACCGTGCCGTGTCACAGCCTCTCGCCGCGGAACGTGAGGCTCTGCCGGCCACAGCGGCTCGCGAACACCGGTCCCGCCGGTGGTCGCGGTCCGTCTGTGGTACGGGTCGGTGGTGCCGGTCTGCTTTGACCCAGAGACCATCAGATTTTACCGCGGGAGGACTTTGGGGAGGACACGGTGTTGCTCCAGATGAAGACCGGGCGGGACAGTGGGCTGAGAGCTTCCTGGTTCAGCTCCCAGCTGCTGCAGCCTCGCGGGTGAGAGCAGAGCAGCTGCGGCGCAGCTGCGCTGCATCTGCATGCAGAACTCCGTTTGCAGAAGCTGAGTTATGATAAAAACTTCCAGATCATGAGCTGTCATGTGACTTTGATCGTCATCTATTTCAGTTCTCCTCGTCGTAGAGTCCCCAAATTTACATATAATGTGTATTAAAGTGTCTATTTTCATAATTTAAAAAAAAAGCAAAAAACGAAAAATTTCGTTTTTGGCACTCAACGCATGGGAACGAAAAACGAGAAATTACGTGGTTGGCACTCAATGAGTTACAGGGTTTTTTAATACCGGGCCAATAACGTTGTTACATTATTGGCAAAAATATATATATTACGTTATTGTCTCAAACATTGAATTACATTTATTGGCTTTATTACATTTAAAATGGCCAAAATTATTATGTTATTGGCAGTTATTGGCCCCTCATTTACCCTTAATGGCCTCTAAGATTTGCCTGCTTTGCCCCTTGCTCCAGATGTTGCACCTCTGGTTGCTTCACTTCACTCTGATGTTTTACTTTCTACTTGTTTCTATCTGATTCAGATTGGCTTTAATGATGTGACGTCTTAAAAATGGACCTCGCAGGCACCCGTATCAAAGAGTTGTTGGCCACATATTTTCAAAACGAGATGTGTACAGTGTTTTTTGTTTTTAATTTTATTCAAATGGAAATATTAGAGTTTCAGTAAGTTACCCAATACTACATGTTGAATGGAATATATATTAAATATAAAGTTTAAAAACAATAAAAGCATTAGTCATCAGTTTTTAACAGTTTCACAGACCCTGAAGGTAAAAACTTTAAGACACTGGACGCATGACGCAGATCTACAACCACCACTACTACCACCACTACTACTACTACTACTACTACTACTACTACTGCATATGTAGCTATTGTGTTACTGTGAAAGCATGCTTCATATGTAGCAAAAAAAAGTACTTATAAAATACTGTTATCTTGTACTACTGTGTGTACTTTTGTAGCAGAGCGAGGTCTATTTTAAAGGTTTTTGAAGAGAGAGAGAGAGACAGTTGCACTAAACCAACCGAGAAGCCGGTGTGTGTGTGTGTGTGAGGGACAATCAGGTTTGGAAACGTCTGGAAAATGAGTTTTATTACTTCTGAGTTTTGAAATGTGCAAAAGAGAAAAGAAAAGAAAAGAAAAGAAGGAAAGTGACTGGACATGTAATGTTAGTTTTATTATTATTATAATTACGACACTACTACCTTTCTCGCCGTGAGTCGATAGAGACGAAGTTAGTTTTTTCTGTTTGTGGCCGTCGTCGAGTTTTTAAAAAGAAATATCCGTTGAGTTCATCCTGTTCGTCCGTAGGGATTTCGTTTTTTGCAGAAGTAATCTCTAGTTTTGTGCCTTTCACTCTTTGAAAAAAAAACTCTGTCGTCTGTATTATTAACACTGTGCAAAATGCAATACTGTGAAGAAGACCTGGAAAAAGTTTTTATGTTTATGACACTTTGTTGGTCTGTGATGAAACCGTTTAAAGATTAAAGAGCAAACATGACACTGAGCCATGTTCTGTTGATTTCATCACTTAACGTTTTATTTTACTTATTCAAGATGCAACAGGGTATTTCAGTAAATTATGGTCGTCCTTAATTAATATAAACAATATACAGCTGCATCGCAATAAATTAGAATATCATGGAAAAGTCAATTTCCTGTAGTTAAAGTCAAATAGCCTAAAACAAGTATTGAGTAGAACATTTCTATATTAAAAATGCTTTTTAAAATTGGTCTTTTGCAATATAAAACATTTTTTAGATACTAAATTTTAGGTCTTCATTAAATGTGAAGCCATAATCATTACAATTAAAATAAATTAAATACATAAAGACATCATTCTGTATGTAATGGATCTATATAATGTATTAGTTTCACTTTTTGAATTGAATTACTGACATAAATACACTTTTCCATGATATTCGTATTTATTCAGATTCACCCGCATATATATATATATATATATATATATATATATATATATATATATATATATATATATATATATATATTAATATATATATATATATATATATATATATATATATATATGAGAAACAAGTGAATTTGCTGCAGTTATCACAAACAGCCGCTTGGTGTCACTGTGTTCACATTAATACTAAAGTGTTTTCCTGCTTCATCAGGCTCCAACATGGTTCAACTTCTTTTTTTTCTGTCCATCAGTAACATACATCAGATAGATAGATAGATAGATAGATAGATAGATAGATAGATAGATAGATAGATAGATAGATAGATAGATAGATAGATAGATACTTTCACAGTATTAATATAGAACCTAGAGCTGCTTTATAATCACACTACACATGGACATCTACCTTTATACTGTATGGAGCTTTAATACAAACATCTACCTTTATACTGTATGGAGCTTTAACACAAACATCTACCTTTATACTGTATGGAGCTTTAACACAAACATCTACCTTTATACTGTATGGAGCTTTAATACAAACATCTACCTTTATACTGTATGGAGCTTTAACACAAACATCTACCTTTACAATTCCTCACCCTTTGCTGGGAGGGGAACATAAACATACACAATAACATATCTAATTCTTAGATTGTGTTTTTCGGACTTTTGTATTACAGCACTTTTTAAATTAATGTTGCACTGTATTTTAACTTTTAACTTATATCTAGGTTGCTCCTTTGTCGTGTATATTGTCTAGACATTGCAGGATATATTTTATCATATATTTTCCTCTTTGTATCCTATTTATTTTCTTTAACTAAGTTATTTTCCTCTGGAGCGGCCTGGCCGAATAATTTCCTTCGGGATGAATAAAGATCTATCTATCTATCTATCTATCTATCTATCTATCTATCTATCTATCTATCTATCTATCTATCTATCTATCTATCTATCTATCTATCTATCTATCTATCTATCTATCTATCTATCTATCTATCTATCGTATGGAGCTTTAATACAAACATCTACCTTTATACTGTATTTAATATGGAGCTTGTTGAATCTTCCTGAACCCTTTCCACATCATATCAGCAGCTGCCATCTTGTTTTATTTTAAAACAAATTACTTCATCTGTTGGAAGAGAATCATTCACTTTTATTTTCCCCTTCTGCATCAAACCATCTGTTCTCTGGGAGAAAATCTGTGCTCTCTAAGCGCTGAGGCGGCTGCTGCGGCGGCGGTGGCAGAATGTTAACTGGTTTGTTGTGTTATGGTTCCTCGCTGCATCACGGCGTGTGACAATAAACACTGCAGGCCTGCTGTTGATCTTTCATGGAGAAGAGTAAACACGGTAACACGACGCTTTGACGTCACCGCGGAGGCTCACACAACACAACGCCGGCCGTGAAAACGCCGCTCTGACGTCGGACGGGGCCTCTGCAGAGCGTAAAGTGTCTTCTTGAGCGCGTCACGCTGCCGTTATCAGTGTGAGCATCTCACAACCCCGACAGGCTGCGGCGTGCGGCCGCGTGGGCAGCAGATAACACACACGCAGAGCTCGGCCCCGGCTGCACGGAGCGTTTTAAACCACAAACTGTGGTGTAGTCTAATGTTTTGTAGTGGGTATACTGCTTTTTAGGAGGGTAAACTGTTCATACTCCTTGTATCACTGGTTAAGGACCCCAAAATTGACACAAATTAGACCACGGACCCCCATTGGACAACATTTTGAACACAGCAAACACCAGAAATACACAAACAATCAATGTACGTTTAAATTAGGCGTACATTTTTGAAAGTTTATAGAGAGATTTCTGGAAAAAAGTGGTACAATTTCTCCAAAAAACGTTGTAACATTTCTAGAAAAAAGTGGTAAGATTTCAAAAAAATCAACAAAAAAAAGTTTAAGATTTTATTAGAATAAAGTGAAGTGAAATTACATAGATCTAAGTGTGCGGAGATCTCTTCCTTCAGTGTGGACACTTTTGATGCCTCCAGCACCTTAGCAAAGAATCAGCCGGGTGAAGCGGCAGCCCCTTTTTGCATAACATTAGAAAAAAGTAGTAAAATTTCTAAAAAGAAACAAAAAAAAAAGTAAAAAGTTGTTGTTTTTTTAATTGAGAAAAAAATAGTAAAATTTCTCAAAAGAATTCTAGAAAAAGTGGTAAGATTTCGCAAAAAAAAGTTTAGATTTCTCAAAAAAAGTGGTAAAATGTCTCAAAAAATTATAGAAAAATGTGGCAAAATTTCTCTAGCAAAAAAAGGGGCAAACAATAATACAAAAAGGGGTAACATTTCTTGAAAAAAATTATAAAAAGTCAAACAGTAATTAAAAAAGTGATAACATTTCTGAGAAAAAAAAAAGTTAAAAAAATTCTAGCAAAAAGTGGTAAAATTTCAAGAAAAAGTTAGGAGAACCATTGACATTTACTTACATTTTGTTGTACTGGGTATACTGAAATATTTATGCATTTCCAGTGGGTATATTACTGAGTATACCTGAGTATCACATAGACTTTACACCACTACCCACAAAGCACTGGGGCAGCGAGCGGAGTGGGGAAGTGTCTGGCAGATAAAACACAAGTGATTGTTGTTTTCTCAGGGAACAGACGGTGGATCATAACTCGGGGTGACATGTGGTGTCAGAGGTTCCCAGTGAGAGTCTCTGAGCTCTGGATCCAGTTTCCTGTCTATACCCTGTGGACCGGAGCCTCTGTCACTAGACACATTTGGATCCACTCGAGCTGAAGTGTCAGAGGAACAACGGCACGCAAACCTCACATCAGCCTGTCACACGTCACACGCCACAGCGGCGCAGAGGAATACCGAAGGAAATAACAGGAAGAGGAGGGGCAATAATCAATCAAAAAACTGTCTCTGTCAGGGTGACACAGCAACATCTAGACCTAAATACTTAGTGTGTGAATCATCAACAGACCACAAAGACACAAAACAACTTCAAAGTGAAGCTAAACAGACACTAAAGACAGAAAAAAGTAGAAGCAAAACTAGAAAGAGACACAAAACAACTACAAAGAGACACATAACAACTTCAAAGAGACACAAAACAACTACAAAGAGGCACAAAACAACTTCAAAGAGACACAAAACAACTACAAAGAGACACATAACAACTTCAAAGAGACACAAAACAACTACAAAGAGTCATAAAGCAACTACAAAGAGACACAAAACTACTTCAGAGAAACACAACATAGCTACAGGGAGGCTAGATTCAACTACAAAGAGACACTCAACAACTTCAAAGAGACACCTAACTACGAAGTGACACATGACAACTACAAAGACACTACAGAAACACAACTACTACAAATAGAAGCAAAGCAGTTACAACGAGACAAGGAGACACCACATTACTGCAGGGAAACGAAATTCAACTACAAAGAGACACAAAATGACTCCAAAAACCCAAGACAGCTACAAAGACACACAAAACTACAACAAAGAGACTAAAAATTATGACAAAAAGACACAAAACAATGACAGAGAGACTTAAAGGAGACATATTCTGCCCCTTTTCCACAAATTAAAACAGTCCCCAGGTGTCTTAAAGACGTGTCTGTGACGTGCTTTGGTCAAAATACCTCGAGGATCAAACATCACAGCTCTTTTCATCCTCTCTAAACAGCCCTGTTCAGAACGGCTGGTTTCAGTGTCTGTCCCTTTAAATGCAAATGAACCACTGCTTGCACCGTCCCTCCTACTGGTACCAGGTAGGGGTGGGGTTATGCAAATTGGAAAGCTAGTTACATCACTGGAAGACAACTGAGGGAACAGCTGGTAAAACAACATGGATTTCAGCCTTGGGAGCCTGAAAATTACAGATATTTTTTTGTCAATTCTCGCATTTTGGGGGTTGGAAGTCAAGACAAACACACAAATAAATGTTATAGAGCCTTAATTCAAAAAGTGATATTTCCATAATATGTCGCCTTTAAAAAAATTTTTTTTTTAAAGTGACAAAACAGCAACAAAAAGACACAGTAGAGTCAGAAACCTATGGCAAGCCATTTTAACATTTCAAAGCCAGACTGGATGTGTGTTGCAGATATCTGTAATTCAGTTTTGCCTCGTCAAAAAGAATAATTCCGATATCCACAACTACGTTCTTCCTAGGACAAATTACGTCACTTTAACCATTCATGCATATGGGGTTTGTCATTACAGATATCTACAGTTCAGTTACAGATATCCTCAATTAAAGATATCTACAAGTCCCTTTTCAGATATCTTAAATTAAGTCTTGACTAAGCAAAATGATGTTGTAGATATCTCAAACTGCAATTAGTACTAGTTGTAATTCAGTTGCAGATATCCGTACTGTAATTCACATAGCGGATATCTGCAACTGAATTATAGATATCTGTAATGACAAACCCCATACACATGAATGGCAAAAGTGACATTTGTCCTAGGAAGAACGTAGTTGTCGATCTGAAATGTTCTTTTTGACTAGGCAAAACTGAATTACAGATCTTGAATGAAAAATCCAACTATTCAAAATGTGAATGGTCAGAAAGACATTGTTGATATCTACAATGTTAATTCCAGATAGTCAAACTTAGCTTTTAAATAAATGTTAAATCTGCTTGCCATAGAAACCCGGGGCGACCACATAACGAGGCTGAACGACCTCATAGAAACTCAGAAGTTCATTTTTTAAAGTTTATTTTCAAAGTTTCATCGTCCAGAACAAACACGACTGTTTTGACCCAGATGTTAATGAGATTTCAGCTTCAGCTTCAGCTTCAGAGTGGATGTTTCTCACCACAGTGCACCCTGGGAGTCGTAGTCACCTTCTTACACCTTCAGTTTTTTTATTTTATTTTATTTTTTTTATTAATCTTTGAATCAAAGAACCAGATGTTGTCCTACATCACAGCTGTCGATGTTTCAGGCCGACGCCTCACGACTCTGTGACAGCGACACGACTTAACACGACAACAAACACACAACAACATACAACTATTTCTGCTGTTTACTGTTGTGTTATAAATATACAAGGCTGCTTTCTATGTGTGTATGTTTATATGTGTGTGTGTGTGTTTGTGTAATTGTGTAATTCTGTGTGTGTGTGTGTGTGTGTTGCAGAGTAATAAATCATCCTGTTTATTTGATTTGGACGACGACCTACGCTTCCACAGTTTGTTTGGCTCGACATCAGGGGCTAAAAGCGTCCCGAGCTCTGAATCTCTGAATCACGCCGTCTATTTTCAGCTGAACTCACTTCCTACTAATAAAAACAACATGTTGCTTCAGGAGAAACGGCAACGGCGGCAGCGACGTCACCGCTCTGACTGAAGACAACTCTCCAGGGAGTGTGTGTTTTGTTTTTTTGGCGAGCGAAACTGAGTAGGTGGGTGTCAAACGGACTCGGAGGTTGAAGAATGTGAATGTGAATGTGAATGTGGAGCTGAGGGGAAGTGAGGAGGCGACACGTCCTCATGGTCACAAGTTCACACACACACACACACACACACACACAGTCAGTGCAGAATTTATAGTTTTATTCTGGCTGTTGGAAAAAAATAAAAGTCTAAAAGAGAGTGACCACGAGGACACGAGAGGAGGAAGGAGGAAGAGTCACGGGAGGTGAAGAACAGAACAGAACAGCTGAGTCAGACAAGGAAGCGAAGTGTAAAGGTCTAAAGATGTTTGTGTTAAACCTCCTTCAAAATAAAGGTAGATGTTTGTATTAAAGCTCCTTCAAAATAAAGGTAGATGTTTGTATTAAAGCTCCATACAGTATAAAGGTAGATGTTTGTGTTAAAGCTCCTTCAAAATAAAGGTAGATGTTTGTGTAAAAGCTCCTTCAAAATAAAGGTAGATGTTTGTGTTAAAGCTCCATACAGTATAAAGGTAGATGTTTGTGTTAAAGCTCCATACAGTATAAAGGTAGATGTTTGTGTTAAAGCTCCCTACAGTATAAAGGTAGATGTTTGTATTAAAGCTCCATACAGTATAAAGGTAGATGTTTGTGTTAAAGCTCCATACAGTATAAAGGTAGATGTTTGTGTTAAAGCTCCATACAGTATAAAGGTAGATGTTTGTGTTAAAGCTCCTTCAAAATAAAGGCAGATGTTTGTGTTAAAGCTCCATACAGTATAAAGGTAGATGTTTGTATTAAAGCTCCATACAGTATAAAGGTAGATGTCCATGTGTAGTGTGATTATAAAGCAGCTCTAGGTTCTATATTAATACTGTGAAAGTATCAAAGCCTCAGTCCACAGAGAAATGCACACAGCCTGGATTCAGAAACTGAGCCTTAAAACCAGCCGTCAGGACTTCCTGTCACTTTGTGATGTCACAACTAAGCCCCACCCCCTCACCACCTGGACAACACCATCCATCCAACAACAACTTTGCAGGATTTTGGTTTCTCTGAGTGTTTTATTCTGAAATCTGCTCTGTTTTTATTAGATCACTTTAGAAAAAGAGAAGAGAGGCTCAGAGCCTCCTCCTCTCTTCTGATTGGCTGACACCGATCTTTAGATCATGGAAAATAAAAGACAAGAAGAAGGAGGAGAAGATATTCATGGTGGACGTTTTGTCAAATCCATCAAGTAGACTCTTCCTCTCCGTCCCACGGCTTCCTGTTCCTCTGCTTCGACCTCGGCAATAAAGTTGTTAATACGCTGACAATAACAAACGTCTCTCTCCATAAAGTTAGCTGTCATCTCTCTTTTTATGAGTTGTGAGTTAGTGTTTGTGTGTGTTAGTGTGTTAGTGTGTGTGTGTGTGGGTGGGTGTTCCCCAGCAGAACAACGGTCCAAATGAAGTGCCCACGTCTCTGTAATGAAATGTCAAACACAGATGCCACAACAAGTGAGTCATAGCCTACACATGAGTCAGTGTTGATGTTGTGTGTTGATGATGTTGTGCAGGCGACTACGACGCTGCGATGAAACAACGAATGATCACCAGGTTTTATCAGAGTTAGAGTTGTGTTTCGGTGACCCTGCGGCCGGAGAAGACGCTGTCACATGACCCTCTGACCCCCTGGAAACAGCTGAGCCGCGTTCAAAAACGATGTTTACTTCTGGGCGGAACGACGCTACGTTCAATTTGTGTTATCGGAAATCAGAGCGTGTGATGGGGATGACATCACATCGCAGTTACGAAGCAGGAAAAACGACCTTTTAGTTGTTGTTCACTGCAAAAACTCAAAATCTTTCCAAGAATATTTGTCTTATTTCTTGTCAAAATGTCTAATTTCTAGTCAAAACTAATCTCTTTTCACTTGTTTTTTAGATCATTTTCATTTGTTTCAAACTAATTTTCACTTGAAATAAGTAGAAAAATCTGCCAGTGAAAGCAAGTTTTTTGTGCTTGTAATAAGAAAGAAAAACTTGATTCAGATTTTTCTACTTATTTCAAGTGGAAATCTGCTTGAAAGAAGTAAAAAGTGTCTGAAAACAAGCTGCTCTTATATGATGAGTCTTATTTTAAGTAGAAAGAGATTTGTTTTGACTAGAAATAAGAAATTTTGACAAGAAATAAGACAAATATTCTTGGAAAAATTTTGAGTTTTTGCAGTGTTGTCGTTAGTATTTTTAGTTAAAACAGGCGATAACAAGAGCTAAAGGTGAAGAGACCATTCACTGCCCCCAAAAACCAGTATGGTGGCCCTGAGGGGTCAAGTTCAGAAAACAACTTTGACAAAACCTCCCAACGCAACAGGACGTGTTTCTGGGGACATGATAAAGGATAATTACCGTTTTTTTTACATTCTGGACCTTATTTCTAGTATAAAATCCGATCATTTCCTCCCCCAGATAACTTTGGTGTCATTACAAGTGGTTGTGATGAAATGAGCTCCAGCCGAGAGGCGCGTATATCCGTATAATGGAGTCTACAGGGCAGCAGAATGCAGCCTCTAAATAACACATTATCTGCAGAGAAACTCCTTCATTTCACCAATATTTAGTTCTGATAGGCTAGTGCTATTCCCCTCTGAGTCCGGGGTTAGCTGTTATCAACATCCGGGGTCTGTAGGTTGACCTACTGACCTCTGACCTGGATGATGTCATCTCTGAGCGACGCCCGGCTCATTCTGATAATAATCATTCTGCTTCGGCATTCGGGTCCATTTTTATCTCAACTAGCCGGAGCTTTAGTGAGTCCAGGTTGAGGAGAGGAAGCCTGTGGAAGCTGAACTTCATCCAGCTGCTCATTTTGTTCTGACAAGTCAGAAACACGCAGAAACGAACCGTAGCATTAGCATTAGCAACAAGGGGGAATAGCACTAGCCTATCAGAACTAAATATTGGTGAAATGAAGGAGTTTCTCTGCAGATAATGTGTTATTTAGAGGCTGCATTCTGCTGCCCTGTAGACTCCATTATACGGATATACGCGCCTCTCGGCTGGAGCTCATTTCATCACAACCACTTGTAATGACACCAAAGTTATCTGGGGGAGGAAATGATCGGATTTTATGCTAGAAATAAGGTCCAGAATGTAAAAAACAGCAATTATCCTTTAAAGTGAGACATAATAATAATAAATCAATCAATCAATGAGTAAAGCTGCATTTATCTTCAGTAATGTGTCTTCAGTGGTGGAGCGATCATCACAGTGTTTTTTCTCTTTGGTCTCTCCACCATTGACCAGTTAAATCGTCTGTTTCTCGTCACTTTTCTTCTGTTTTTCTTTATGATTTATAATATTTACTCATATTTGTGTCTTGATTCATTGTGTTTGTTTAATGCGCTCATGTCGGGGCTTCCCCTTCCCCTTCTGTCAGAGCAGCTGAGACGTTACATGTGTTGGCTCTGTGAATAATAACTGGGGGGCAAAGATCGTTCAAAGTTAAATACTCTGAGGCATGCTGGGTAATGTAGTCCGTCCTCTTGGCGGTTATTTACATCTTTAAATGAATTCATCACGTCACGGTCGGAGCTTTGTGACGTTTTTACGTGTTAAGACGGAGATAATGAATTTATACAGTCACTGTTTGAATATGACGTAGTTTTACGTCGCGTAGCCGCGTGCCTGAAAGCCACGTGGACTACATTTCCCACAATGCACCAGGTGTAAACTGTAAAGTGCCGTCTGGTGCGGACGTGTGTGACAGTTAATCACAAATGGGGGTCAGAGACGTGAAGTGACCGCGTGAGACAGTAAAAACTAAAAAAAAAACTTTTAAAAATTAATTTCTCCACTCTGTTACATCCACGTGCTCTTCAGTAAAGAAAAACAATCAAATTAACAAGAGGAATGAGTGAGCACGTGAAGAAAACAGAGCGTTACAAAGCGGCCAATGAACGCGGTGTTAGTCTGACCGAAGCTCGTCGGAAAGAGGAGAGGTATCACTCCGCCGTCAATTTAGGAGACCACAGTATCATCAGACATTTCATCAGACACTTCATGTTCACACTATATAACTATAAAAATGTTATAGAAATAGATTTATATACCGTATTTCATATATTATTCTGTTGCACTGTTTAGATCAATATATTTCATCACATTACATTACTTTATTTATCTTCTAAGGGGGAATTCACATGTCCTCACACTCATAAGTAAAAATGGTAAGCAGAAGTAAGCAGAATGTTTGTGTTAAAAGAATAGTTCACCCAAAATTCAAATTTCACTCATTATCTCCTCACCCTCATGTGGACTAAGGGCTGGGAGAAGTTTCAGAGTCCTCCGTGGCTTCTCTGAGTTACAGGGGGTCTCGGCGTAGCAGTGCATGTCCATATGACGGTTGCAAATGGATACCAACTGTCTTCATAACAAAAAGACACACCAAAAAACATCCAAATACCTCCATGCTGCTCGTATGTAATGTCCCTCTTGTATTGAAGCCCCAAAATGCGAAATTGTTGAAATCTCGCGAGATTTCGACAGACCAGGAAGAGGAGCTTCCGCTACAAAACAAGCTTGAAATATAGACTTATTTAATTTTTTACAGAACAATTTCGCATGTCGGGGCTTCAATACAAGAGGGACATTACATGTGAGCAGTATGGAGGTATTTGGATGTTTTTTGGTGTGTCTTTTTGTTATGAAGACAGACCCCCTGTAACTCAGAGAAGCCACGGAGGACTCTGAAACTTCTCCCAGCCCTTTTCAATTTTGAGTGAACCTTTCCTTTAATATAAGTTATCCTTGGTGTCTTCCCCCTCCTTCCCCTCCCTCTGTTCATATTCTTCCTGTTTGGGACCATTAAAGCTCTGTCTGCAGCCATCAGTGTAACCTCATGATGAAAAACGACGAATTGTGGCCATTTTGGTTTTGGTGCTACATAGCCTATTTATTTACACACTGTTGTTCCTGCCCACCATCATTTGGAGGTGTTTTTTTTTATTTAGCCTTTATTTAACCAGGTAAAAAGACCCGTTGAGATCGAGATGTTATTAATTATCCCTTGACTGAAGTGACTTTTCACTTTGATAATGTGCAGTCACCTTGCAGACTTGTAGACAAGTTTTTGGCCTGTGTGTGTCGTTGCAGGATGAGAGAGACAGATAAAAAGACAGAGATGCAAATGGTTTTGCTGGTCACACAGTTGTGAACCAACACAAACAAATGAATGTCAGCAGAGAAGTCGTGAACCTGCAGAGTTTTCATAACTATTTGTATAGATAAACATCTGTTTTCCACAGCAGCAGAGGTCACATCATAAAGAACCTCCTTCATAACGTTTCATGCTACATTGCTGAATTTCCCATTACTAGACTGTGTGGAAACAACAGACTCTGCTAAAGGGAACTCCAGCAAACTGTGATCCAGCAGCTTTCAGATGTAAAGTTTATGTTACATTACTTCCCTCACTTTATTTATAACCTTTTAAATCAGAGCTGTGAAGTTTTTGACAGATAACAAGGGGACTGTCTGGACTGTTGCTGTAGTCACTTAGAGTGGGGAAAATACGTTTTTGTGAGACAGAATATCAACAAGAAATCCAGAAACCATATCATCAAATAAAGGGTTATTAATTAAAGCAGAAGTAAGGTGAATATTTGTGTTAATCTAAGTCTTAAATAGTTGTATCTTCTGACAGCAATCACTTCTATAGAGTGTTTGGTCTGAAACACGGGTCTGTCAGTCACTCTGCTCTGCTCTGAGCCCAGGAGAAAACTTTCCTTGTATCCTACAACCTTTATCCAATGAGGAGAGAGAACGGCATAAAGGGGCAGTCCTCTCTGTGTGTGCAGCCAAGGGATGCGCGTGAAACGCAAAAACATTGTCATACCATATGTGTCTGGGGTCTCAGAGAAACTCTTTAAAGGTACATTGTGTAGGAATTCCTCCCATCTAGCGTTGTGGTTGTAGATCACAAGCAACTCAATTTTCATTTTTCATCATTTTTCATGCTGCATTCAGGTGAAATTGGGCAGACGGCAGACGGACGACAGCCGCTGCACGTAACGGCATAAACAAGCCTCTATGTAAACAAGTGGTCCGTCAGCACGAGGCAAAACAATACACCTGACAATATGTTGTCATGGCGATGTGGTATTGTTTTACCGTCTTTCTCTGGACTTCTGTGACTAAAATGACATCTGGTTTGTTAGCGACGGCCGTCTGCCCGACTGCAGGTGAATGCAGCATCAGTGTAACGCTCCATTCCTCCTCACTGCGTTAGGAGAAACCATCCCTGAACAACCTATCTCCCATTTACAATGCTGCTCTTTCATCTTTACACAGGAGAATACACAACTCAACCTCTAACGACTTTCACATGGGACCCCCCAACAATGGTCAAGTGAAACTAGTCTGGGGCCGTTGACTCGCTGTTTTGGCAGGAAACAGATCCAGGGCGAAAGACACAGGCCTTTTTGTCAAAATAAAAGCATCAAGCTAATAAAATGCGGTGAAACTCTTTAATTTAAAGGGGACATATTATGCAAATCTCACTTTTCCATTGTTTTAGTTTGTGTATTTGCGTATCCGGAGTGCCTCCTCACCCCTTAAACGTAGTTTTGACAACTACGTCAACATTTTGTAAACTACCATAGCCAGAAAATGTGTCTCTTAACAAGCGGTTTTAATTTCACCCGGCTTATTACATCACAAGCCGGGTGATGTGAATATTCAAGCCCTCGCTCCCGTGGTTACCACGGTTACCTCAGCTACCAGAGCGAAGCTTCTAAACCGACCGTTTAGAGCAGGGCTGTGAAACTGGTGTGTAGAGAACCCAGCTGTGCTCAATCTTTTGGTTTTTCTGACCAAAGCATGTTACTAACATTACTTTTAGACATCAAGGTACCATGTCAAGAAGCAGAAATGAGCTGAATATGTCCCCTTTAAGGAATATAGTTTACAAGAAAGTCCCCGAGCCATTAAGTTAACATGTTGCTATTATTGTATTACAAGTTAAAGTCTATTTCCTACGTTTTATGTTGGTGGACACTTTTATTTTAGTGAATTTGGTGATTTCGGTATCCACTACAGACGGGAACCAGAATGCAGACGAAATTTGGAGTAAATAGATACCAAACTCTTCGCTTGTCTGAAGAGCCAAGTGAAAACCAGTATACCTTTGTAAACACACCCACAGGTATCAGGTATCTGGTGACCACACCCACATAGGTTAAATACCTACCTGGGTCTAGTGAGATAAGAGGCGAAACGTCTTCCCAGACAAATACAAGTCCAGTTGCCTACGATTCAATTTGCCCAGAAAAAACAAAACAAAACAAAACAAAACAAAACCAAACACTGACACAGACTACACCACAGTGTTGTAGTCTCTCAGAGTTAATCTCCGACAGAGGAATCTCTGCAGAGTGAGTCATCTCGCTGCTAGAGGATCTTGGAGGCTACTAGCTGTGGTCGCTACCGCCGCTAGCAGCAGCAGCAGCAGCAGCAGCAGAGCAGGACTCCACCGGGCAGCAGCAGCTCTCTGCTCCTCGGTCCTGGTCCTGGTCCTGGTCCCGGTTCGGTTCGGTTCGGTATGATGCCTGGTGACGACATGATGACCTCCACCTCCTCCATCGTGCAGAGAATCGCCCGTCAGGCCCTGGTCACCTTCAGGAGCCCCCCCCCAGCCCCCCACCAGGGGACCAAGTCCTTCATGGAGAACCTGAACAAGCTGAAGCTGCTGATGACGGAAGTCCGAGCCGCGGACCTGCAGCTGGTCCCGCGGAGAGCCGAGGACCCCCCCTCCTCCTCCTCCTCTTCCCCGGCAGCAGCAGCAGCAGCAGCAGCGTTTCACCCCCCCCCGGTCACCTACATGCACATCTGTGAGACGGACCAGTTCAGCATGGGGGTCTTCCTGCTGAAGGCTGGAGCCTCCATCCCGCTGCACGACCACCCGGGCATGCACGGCGTCCTCAAAGTCCTGTACGGGAAGGTCCGGATCCGCTGCTTCGACAGACAGACCCTGCAGACCCCCCTGACCCTGCAGACCCCCCTGCAGACCCCGCAGCGCTCCGTGCTCCGCTCCACCGGGGAGTTCACCGAGGATTCCGCCCCCTGCGTGCTGTCCCCGGACCGGGACAACCTGCACCAGATCGACGCCGTGGACGGACCCACGGCGTTCATGGACATCCTGGCCCCCCCGTACGACCCCGACGACGGCAGAGACTGTCACTACTACCGCGTCCTGGACCTGGAGCAGGAGGAGAAGGAGGAGCAGAAGGAGCAGAAGGAGGTCTGGCTCATGGAGATCTCACAGCCTCCAGAGTTCTGGTGCGGAGGAGAACCGTATCCAGGCCCGGAGGTCTCCCTCTGATCCCCCCCCCCCCCCCAGACTGACTCAGCCCCCTGCCCCCCTGGACACCTCCCTAATCAATCAATCAATCTGGATTTTTACTCATGACCAAGAATGTGACAGGTCAGGTTTATGCACACTGCAAAAACTCAAAATCTTTCCAAGAATATTTGTCTTATTTCTTGTCAAATGTCTCATTTCTAGTCAAAACTAATCTCTTTTCACTTAAAATATAAGAATCATCACCTAAAAATGATCTTTGATGATGTTTTTAGATAATTTAACTTGTTTCAAACAAATTTTCACTTGAAATAAGTAGAAAAATCTCCCATTTTTTTGTGCTTGTCATAAGAAAGAAAAACTTGCTCCACTATCAGATTTTTCTACTTATTTCAAGTGAAAATAGACTTGAAAGAAGTAAAAAGTGTCTAAAAACAAGCTGCTTTTTAATGTGATGAGTCTTATTTTACGTAGAATGAGATTAGTTTTGACTAGAAATGACAATTTGACTAGAAATAAGACAAATATTCTTGGTAAGATTTTGAGTTGCGTGCTGTCTCCGGACCGGGACAACCTGCACCAGATCGATTCATGGACATCCTGGCCCCCCCGTACGGACTGACTCACACCCCTGCACCCCCTGAAGGTGTAGACTACTACAGCACACTGCAAAACTCAAAGTCTTTCCAAGAATATTTGTCTTATTTCTTGTCAAAATGTCTAATTTCTACTCAAAACTAATCTCTTTTCGCTCAAAATATAAGACTCATCACCTAAAAATGAACTCATTTTTAGATCATTTTCACTTGTTTCAAACTAATTTTCACTTGAAATAAGTAGAAAAATCTGCCAGTTTTTTGTGCTCGTCATAAGAAAGAAAAACTTGATCCACAGAACAGGGTGTGTGACGTCACTGCACAGGTGAAACAACAACAACAAGAAGTCCGGTTTATCGACCCTGAAGGTGTAGACTACAGCACACTGCAAAAAAAAGTCTTTCCAAGAATATTTGTCTTATTTCTTGTCAAAATGTCTCATTTCTAATGAAAACAAATCTCTTTTCATTTGTTTTTAGATCATTTTCACTTGTTTCAAACTAATTTTCACTTGAAATAAGTAGGAAAATCTGCCAGTGAAAGTGACAGTTTTTTGTGTTTGTAATAAGAAAGAAAAACTTGCTCCACTATCAAGATTTTTCTACTTATTTCAAGTGAAAATCTGCTTGAAAGAAGTAAAAAGTGTCTAAAAACAAGCTGCTTTTTATGTGATGAGTCTTATTTTAATTATAATGAGATTTGTGACATTTTGACTAGAAATAAGACAAATATTCTTGGTAAGATTTTGAGTTTTTACAGTGCAAGAGGCCGCAGCTCGGACACTGTTGGGTCAAAACTAAACAGAATCTATAATTTAATCAATCAATCAATCAATCCTGATCGGGGGGTAACTTGTTTCAGCCCTGGGTTTTTACTTTACTGACCGAGAATGTAACCAATCAGAGAACAGGTGTACAGGTGAAACACAATAGGTCCGTTTCCATTTCACTTACAGCCCTCAGGGCCACAGATACTGTAGATAGGATGGGCTGTCTGCAGCGTTGTCATGGAGATCCTCAAGTTTCACAATGTTGGTTGGTTGGCTTTGTTTGGAGGAAAAATTAAATCACACTTTTGCATTCACGATGCTTTCTTTTAAATCTCCTTTTAATCCTTGAATTTCCTGACGGTGTGTGAAGGCAGCAGCGAGAAGCTCAGAGTTTCACACCAAAATAAGAGTCTAGGAGGTGTTTTTTTTGTTTCTTTTTACATGAGTAGATGCCAAGAAATGACAAAACTGATGATGTGCAGGGGGGCGGGGGCTTGTTATGGTGCTGCGTTCAAGGTCGATGCAGGAAGTCAGAGAGTTTTGTGTCTGATAATCTGAACTAAACAGCTTTAAACGCAGCATGAAGCTCAAAACCTCTGCAGAAACACTATAACAGTCGCCTCTGTGTGTATTCAACATATCAGCTGTTGCACTGCATGAAAACACTGACACATGACGATCATCATAATAGTAACAATAATAACTCCTCTGCACCTTGAACGCAGCATCAGAAGAGCTGAGAGCTTTGTTAGTTTTCCTCTGCACTGCAAAAACTCAAAATCTTTCCAAGAATATTTGTCTTATTTCTTGTCAAAATGTCTCATTTCTAGTCAAAACTAATCTCTTTTCACTTAAAATAAGACTCATCACCTAAAAATTAACTTGTTTTTAGATCATTTTCACTTGTTTCAAACTAATTTTCACTTGAAATAAGTAGAAAAATCTGCCAGTGAAAGCAGGTTTTTTGTGCTTGTAATAAGAAAGAAAAACTTGCTCCACTATCAGATTTTTCTACTTATTTCAAGTGAAAATCTGCTTGAAAGAAGTAAAAAAAAGTGTCTAAAAACAAGCTACTTTTTATGTGAAGAGTCTTATTTTAAGTAGAATGAGATTTGTTTTGACTAGAAATTACATTTTTGACTTGAAATGAGACAAATATTCTTGGTAAGATTTTGAGTTTTTGCAGTGTGGTTTTTACTGAATCGTCTTCCTGCTTCTGGCTTTTTGTGACTTGTTCTTCTCCTCTGAGTCGTTCAGCTTCTTCAGCACAAACTCTTCCTCGTCCAGGCTTCAGTCTCCAAAACGTCGGGTTAATAATAATAATAATAATAATAATAATAATACCAATAATTATCGCTCCTAACTGTAAAAAGTTTCCATATATGCACTACTATTGCTGCTGCTGCTGCTGCTGCTGACCAACAACGATGCTTCATAATCTGCAGCGGCATCAACTCTTCTATTAACTCCCTATTAAGACCTGGAATGATGCATTTCAAAATAAAAGACTTCTAATTCAGAAAATTATAGGGAACTAAAAACTTTATAGAGTTTCCATGAGAGCAGCGAATAGGACTCGATGTGCTGTGTGTGTATGTGTGTGTGTGCGTGTGTGTGTAAGGTTTGAGGCTATCTGTGTTGATGTGTCTCTGCCTGTATAATGAACATTTCCTGTCTGTTCATATAAAACGTGCTGTTTATTTTTGCCTAAAACGCATCTGATTCTTTCTCTTCTGTTGTTGTGTCTTTTCTTGAATCTGGTTTGTGCGTTTAAAGTTAAAACTTAAAACTAAACTCGTCACGTTATCTCAGGCTATTGTTAGATTCATGGGCCCTTTATCTTTATATAATTGTTTTATATTTGGTCGCTCTGAAACTCTCCCATCTGTTTCACATCACAAGCCCAACACCGACGGTGACGTCCAAAGGCTTTTATTGTGAAACACCTGCCAGGAAGTGATGATTTTTTAGTTTTATTGGTTGGTTTGCTTGAAGATTAATCAATGAGCAACTCAGGACAGAAGCTGTGGTCCATTAAAGGGACAGTTCAACATTTATTCAGATCCTCCTCTCACCATAATCCCTACACCCCAAAACTCACAATCTTTCCAAGAATATTTGTCTTATTTCTTGTCAAAATGTCTCATTTCTAGTCAAAACTAATCTCTTTCCACTTAAAATAAGACTCATCACCAAAAAATGAACTTGTTTTTAGATCATTTTCGCTTGTTTCAAACAAATTTTCACTTGAAATTAATAGAAAGATCTGCCAGTGAAAGCAGGTTTTTTGTGCTTGTAATAAGAAAGAAAAACTTGCTCCACTATCAGATTTTTCTACTTATTTCAAGTGAAAATCTGCTTGAAAGAAGTAAAAAGTGTCTAAAAACAAGTTAATTTTTTATGTGATGAGTCTTATTTTGAGTAGAATGAGATTTGTTTTGACTAGAAACCTACATTTTGACTAGAAGACAAATATTCTTGGTAAGATATTTGAGTTTTTGCAGTGTGTAGTCACAGCAGTAGGTTCATCACCTTCGATGCATGTTGTTTTGAGATCGGCGGGGCAGAGACGTGAGCTGCTCAATGGAGGTGAACTGTACAGGTTTCCAACCATTTCATACAGCCTCCTTCTTACATGTTTTACTTTTACCCTTCAGATATTGTTTCATCTTTTCAAGATCAGCCTACTTCAGCAGTTACTTCATTGAATTTAGCATTGTTTCAATAATTTATTCAGCTCATTCAGCTTCCAGCTTTCAGCATTCGCCCGTATTTCCTTCAGGAAATGCATTCTCTAGTTATAGCCTACTACATGATTATTTCCTAGTGTGGTGAATGTGCAGGTCACAACTTGAGCGTTGTGGAGTTGTTGGATTGTGTATTTGATGAGTTTGATGAGGGAACAAAACATGCACCGATAATTAAAGGTAGCGAACCTACTGCTATGACTAGCTATAGGGATTATGGTGAGAGGAGAATTTGCCAAAATGTTGAACTATCCCTCTAAATTCACATAAAAATGGAAAAAAGATGCCAATGAACCGTTTTAAAACGAAAGCACCACAAACACACCAGACTATAGCTAAACATTAGGCTAAATCATAAACTCAAACTGTGTCGATGTCAAATTGTTTCTCATCGTCCACCGTCAGTGTTTGCTAATGCTAACGTCAGATCGTACAGGACATTTTAATGACATTACAAGCTAATAACGGAGATGAAAGGGCTCAAAATCAGCTACATGAATAGTTAGTTAGCTAAACTGTATCTGGGCTAAATTGAGAAACTAGCTTAGCCTACATCAGTTAGCTGCACAACATAAGTTCACGTCTTAGCTGCTTATTGTTATTATTTTTTTTAGTTGTTTTCTTTTCTTTTTTTGATGAATGAAACAAACTAAACGAAACTAAACTGAAAGCTCAAGCTAATGCTGCCTAACCTGTAACATTAGGCTAAAGTGAGAAGCTAGCATGCAGCTAGCATCCAGTGATTCTCTGAATTTGGTAGCCTACACTCAGGTTTACCTCAAAGATTTTCAAATAAAGTAACATATATTTTTGCATTATAAAAGCCATAAATTGATTTTTGATCAAACACAAAAACACTATAGAAATCTTTTTATTTATGGGAAGCTGAGTAGCTTAGCTAACGTCCCCATTGACCAAAGTCACATTTTCATTGAATTTAAAACAAACAAGAATTGCAATTAACCTATTTTTTTGTTAATATAATAATATTCCTGACAACTTTAACCAAAACAATATAAAAATCAAAAACAAAAATCTATTATTTATGAAATAACAATATTTTATCATGTCTCAATTCCCCGTTTTAAAAATAATGGTTCAGTCCAACATCCTCAGCATTGAGTAACATCACTCTTCTTTAGAAGAACAAACTGTAAAGAGATTAGTTAGCAGATATCTTTTCTTATTTTTATTGTGAGATCGTCACATTGTCAAGCTCAACCTTTCATTTCCATAAATGATTGTTAACAACTGTTTAGGAAAAAACTATTGATAATGCTGAAAATTATTATAATTGAATGATTTCCTGAAGTCATGTGATGCTACCTGTCTTGGCTAATTAAAGATTTTTGGCGACTTTTATCCAAAATCTTCAACCCTGTAACAAAAAACACTGTGAGGGGATTGAGTCGTTGTTACAGGGTTGAAAGTGTTTTTTTTTAATCAAAAATCAGACGACCCAAAGTTGATTCATTATCTCAGGAGCTGATTAATAGAAATAGATTGTTTTAAAATTGTATCGTCAACAACTGACACAGAATAAAAAAAGCAGCAGGAGCCGAAACAAACTGAACAAAACATTTATTTGCATCGTCGACGAGAAGCATCAGTCCAGCAGAGTAAAAGCTTCAGTGCTCCACTTATTTGCATAAAAACGATAAAACACAAATAGAGAACTTTCATTATAGTCCAGTGTCTCTCTCTCTCGCTCTCGTATCAGGTAGAAATGCTGGTCACATCTTTACAAACATCTTCAGGTGTGTGAAACATCCAGAAACTGACGTCAGATCTGATCTCACACAAAACCAGGACCTTGTTTTTTCTTTTATTTTTTAAAAAAAGCTTCATTTTGTTGCATCAATATAGCCTGACAAGCCAGACTACATCATTAACATGTCTAGTCTGGCAACGAGCGGTAGACCTCGGCTCAATCCAGGGGGCGGGATGAAGGCTGTCTTTCAAACTGCCTCTGCACCAATAGGGTAGCGCTACGACCAATCAGAGCAAAGAGCAGGATGACATCGTCGGTAGATTCAATTTTTCCCGTATCCCGTCGGTAAAACACCAAATACATCCTTCCTCTAAATGAACGACTTCAGTGCAGTTTCTGGCTCAACTTTTAAAGAAAATGACAAGTTTAATTCTTTCAAAGTTGATGCCAACGCCGATTCAAACCATTCCTTTGCCAAAGCCATCTATCTTCTTGTCATGTTTTTCACCGTCGCAACAAGTATGTCGTCATGGCGTTAAGCCGCCCAACGACTCTCTAAACAGATCGAGCGCTGTGATTGGTGAACACAAACGGTGTTCGAGACTCAAAAAGTTCCTATGGCTCGTTTCTAGACCCACCTACGGAGCAAAGAGATTTGCTGCTGCTAGGGGGCAGATAGACTTCTAGGCTAGCATCAATAACCAGTAAAGAGTTCACTGAGTTTACCGCCACCTTAGCTCCGCCCCCCAATAGACCGAATCTCCTTGTTGTTTACATTCTACTTCCGGGTAGAAAACCAGCACGTAATTTGAATGAGATCAATAGTAACGAACGAGAGTTTAGCTATATATCATATTTTTCACGCCCTATCACCGTTTAGACAAATCTGAAATGATTGAAGAAACATTACTATTTCTGTGTGTGTGTTTTGTGTTGCTATGTGTTGTATTTATTCAGTTTGGGGGAATCACGGTGTCTAGAAAGCATCAGTGGCTGCAGCTGACAGGGAGCTAAGCTAACGGCGGTGCAAAGCTAGCATCAGGACGTCAGCTGTTAAAACCCTCCCGTTGTGGGACACGACATGAAACTACTCCAGTTAGCTCAGTCATGTTGGAACTCAGATATCCGCTGGAGAAAATATTTTTTCATGGAGCGTTTATTGAGTCACTGAGTTATTAAAGTTAAACAGGTAGCTAACCGTTAGCCCGGCTAATCTCTGATAACCATGACTAATTACAAAAATGTGCACACGTAAATAGTAACGTTTGTCCAATCATTGGTTTTATAAACTTTACAAACATCAGATTAGTCTAAACGGTGATATAGTGACATGAAAAATTAGATATATATAGCGAAACTCTCGTCCGTCACTATTGTTCTCATGCTGGTTTTCTACCAGGAAGTAGTTGTAAACAACAAGGAGATTCGTCCAATAGTGATGTCACAGCATCTCTTTCTTGCATGGTGTACTCTGGTGACATCACTCTGGCACCTGTCCGGGTCGCAGGGGTTTTCTTTAATTTAGTAAAATGTCGCAGTGTAAAAACGATTCCTGAAACCTGCACATGCAGCTTTGTGTTTTATTAAAAGAGTTCGTATTGATCAGTGATCAGCTGATCGGTGATGATCGGTCAGCTACTGTCACAGTGACGGAGCAGATCCAGCTCCGACTGTTCAGTTTACAATATGTCGACGGGTCAAAAAACAAAAAAACAAAACTGAGGAGAAGTTTCTGTGTCATTCCTGCAAGTTTAAGTCTGAATGTGTGTGTGTGTGTGTGTGTGTGTGTGTGTGTACCTGAACTGTGGCTGAATCCCTGAGAGCATGAAGCACAGACTGCACACACACACACTGACTGACTGATGCCTGGCCACAGAGCACTGAGGCAGAGAAACACAAAACCTGCAGCGTCCAGCTCCGATTGTTGTTGAGAAACAATAATGAGTTAGTTAGTTAATTTAAAGGGATAGTTCAACATTTAGTCAGATCCTCTGAAAAACTCAAACTCTTACCAAGAATATTTGTCTTATTTCTAGTCAAAACAAATCTCATTCTACTTAAAATAAGACTCATCACATTTAAAAAGCAGCTTGTTCTTAGACACTTTTTTACTTCTTTCAAGCAGATTTTCACTTGAAATAAGTAGAAAAATCTGATAGTGGAGCAAGTTTTTCTTCCTTATTACAAGCACAAAAAACTTGCTTTCACTGGCAGATTTTTCTACTTATTTCAATTGAAAATGAGTTTGAAACGAGTGAAAATGATCTAAAAACAAGTTCATTTTTAGGTGAAGAGTCTTATTTTAAGTGAAAAGAGATTAGTTTTGACTAGAAATGAGACACTTTGACAAGAAATAAGACAAATATTCTTGGAAAGATTTTGGGTTTTTGCAGTGTGCAGTTTGCCTTATGAGAGGAGGATCTGACTAAATGTTGAACTATCCCTTTAATGATCTGGATCATGTCAGTTAATGTGATAAAAGGCTCCCTGATTTTGAATTTATGGCTTCCAAACCCACATTGCAAAAACTCAAAATCTTTCCAAGAATATTCATCTCATTTCTAGTCAAAACTAATCTCTTTTCACTTAAAATGAGACTCATCACCTAAAAAATGAACTTGTTTTTAGATCATTTTCACTTGTTTCAAACAAATTTTCACTTGAAATAAGTAGAAAAATCTGCCAGTGAAAGCAGGTTTTTTTGTGCTTGTAATAAGAAAGAAAAACTTGCTCCACTATCAGATTTTTCTACTTATCTCAAGTGCAAATGTGTTTGAAACAAGTGAAAATGATCTAAAAACAAGTTAATTTTTAGGTGATGAGTAGAATGAGATTTGTTTTGACTAGAAGTTAAATTTTGACTAGAAATAAGACAAATATTCTCGGTAAGATATTAGAGTTTTTGCAGTGCACTCCTCCTCCTCTAGTCTCGTTGTGAGGCCGACGGCTTCTTCTCCTTCTGCCGCAGATTTCTAGTCAAAACAAATCTCATTCTACTTAAAATAAGACTCATCACATTAAAAAGTAGCTTGTTTTTAGACACTTTTTACTTCTTTCAAGCATATCTGCACTTGAAATGTATATAGATATGTCACATATATATACATTTCAAGTGCAGATATGCTTGAAAGAAGTAAGAAGTGTCTAAAAACTAAAAAATAAGTAGAAAAATATGATAGTGGGTCAAGTTTTTCTTTCTTATTACAAGCACAAAAAACTTGCTTTCACTGGCAGATTTTTCTACTTATTTCAAGTGAAAATTAGTTTGAAACCAATGAAAATGATCTAAAAAACAAGTTAATTTTTAGGTAATGAATCTTATTTTAAGTGGAAAGAGATTAGTTTGGACTAGAAATTAGACAAATATTCTTGGAAAGATTTTGAGTTTTTGCAGTGTGCAGTTTGCCTTATGAGAGGAGGATCTGACTGAACTATCCCTTTAATGATCTGGATCATGTCAGTTAATGTGATAAAAATCTCCCTGATTTTGAACTTATGGCTCCCAAACCCCCTCCTCTTCCTCTTCCTCCTCCTCTAGTCTCGTTGTGATGAGGCCGCCGGCTTCTTCTCCTTCTGCCGCAGGTGGATCTTCATGTGTCGCCTCCTCTCGTCGCTGCGCGCGAACTTCCTGCCGCACTGGTCGCAGGAGAACGGCTTCTCTCCGGTGTGCGTGCGGATGTGCGTGGTGAGGTGGTCGCTGCGGCTGAAGCTCCTCATGCAGATGCGGCACTGGAACGGCTTGTGGCCCGTGTGGATGCGCAGGTGGCGGCTCAGCTCGTCCGACCGGGAGAAGCGGCGGTCGCAGCTCTCCGCCGGGCACGGGTACGGCCGCTGGTGCACCGGCGTCTTGCTCGGCCGGTTCGGGTACTTCCGGGGTCTGAGGATGGGTCTGAGCGCGAGATGATTCAGATTCTGGTTCTGGTTGTGGTGGTTCAGGGAGGAGAAAGCTGCGGCCATCGGCCCCTCTGAAGGCGCAGCGCCGAGCGTAAAGTTCCTGATGGTGTTGAGCGGTGTGAGAGGAGGAGGAGGAGGCGGTGGATGAAACGGGAGCGACTTCCGGTCCGTGGCCGTGGGTGGTGGCGGGAAACAAGCCGCTGGTAACGGTAACTGTAACTGTAACGGTAACTCCCGCTGCTGGCAGCTCTGCGGGTAGAAGCCGCTGTAGTCCGGCACCAGGGAGAGCAGCGCGCCGCCGTCAGCTGCTGCAGGTTTGTTGTTGGGTTGTTGGCTGTAGGACTGAGGAGGCGCATGGTGGTGATGGTGGTAGGACATGGTTGCTAGGTAACCACCTCCTCCTCCTCCTGCTGCTCCTCCTCCTCCTCCCTCCTGGTATAGCTCCCCGCTGCAGGAGTAGGACGGCGCCGCGTGGTGGTGGTGGTGGTGGTACATGTGGCTGATGTCCGGCTGGCCGCCGTGCGTCATGACGCCGTCTCCAACTCCAACTCCTGATGCGTAAATATCTGGAGACGCGACCGGAGACCTGATGTCCGCGCTGACCACGTTGATGACGTCTCCTCCTCCTCCTCCTCCTCCTCCTCCTCCTCGTGCACCTCCTCCTCCTCCTCCTCCTCCTCTCGACTCCACCGAGAACTTGCCGGTGAAGGCCACGGGCTGCGCGCGTAAAGTTGCCACGAACTGCGCCAAGTCGCCGCCGCGGCTCGAGAACAGGAGGTCACCTAGGAGACGGAGAGAGGAGGAGAGGAGGAGGAGGAGAGGTCACAACACTTCACACCTTCAGCATCATCATCTTTTAAATCTTATTTTGAACGAACTTATCATTTAACTCTCATGGGTCAAGGAAGGAAGGAAAGGAAGAAGGAGGGAAAGATATAAGGAGGGTAGTAAGGACGAAGGGAAGGAAGGGGAAAACGATTGTGGAAAGAAAAAAGCAAGAAGGAAGGGGAAAGGATTGTGGAAAGAAGGAAGGGGAAGATGGAGGGCTGCGTGCGTAAAGTTGCCACGAACTGCGCCAAGTCGCCTAGGAGACGGACACTTCACAGCTTCATCATCGTCATTTAAAAAAAAAATCATTATTTATTTATTTTGCACGAACATATCATTTAACCCTCAAGGAAGGAAGGAAGGAAAGAAAAAATGAGGGAAAGATATAAGGAGGAAGCAGGTTGGGTCAAAAAGGAAGGAAGAAGTAAGGACGACGAAGGAAAGGAAGGGGAAAACGATTGTGGAAAGAAAAGTGGAGGGAGGGAACAAATTTGTTCAAGGAAGGAAGAAGAGGGAAGAAAGAAGGAAGGAAGGAAGGGAGGGGGAAAGGATTGTGGAAAGAAGGAAGGGAAAGATGGAGGGCTGCGTGCGTAAAGTTGCCACGAACTGCGCCAAGTCACCTAGGAGACGGAGAGAGGAGAGGTCACAACACTTCACACCTTCATCATCATTTAAAAAATATATATTATTATTTATTTATTTAGTTTAGTTTAGTTTTTATTTGCACATTATATAACCTGCATAAACTATGAAACAAGTCAAATGAAACATTGTGCAGGAGGTAGAAGCCAAAACAGGCTGATAAGAGTAAAACAAAAGTATCAGAGTAAAAAGATAATACAGAAATTCATAACATAAAAAATTGAATATTTTGCACGAAATATCCTGTTGTCCTCCTGAAAGGAAGGGAGGGAGTCAAAAGGAGGGAAAGATAGAAAGAGGGAGGGAACAGATTGAAGGAAGGAAACGAAGGAAACAAATGAAGAAAGGGGGAAAAGGATTGTGGAAAGAAGGAAGGAAGAAAGGAAGGAAAAAAGGAAGGGAAGAGATTGGGTCAATTTGACCCAGAAGGACGACATATCATTTAAAACAGCACGAACAATCATCATCATGACTGGGATGTGCAAAAAAGGGTTAAGGGGGGGGGGGGGGTAGCCTATGAAACCCAAAACCTCACACACATCTTCAAAAGCCAAATTTGCTACAAGTTAAAAACAAGAACATAGGAAATAATTAAACAATAACGAAAAATAAGTAGAAAAGTAAGTTATTAAGGAAGTAGGCCTAAGGAAAAATACATGAATAAATAATACAAAACAATAATAATGAATGAGATAATGAGGTAGGAGCATTTTTAAATGATGTTAAATTAGCCTAATAATTCTTCATCATCATCGTCATGCAGCCACTCAGCTCTTACCGACTTCATCCTCCCCGGGTTTCCCTCCGTCTTCCTCCCCTACATCCTCCTCCTTAAACACCATCAGACCCCCCACTCCCACTCCCCCTCCCTCTTCCTCCTCCTCCTCCTCTTCTTCCTCCTCCAGGTAGGACAGCGGAGCTTTGGCAACATGATCCAGAGCCGCGCAGACCTGCTCCACCGTCTTCACCAAGCTCATTTTCTTTTATTTCCAACTCTTTAAACCTGACGAAGACGATGATGATGATGCTGCTCGGTGTTTCCCCTCATCTTGTCTGTTCCGCCTCTCACCTCATCTCATCTCATCTCATCTGATCGGGGGTATAACGAGCTGCTGCTGGATGCTGCAGCAGCTACTATGGTTATAAAGGGAATCTCTGGGTGTCCCGTTACGTCATTTACCAAATATGGACTTAGAGGCCAAAAAAAAAAGAAAGAAGAGAAAGGAAGAAGAGGGAACTCCAGAAATAGGCCTGATGGAGCGCGTCGTGACGAAATATGGAAACACACACACACAGAATTTACATGTTGGAGTTGGAATCAATAGAAATAAAGATAATAATAAAATAAAAACAGCTGATTGGTGGATGAATGCATGTGATTATTATGGTTTTGGTGCAAAGATGAAACCAGAGAATCGGTCAGACCGGAAAACTCCTCTCCTCCGCCTCCATATAAGGAGTTCTCCGGTGGATCCCTGGTTGCTTATTATGGCCTAGATCCGGCTGCACCGTGTCACACCGAGCTGTGTTGGTGCCAGATGAGCCCACACACACCGACACACACACACACACACACAGGCCGGCGTGCATCTGATGGATGAGGCCGATTAACAGACTGAAGCTGCGATTAAAACACTGACACACACATAAACACACACACACACAAGGAGGCAAAGGTTTGTTTTTAATGTGTCTAAATTTACATCGGTTTTTACAGACTAATTATCATTGTGTTGATGGTTTTATGGGATGGCTGTAGCAGCAGCATCACTCTCTCTCACCAATAAGAGATAATAACATAATGTGATCAATAATATCATACCCACTCCCTCTCTGATCTTTCATGTGGATTTTGCACGACTGTGTGAAGAAGTGAGTAGGTTTTACAGCCAAAAAAAAACTTTTTTAAGGTAATAAAACTGATCTTTTATGGAAAATTAAACTACCACTGAACCCATTTCCTTGTCGTTGTCATGTATTTCCTTAAACTGCAGCACATGACATTTTTTCAAATTTCACCTGTGGGATTAAATAAAGTTATCTATCTATCTATCTATCTATCTATCTATCTATCTATCTATCTATCTATCTATCTATCTATCTATCTATCTATCTATCTATCTATCTATCTATCTATCTATCTATCTATCTATCCATCTATAAGGATCCCCATTAGCTGATGCCAATGGCACAAGCTAGTCTTCCTGGGGTCCAAAGTACCTTACATCGAAAAGAGAAAAAACATATCATATTTTCAATATCATATCAGTCAAATAGACATCTTAATCTATCTATCTATCTATCTATCTATCTATCTATCTATCTATCTATCTATCTAATAAAAACTGACTTGTTCTTGGTTTTGTAGCCAGACAGATGAAGTGGTGTAACACACTGTATATATCCATCTATTCTATTCTATTGTATATAAATCCTAAATTGTATATAGTATATGTGTATTTTTTGCACTGGAATATTAAATTTATTCTATTTTATCGCTTCTTTTTACTGTTTTTTGTAGCTGTTGTGTTTGCATCTGACACCACCGTCAAGTTCCTTGTGCTGTAAAGTAAAGTGGCCTTTCCTGGTTTGTGATAAAGTGGTGGATCAGTGTGAGGACACAACCATAAAACAGAGACTTCAGTCAACTTATCGATCTGTTGTCATTTGTTTCAAAGTCCGATAAACACACACAGACACTCAAGCATCTTTTAGCATTTTTGTTCGTCTTGATGTTGGTCACATTGCATTGTGTCACCTGCCTTATGTACGTAGCTACATGTCCTATTTGTTATTATGAGCTTTTAGGTAAATTGATATGTAATTTCAGCTGTATTTTAATCCATTACTTAAAGGGACAACGAGGAGTTTCTATCTGGTTATAAAAAAGTCTCATATTACTGTACAGTAATGTGGATGAATCTACGTTACCACTTGTTAATGGTCCATTTTAGATAAATCTATGGTTTTGTCTCTATGGTTATTTTGTTATTATTAGTGGTGGTGGAAATGCTGGGCGAGCCGACCAGCGTTTCTTTACTTTCGGTTTCGTGGCGAGTCATGAGAATAACGCCGCCGAATCTCCGTTTATGGTGGGAACTACGACGGTATGTGATCGTCTTCCAACCTCTGACTTTAATTCTTGATGAATGAAAACATGAGTCTGTCTTGCACCGGTCAAAGAATTTCACGGTGCGGAGGCTCATAAATGTAGTGTGGAAACACTTCGCTTTAACAAAACTCCTCGTTGTCCCTTTAATTGTTTTTTTTTTTGTTACAGTAACATCTGGCCAGGGACAATGGATGAAAATGAGCCTTACTGGCTACAGTAACTCTGGCTCACTTGCAGTTTTTTTAAAATTCTGCTGATCAGTGTTGCACTGTCCTTGTCAAATAAACCAATAAATTAAATCAAATTGTCGTGGAACTACTTCAAAGACTATGTTACCACTTATTACAAGGAGAATACCCGTCATAGCAATTTTCCACCACAAAATTACATGTTCAGGATGTCAGTGTGTGTGTGTGTGTGTGTGTGTGTGTGTGTGTGTGATAACTGATCTCACTTCAGGTGAAGCTGTGACAAGACAAACGTCCCTTTGGACTAGAAAGTTGAATAAAGTTCACACTGCTGCACAGACGCAGGACGACCTGTCCAACGCTGAGGACACCGTGGGCAGAAGCTGGACTGAACCCGGAGGAGGAGGAGGAGGAAGAGGAGGAGGAAGGTCTTGTTGACATTTTTTTTTTTTTTTTTTTTACATAAGGGCGCCTTCATGTCTGAATTTCAAAATCAAGCCCAGAGGACAGAACCTGCTAACCTGTGATTCCTCCTACACAGACAAACACGACATGTTGACACTGTGAGGCTGCTGCTGCTGCTGCTGCGTCTGGTTGAGACCAAGGCCGTCTCCATCCCATAGTGATATCGGTCCAATATCAGCTAAAAAATGAATATCAGATTATATTATTATATCGGGCTGCATCTAAAATCTCCAATATAAACGCTCCGATAAAAGCAGTCCATTATTCCGCTCCAGCACTTCTGTCCCATATGAAGAGGTGACTCTGGTTCACACTCCATCATAGTAGGTGGTGGTAATGCATCTTAAAGGGATAGTTTAACATTTTGGCAAATTGGGCCATTGCCATAACCCCTATAGTCATAGCAGTAGGTTTGTTACCTTTAATTGTCGGTGCAAGCTGTTTTTAGAACGGCGGAGCAGAGCCGTGAGCTGCTCAGAGCTACGCTACAAACGGAGGCTCATTATGGGATTTCTTGGTTTCCCCTCATCAAACTCATCAAATACACAATCCAACAACTCCACAACGCTCTGGTGGACAAGTTGTGAGCTGCACATTCACCACGCTATGAGATAATAACACAACGTTACCACACAGAGTTGTTTTAGAGGGAAATACAGAGACTGTTGATGAAAAACTGTCCCTGAAGGCAACGTGCATCAGTGGTTTTGCATGTATTTCCCTCTAAAACAACTCTGTGTGGTAACGTTGTGTTATTATCTCATAGCGTGGTGAATGTGCAGCTCACAACTTGTCCACCAGAGCGTTGTGGAGTTGTTGGATTGTGTATTTGATGAGTTTGATGAGAGAAACCAAGAAATCCCGACAATTAAAGGTAACAAACCTACTGCTACGACTATAGGGATTATGGCAATGGACCAATTACTTGCCAAAATGTTGAACTATCCCTTTAATAATAAATTGTTATCAGTTTTTCTCATACTGCTGCTGACTATTGTATTGTTCTCTGTTTGATTGAGTAACATCACTTGACAAAAGCCTTTTCTAACACTCCACACTACAAAATAAAATAAGTAATGACAGTATGAAGCCTTATGATTCGTGCTGCAACATCGGTGTCGTATCGGAAGTGAAAAAGTCTTATCGGGACAGTTGAGATCAGAGACGATGATGATGAAGATGAAGATGATGATGGAGCTGAAGCTTCCTGAAGGAGAGAGAGAGAGAGAGAGAGAGAGAGAGAAGGAGAGAGAGAGAGCAGGAGGACTCTCTCTGAGTCTTTTGAACGCCCACAGATACAAAAATGTTGGTGTGTATTGTCGTTGTGTGGCGAACCGCCCACACCCTGTGGCAGATGGGGGTTTGGTTTGGTTGGTCCGTGCACACACACACACACACACACACACACACGCACGCACACACACACACACACACACACACACACACACACGCACACACACACTCTGCAAGAAAGCACTTTGGAAGCACACACATTCATTCTGGCACGTTAACACACAAACACAAACACTCCCACACACGAGAAACACACACACACACACACACACACACACACACACGTTCTCTGTCAGAATCTGTCGAACAAACCCACACACACTCACACACAATGTTTCGTTCCCCTCACACACACGCAGCGCTCCGTGGGGACGGCGCCCTTCGCCCACGCCGCTGCTCGCCGCGGGGGCTTCGGGGGCTTCGGGGGGTTCTGGGGCTCGGGGGGGTTCTGGGGCTCGGGGGGGTTCTGGGGTTTTGTGTGTTTTGGCGGTGGCGGTGTCGGACCCCAGCACGCCGATTAATCATCTGTCATCGCTGCTTTTTGTGTAATATGGATCTTTGTCCCATTTGCTCGCACAACGCCGCCGCCGCTCGCCGCCTGACGCCCCTCGTTTCTTCTCTCAACGTCACCGATAAAAAACCCAACCAACACGACCACAGAGCAGATTTTTTTTCTTTCTGAGGCTTGATGATGATGATGAGGTCATCGTCTCATCTGCTGCTGCCGGGGTGAATGTGGCGACCTTTGACCCCGCCCGTATCTGCACCTGGCCTCGGTGTCGTCACGGCGACAGCGCAGCGGCAGGAAGGAACAATAGTGAACAATCACGGGGGGACGATGGAGGAAGGTGAAGATGTGAAGCTCAGTTTCCTCCGACTTCAAACATTAAACTGTTTGTTTCTGTCGTGTCTCATGCTAACTGCTGCTAGCTGTTAGCTGCTAACTGCTAACTGCTAGCACGTCTGTACGAACTCTTCACTGAAGCTTTTTACAAACTCGTCTCATCTTAGTCAACAACAAACTCTGTGTTTTCATCACTTTTTTACCCTCTATCTTTTTGGATTGTACATTGGTATTAAATGATCAATTTACTTTTCACTTTTATTCTTCTACTATTGTACTTTAAAAACAAAAAATTCCATTCATTCTGTTCATACAGTTTCCATTGTCACATTTTACTCTCCGTTGTTTCATTCATAATTTTCTATTCATATGTTTTCAACTCTCCAGTTGTGCAGTTTTTACTATTCGTATGTTTATTATTTTCCATTTGTTCTGTTTACTTAAAAAAAAAAAAAAATTCTATTGTTTTGGTTACCATTTTCCATTTGTACACTTTTTACTTTTAAGAATAATAACATAGACGTATTAATTTATCCCCAAAGGAAAATTGATTTACCAATTTACCTTAATTTTTACTTTTCTACTATTGTATGTTTTTTTTTTTTTAATTTTCCATGTGCACGTTTCTTAGTTTCCGTGACGTGAAGCTCAGTTTCCTCCGACTTCAAACATTAAACTGTTTGTTTCAGTCGTGTCTCATGCTAACTGCTGCTAGCCGCTAACTGTTAACTGCTGCTAGCCGCTAGCTGCTAGCTGTTAGCTGCACGTCTGTACGAACTCTTCACTGAAGCTTTTTACAAACTCAGTCAACAACAAACTCTGTTTTCATTTTCCCTTTGAATCTTTAGTAGTTAACTATATTTTTTTGGTTACCATTTTCCATTTGTAATTTTTTTTTCTTTTACAAGAATAATAATAATAATGGCTTTAAAGGGATAGTATCATTTTTTTTAAAAGTGGGGTTGTATGATCTACAAATAGCCCCTAAGTGCTTTAATTGCAGTAGAAGACTCTCTGCACTCCTCCCGTTAGCAACGCCAGCCCATAATAGCCCTGCCCAGAGATTTACAACATACATTGTTGTGAACAGACCCAAAGAAACGGCCTATTTCCGCGGCCTAAAAGAGGTTTTACCTGAAAAAAAAAATACACAGTTCCATTGTTTGCTATAATATAATTTTTTCCAGCTCCTCAAAGTGCAGGAAAAACACAGTTTTTATTTGGAGCTAACCAACTGCTGATCGGCGGGCGCTAACCCTGGGCGGAGGGATACGTGAGTTGGTTAGGTCCAAATAAAAACTGTGTTTTTCCTGCACTTAGAAGGGCTGGAAAAAATTATATTATAGTGAACAATGGAACTGTGTATTTTTTTTTCAGGTAAAACCTCCTTTAGGCCACGAAAATAGGCCGTTTCTTTGGGTCCATTCACAACAATGTATGTTGTAAATCTCTGGGCAGGGCTATTATGGGCTGGCGTTGCTAACGGGAGGTGTGCAGAGAGTCTTCTACTGCAATTAAAGTACTTTGGGGCTATTTGTAAATCATACAACCCCACTTTAAAAAAAATGCTACTATCCCTTTAATCTCCAAAGGAAAATTAAATTACCAATTTACTTTTCACTTTTATTCTTCTACTATTGTATGCTTTAAAAAAAGACATTTCCATTCATACTGTAACAGTTTCCATTTTCACCATTCTTTCTTTCTGTTTTTACATGTTTTACTCTCCGTTGTCTCATTCATAATTTTCTGTTCATGTGTTTTTAACTTTCCAGTTGTGCAGTGTTTACTTTCTATTTGTTCATTTATTTTATTTTCCGTTTGTTAAGTTTACCTTTTTTTTTTTTTACTCTCTATTTTTTTGGTTACCGTTTTCCATTTACACTTTACAGTACTTTTAAGAAGAATAATAAGAAAGACGTATTTATTTATCCCCAACTGAAAACTAATTTACCAATCTACCAATTTACTTTTCACTTTTATTCTTCTACTATTATATGTTTTTTTTTTTTTCCCATTTGCACGTTTCTTAGTTTCCGTTATTACGTGTTCGTACATATCCGTTGTTTCATTCATAATTTTCTATTCTTATGTTTTAACTTTCCAGTTGTACGGTTTCTACTTTCTATTTGTACGTTTATTATTTTCCATTTGATCTTTTTTACTTTACCAATGTTTTTTACTTTCCCTTTGTATATTTGATTATTCTAGGAGCCAATAACAATCTCAGATGTTTCAAACCTGACTTTCTTTAACCACATTTTCCTTGCTGCTGCATCTTTGCTTCTCTATATTTTCATCTTTATTCCACTTTTCATTGACCAGAGTAGAGTTTGATCTACTGCGCAGTGTGGATCTCCTCTGAGAGATTCCCCATCTCCTCCGTCTCTCAGACTCTAAATAAAAACCATAAATCATCTGAATTTTCTGCTTCTGGTGGAGGCGGTGGGGTTTTTTTTGTTCTTTTTCTTTTTAGAAACGGTCGATGACTCATTTAGGATGATCCTGGTTCATCTTGCTGAATACGACGAGTTAAAATCTACAATTTGATTATGTAACGCTGAACATTAAATTAATGATTCACTGAGTCTCTAAAGTCCCTAAAACTCTGGTATGAAAGCACCTTCAGCTTCGTGTTAAAGGGAAAATCCAGACAAACGGAACAAACTTTGATATCAGAATTAGTTCTAGTAGTTATATGTTAAATCAGAGGGTTTTTTCATCTTTAGCTTTATGAAGAATTTGTAGGTTTTTGGAGGTTTTTTGGGTGATGAAGCCCCGATGCACGGCCGTCAATAGAGGAGATTGCATATTCATGAGAAACGTATTGACTGCTGAGTGTGGGATAATAGACAGGCACATCAATGAGCGTGAATGGCCTCAACATTATCTACAGGACCCAGAATCGTCAGCTCGGATCAAACCAGGATAATTAACCTCACGAGGAATCGACGTTCAACGATGTTAACGAAGACTAAACAATCACAGGTGGAAAACGAAGACGATGTTGGACGATTTTTAACGTCTAAATTAAAAAAACAAAATATCAGAATGTAGAAAAACTCATTCAGGACTGTGTCTGTCGTTCACACTGACAGGAAACTCCACGTTGAATTATCTGCTGTGATAAAGGAAACATCTTGTTCACACTGAATACAAACTAATGAGCTGTGAGCAGAGAATCACAGTGGGTTCAACACATTTCTAATCCAAGTCAGTGGTTGGTTTCTCTCTGCAGAAACATTTTCACTGCAAATACAAGAAATTTAAACCTCCTTTAAATCTCCAAATAAAAAAAAAATCTCTTCAGAGCTGCAACGAACGATCATCACTGAGTCATCTAATGATCCAATAAACATATTTATATTTAGTTTTATTATAAAAAGACAAAGGAGAGCAGCAAATCCTCATGTAGAAGAAGCTGTAAAAATAGTCGTCTAATTTACTGTGGCTCAAATAATCAATTAATTGACTCCTTGATTCAGCTCTACGATAAATCAAATATATAAAATCTGCAATAATTTGAGTCTTTGTGCTGATTCAAGTTTAGAAAATGAAGGAAAACAAACTACAGCTTCACAGAACTGTGTAAAAAAATCACTTTAAACTGTTTAGAGGAGGAAATTTTAACAAATAATTTAAATTATCACCATATTTTTGGATCGTTTGCTTAGAAATATTCATGTCATAAAACTTTCCAACAGAATATTGTGATTTAAACAGTTTGGAAACTGATACTACGGATAAAACTTATTATGTTTGTTGATAAAACACATGTAAAAGTCGAACATGAGGACACAGAACTACGGACAGGATCAGAAACCAACAGATAAATGTTTTGTTTTCACTTCTACGCCTCCATTTTCCATCTTTTCACTGCAAAAGCTCCAAATCTTACCAAGAATATTTGTCTTATTTCTAGTCAAAATAAATCTAATTCTACTTAAAATAAGACTCATCGCATTTAAAAAGTAGCTTGTTTTTAGACACTTTTTACTTCTTTCAAGCATATTTTCCACTTTAAATAAGTAGAAAAATCTGATAGTGGAGCAAGTTTTTCTTTCTTATTACAAGCACAAAAATAAACTTGCTTTCACTGGCAGATTTTTCTACTTATTTCAATTGAAAATTAGTTTGAAACAAGTGAAAATGATCTAAAAACAAGTTAATTTTTAGGTGATGAGTCTTATTTAAAGCGGAAAGAGATTAGTTTTGACCAGAAATGAGACATTTTGACGAGAAATAAGACAAATATTCTTGGTTTTTGCAGACTAATGATTGTTTATCAGTACAAACGGATGCTTTTCCTCTTCAATGAACAGCAAAGTTTGTCCACACACTCACAAATATCAAGATTCAAATTCAAATTCACCTCAAACTGAAGAGAAATCCTCCTGGTTTGGGGTCCCAACGAGTCGACGTCCGCCGGGCCTCGTCTTCCTCTTCCTCTTCCTCCTCCTCCTCCTCCTCGACAGAGAGAAGGACGGAGAGAGACAAGAAGAAGAGGAAAGAGAAGAAGATATAGATGGAGATGGACGTGAGATGTGAGACGCAGCGCAAGCGTTTGTCTGTCCGACCGACCACGAAGTTGCCCGCTTTCCCTCTTCTACGCTGCTGCTGCTCGCTCTGGGTTTGGTTTGAGTCTTGCCCCCGGAAAGGGTCATCGTCACCCGGGGTCTGAGTGGGCTGATGGTGACAAAAAGAGAGAGAGAGGCAGAAACACACAGAGAAAGAGAGAGAGAGAGAGAGTGTGTGTGTGTGTGTGTAGGGGTAAACAATACAATTGTTCCCAGCTCACTTTGCTTCCACCCTCGCAGTTAAAATTGTTATGGTAATGAAGTGGATTTTTTGCGGGACAGCAGATTGGAACAGAACAGAGAGACGATGGTGTTTCTGTCTCGGCCTCGGAGCAAGGCAGCAGCTGAACCCGGACCGATAACACTTCCAAGATCCAGTTAACAACAGTTTAGAGTCTGACCTGTAGGTGGCGAGAGCAGCAGAGTCCCATACACACACACACAAGGAGGTACGGTCCAGTGTCCATATGGTGCGTTTATGGAATAAGATACTAGGAAACCGTGCACATTCACCACGCTATGAGATAATAACACAACGTTACCAGACAGAGTTGTTTTAGAGGGAAATACAGAGATACATCATGGATCTAAATGTTTCTTCTCCTTCATATTATTAAACTATGGTATGTTTATGCTTATACTATAATAGTGGCATAAAATGATCAGAAAAAGACAATTAAACCGTTAATTTGGCCTAGTTTTGGGGGAGTTGGGGGTCCTACAGAACCACAGAGTGAAGCCTTTGGCAAATTGGCTCATTGCCATAATCCCTTTAGTTTTAGGAGTAGGTTTGTTACCTTTATTTGTCAGTATGCTATGAGATAATAACACAACGTTACCACACAGAGTTGTTTTAGAGGGAAATACAGAGACTGCTTGATGAAAAACTGTCCCTGAAGGCAACACGCATCAGCGGTTTTGCATGAATTTCCCTCTAAAACAACTCTGTGTGGTAACGTTGTGTTATTATCTCATAGCGTGGTGAATGTGCAGCTCACAACTTGTCCACCAGAGCGTTGTGGAGTTGTTGGATTGTGTATTTGATGAGTTTGATGATGAGGGAAACCAAGAAATCCCATAATGAGCCTCCGTAGCGTAGCTCTGAGCAGCTCACGGCTCTGCTCCGCCGTTCTAAAAACAGCTTGCACCGACAATTAAAAGTAACAAACCTACTGCTATGACTATAGGGGTTATGGCAATGGGACAATTTAACAAAATGTTGAACTATCCCTTTGAAAGAAATCATTTTTCAACAAAGTAAAGATAGATGGGCACTAGATTTTTGGGGTAAACCAAAGCTGCGTACTTATTGTGAAATATATGGAGACAGGCAGATATGTTGGCATGGTGGAAGAGGATAGAAGTTGTACTTTGTACATAGCAGTAGGTTCGTTATCTTTAATTGTCGGTGCAAGCTGTTTTTAGAACGGTGGAGCAGAGCCGTGAGCTGCTCAGAGCTACGCTACGGAGGCTCATTATGGGATTTCTTGGTTTCCCTCATCAAACTCATCAAATAAATACACAATCCAACAACTCCACAACGCTCTGGTGGACAAGTTGTGAGCTGCACATTCACCACGCTATGAGATAATAACACAACGTTACCACACAGAGTTGTTTTAGAGGGAAATTCATGCAAAACCACTGATGCGCGTTGCCTTCAGGGACAGTTTTTCATCAAGCATGAAAATAGTATAGTATAAGTATAAGCATAAACATACCGTAGTTTAATAATATGAAGGAGAAGAAACATTTAGATCCATGATGTATCTCTGTATTTCCCTCTAAAACAACTCTGTCTGGTAACGTTGTGTTATTATCTCATAGCGTGGTGAATGTGCAGGTCACAACTTGTCCACCAGAGCGTCATTAAACCTTAGAGGAGGAAGAGGAAGGGGGTGCAACATGATGATGTCATTAAAAGAGGACCAGTCAAACCTCCAACGGTGGAAAACGACGAGGAAAAAGTGACGGAGTTATGACATTTCTGTTAGTTTCATCATCCAGCTGCTTTTATACGGATGACTGGAAACCATTACCATTACCAACGATTATGCAAAATGATTATGGTCAGATGATTATGTCATAATTCTGACCCCCCCCCCCCTTCAAACTGATTCAGTGGTATCACCCACATTTAAACACTTAAAACGAAACTGACGTGTACAGACGTGATTTTGTGTCAGTTTATCTCTCAGCTCATAACTGTTGATGTGTCAGGAAATAAGCTCTCTTATTCTGACAGTTATTTACCATATCTCTTCTTAGCTAAGGGACACATGGAGCAGAGTTAAGGTGGAAATACTACAGAGTTAAGGTGGAAATCCTGCATACGGTAGTTACTCTTTAACATCCCAGTGACAATTAGAGGCAGTTTTTGTTTTTAAAGGGGTTTTAAGAAAGTAAACCCAAACTGGTTCAAGCTAAAAAATCCAACTAAAGTAGATGTCAGATATAAGGCATATGTGTGTGTGTGTGTGTGTGTGTGTGTGTTAAAGGGGTTGCCAGAGTGAAAAAGGGCAACCCCCTCGTCCTGCTCGGGGCAGGGCAGGGTGGGGAGGGGGGCGCTGAGTGGGCGGACGGTCCAGATGGATTGCTGCTCCGCTCGCTGCTGGTCACTTCATAAACCTGAAACAGACAAAGTGTGTGAACGTGGGAGACACTTTATCATTTTGATGTCATTTATTCATTCTTCATTTAATTCTATTGGACTGAAAACGCAGCAGCAGCAGCTTTCAGGTCCAGGTCCTTTGTGATGATCACGTACGAAAACGCCTCAAATTTAAATTGAATTCATGCAATTTTTCTTTAAAAGATTTATTTATTTGGATTTGGATTAAATATTGATGGTTTTTAAGTGAATTTATCCAGATTCAAATCGTTCCCTGAATCACAGTTTCTGCAGATGGAGGATTTTCTACAAACTGGCAACACAGAGAAGCTGTTTAAGTGTCTTATCTGTTTATGAATTAAATTTTAAACTACAGATTAATCTGATACTTACAGCAGCTTTAAATGCTTTTTAATCAGAGAGAACAGAACCACAGCGTGTGGTGGAACAACTACATTTCCCATGAGGCCTCAGGAGAATGCAGCTCTGTCTGCTCTGCTGTTGTTCCAGTCCCAGCGGAGTCTTAAAATGACGTTATTTCCTATAAATATCTACATAACTGTTTTCTTTACAACTGACTCCTGCATAAGAAAGAAAAATGTCCCCCCTTTTTATTTTCTTACATACTTTTTGCATTACAGTCGATTTTCTCCTGAGATTAAACTGAGTAAAAACAGATTAACTATTGATTTATGCAGGACAATTAATCTTTATTAAACTGGGTTTGAGCTCCTGTGTAAATATACTGCAGTTGTGTAAATTAAGACATTTTCTAGTACAACATTGAAGTTGTATCTTTAAAAAAAAAGCCATGAACCATAAACTAACATGAAAAGTCACTGCATATCTGTAAAGGGAGTAAATCTTTGGAATAATCTTGACTATGAATTAAAAAACTGTAGCTCAATCTACAAACTAAAAAAAGAAAATAAGTATAAATCCAACATAATAGACAAATAGGCTATAGGGCTGTATCATGACACACTGGAGGTCAAGCTTGTATGTTCTTAGTCTTCTCTTTTGTTTTGCAAATATAGGCCATAATATTTATACTGTCTGGCTTTGTCTTGTTCTGTTCTTTTTTTGTTTTGTTTTGCTCTTTATATTCCTCCTGTAAAAAAAAATGTATAGGCACACTAAGCCATGGCTTCAGTCTACACCTTTATGGTCCATGTTTTACTGACCAATCAATGCAATATAGCTAGCTAACACATGATTGACCAAATAAACTTAAAGCAGAAGTAAGCGATCCGGCCGTTTTGGCTAATGCTGCGTTCCAGGCAGGCTTTTGAAACCGTAAATTACAGCTTCAAGTCACGACTTACGACTTTGTAGCGTTTCAGGCAACCCACTCGTGTTTCTCCGACCTGTTTTACCTGTGAAAGTCACTATAACGGCCACTCGTAACTTCCGACCCGTGAACTCGTACCAGATCGAACTGGTACGACTTCACAGGTCGGAAAAACACGAGTTACGAGTTTCCTTGAACGCACCATAACGTCTTGTCAGCCGATGGAGTTAGCAGCCCCCGCCCTCGCCATGGATCTATTGGTCCTCGTCCCTACGTCACCACATTCAGGCGCATCCCTTGGCTGCACACACAGAGAGGACTGCCCCTTTATGCCGTTCTCTCTCCTCATTGGATAAAACTTGTAGGATACGAGAAAAGTTTTCTCCTGGGCTCAGAGCAGAGCAGAGTGACTGACAGACCCGTGTTTCAGACCAAACACTCTATAGAAGTGATTGCTGTCGGAAGATACAACTATTTAAGACTTATAATAACACAAAAATATCGCTTACTTCTGCTTTTAACTAAAACAGAAGTACAGTTTTACAGTATTTGTGCATGTATTTCAGTATTATTATATATTATACAGTAACGTTACAGGCCACAAAACAAAACCTACAACACCCATACATTATCCTGAAGAATGTTTAATTTGGTACTTTCATTAAACTTTAATTATTTAAATACTTTGGTACTTTAATTAGCTCACTTTTTCTGCTTGATTCCCCCTAATTTTACACACAAAAAAAGACATAAAACATAAATAAATACATAATGGACCCGACTAATATCTGTAATAAGAGCCGTTAAAATGCCAATATTTTCCCCGCCCGTTGGTTTAAACACGCTGTTTTATTAAATTTTGTTAAATTCTTGTTTAATTATGTTTTAAAGTGTGTTATTAACTGTCTTACCTGAACACGCATCTTCAACTCATCATTATAAATATTGATTATTGATCATAAAACCACACGGTTCACGGAGCAATGTCTCCACCTGCTGCTAAAAGTTAGCTACTAGTTACGCTGCTATGACTGTTTTGTTTCAACCTCCCGTGATGCACCGCGCTAATCCTGGTCACGTGTGTGCCCTTGAACCAATGGCGTCGTTTGTTTGGCCGGTGCTCTCCTGCTATTGGCTCGTCCACATTTAAAAGAACTGTTTGAAACGTTCAGACAGACAGAGCGCCAGAGAGAGGCAGCAGAGGACGGAGGAGACGGTTTACGATTAAAAAACCCCAACTTTTACACCTTTTAACAACCGGAACAGTTAACGGAAACGTTATTAAAGGAGAGAGACACAAGTTTACGGAGTTAATCGGTAAGAAAATTATGGATTTAGGCCAATTTAAACATAGTTAGCTTCGTTGCTAATTTGTCGTTAGCAGTTCATTACAGGGGCGGACGCGTTTGGTGTGTGTCTGTTTCTCATAATTTTTCTTTATCTCAAGGCTGTTGTTCTTGTATATTATATTATATTATATATATATTTTGTCAGATTGACCCAGCAGAGGAACAACAACCCTCTGGAAAACATCATGGCTTCACATAACGGGCTGAAACGGGATGAGAAGGGGAGGAACATCCAGGTGGTTGTCAGATGCAGGTAAAGGAGCAAAAAAACATACAATTTATTTAATGTTTTATATGTGTTTGTTGCATATGCATGTGTATCTTTTACTGTCGTTACTGTGGTTAAAGGTTTGGCAATATTAACATTTCCCATCCCATCAAACTGAGGTGTAACATGGCAGATAATAATGAGTGTTTCCTTTATTTTAATGTAGAGAAACTGACAGTAAATAAGATGAATTATTCTTTTCAAAGTCGAGGTTGTTGAAACTGTGAACAGAGGATCAGATCAGCAGGTGTTGAACAGTCTTTAGTTCCTCTTTACACTAAAAGGCCTGACATGCATTTAAAAAGCCTTCCTTTTTTGACTATTGATGACATTATAAAGGACTACTGCTTCAAAAATGTGACATAAATTTACATAAAATCGAGGTCTAATCATCCTGACTGTTGTTTTTCAAGCTTTTGGTTAAACAGCTTGTGAGATCTGTGTAAAATGAGGTCTTTTAATAGTCAATGTCTTTTTAAGAGTTAAATATTCAAGTGTGAACCTGCAGGAACTCTGTAAATCACCAGATCAATCTTCTTCTTATTTATGTGCTCTAATTACACTGGTATTTGATGTGAGAGATAAAATCTTAACGGGCGGTCTGTTAAAAACCCAGAGGCTCATTAAGGACACCCAAGAAGACTGATGTGAAGTTGTTTTTTTCATCTTTTCAAAGACGCTTTTGTGCAGCTGAGAAAATCTTTTGAGTCTCTCCAACAGAGTCTGTATTGATCAATACATGTTTATCATTCAAGCCTCGTGTGACTCTTGTTTATTGACAGAGGTAAAAGAGGAGGTAAAAAAAAAAAAGTCCAATAACTGTAAAGATCTGCTTCTTTCTCTGAGCATAGGGGTGGGCGATATGGCAAAAATATCATATCACGATTTTTTAAAAATGAAGTCACGATTTCGATTTCATCACAATCTTAAATCGAAAAAAGAAAAACAGACAATTTAGGCCAAAGAACCTTTCTGAATAGATTTTAATCTAAATAGTTGCTTTCAATAAACATGAAAGTAAAATATCAATGAAGACATTACTGTTTGTTTTATTCAACACAGTCATTTTAACAGGATTTTAAGTATCAAAACACTAAATAGCTGATTGAAAAGGGTCAAATAAAAATACAAACTAAAGTTACTGTTATCTCTTTTAGCAAACTTTGCAAATGTCCTTTGTTTGCGCTTTGCAGCATAGAACTGCAGTTTATAGAATGAGCCCCAGACGATCCTACGATCTCTGCACTTTGGCAGATCGTCTACACGCTCTGATCCTTCACCATCTAATATCGCCGTATCACCCACCCCTATCTGAGCATAAATTAAACTTGTTTGAAATTGTTGTTTTTTATTCTAACTTTAATAATGTGAAGTTAAACGAGTCTATTTTTTTCTTCCCTTCCAGACCTTTCAACACCGTGGAGAGGAAGTCGTCCTACGGCGTCATCGACTGCGACCAGAACCGGAAGGAGGTGCTGGTGAAGACGGGAGGGATGAACGACAAGGCGTCGAGGAAGACGTACACGTTCGACATGGTGAGTGGACGAGACGTTTGATCCACCGCCGCTGCTGCTGCTGCTGCTGCTGCTGCTGTCCAATCCTGAGTCTGTTTACAACTCCAGTTAATTATCATTTACTCAGTTTGTGGATAAAACTCCAGGGACGGATGGTTGTCACGTCCCTGCAGCTGCTGACTGGAGGATAAATGATGAATAAAAGCATCAAATCTTCAGATCTGAGAAGCTGGAACCAACAGACATTTGGTTTTGCGCTTAAATAATGAGCTAAAATGAAGGACTGACAATCAAAACAGCTGCAAATTAATATAATGTTGGTTGATTTAACTAACTGCTGCAGCTCCAGTGAAGTTATGAACAAAAACATCTGTATTTTCTCTGCTGTTGGGTGTATGTAATATTATATTTGACTTATTTTAGAGAGTTGTATCTACCTGTATCCTTGTTCTTTCTAACTCTTGTCTATATATTAGGTTTAATTCGTTCATATTTCCGCCTGGAGCTTGAAATAAAATAAAATCTTTGTTTCGGACATGTGAACGGGGAAGAAAAAGAAAAGCGAGAAGCTGCACTTTACAGACTTTAGTTCACATGACGTCATAAAGGGAGTTGGCTGAAGTTAGAAACTTATATAAAACCCAATGAATGAATCATCCAGCTTCCTTTGAATGCTCTGTCATTAATTAATACTTGGACTAATATGAATATAGAGGTTTTGGTCATCAAATCCACGATCATTTGATATGAGTTTGGCGAACTTGGGTTTCTATCAAAAGAATTAATTAAAAAAATAATCTATTTGTTTAGTAATTGATTAACTGATTGATTCATTGGTTGATTGATTTCCTCCTCAGGTGTTCGGTCCGGCCGCGAAGCAGATCGACGTCTACCGCAGCGTAGTCTGTCCCATCCTGGACGAGGTCATCATGGGATACAACTGCACCGTGTTTGCGTAAGTTTTCATCACGTCTGCTGCTCTGAGCTTTTATTTACCTATTTATTCATTCATTTATTCATTTTTTAAATCGATTGAAGCTTTTATTTTGACACGCGAGTGCGTTTCCTGTCTCAGCTACGGTCAGACAGGAACAGGAAAGACTTTCACCATGGAGGGAGAGAGGAGTCCAGACGAGGAGTTCACCTGGGAGGAGGTCAGTTAACGATGCTTTTATATTTTTATTATATTTTAATTCTTTTTTTATCTCAGTTTTCACCACTGTCACTTTTTTTGCACAGTTTTATTCACACTTATCCCACTTTTTTTATCTTAATCCAGATTTTTATTATGTTATTGCAAAGTTAACTTGTACAAAACAACATACAGTTTTATTTTTGGGGGCGTTTTAAGAGGGACAGGTCTGGGGAGAAAGAGAAAGGGGAATGACATGCAGCAAAGGGCCACTGGTGGAATCGAACCATTGCCTCTTTAGCCCCTATACAGTTCTATTTTTACCATTTTCTAAGGTTGTTGTTTTTTTTTTTACCTTTTTCTAAGGTTCTTGCTGCTGTGATATAAGAGTTCCCCAGTTTGGGATCAATAAAGTAAATTGCTGGATAATCTACAGCTGTGTAAAACATTAGGAGACCACTTCAAAATGATCCGTTTCTCTGGTTTTACTATTTATAGATATGTGTTTAGTAAAAATTAACATTTTTATTTTGTTCTGTAAAGTACTGACAACATTTCTCCCAAATTTTAGTAAAAATATTGTCATGTAGAGCATTTATCAGCAGAAAATTGCAACTAGTCAAAGTCTTTTCAGACCTTCAATAATAAATAATGCAAAGAAACATGTTCATATTCATTCCTAAACAACACCAATATTTTAACTTAGAAAGAGTTTATGAAGCAATTTATGTTTAATCCCAACAGTGTTTTTTTTTTTTTTATATAATCTTCAGTGTCTCATTAAGTAGAATGAGTTGGGTTTGTGTTGGTATTTAAGCTGCTTTTTAGACACTAACAGTCACTGTACTTCACATGTTATATATTTTTAAATGTTTCATATTCTATTTTTCTGAATGAGTTATGTTTTTATTTTCATTTTACATGTTTTATCATCTGTCTTTTCGTAAATGTAATTAAGCACCTTCTCTTATGTAAAGATTATTATGAATTATCATTATAAGTGGTTATAAACCAGGAGAAAAAGGCTGAACAACGTGGTTAATGAGACATTTAACTTCAGATTGAACTTTAGAAAACAACAAACAAGATGATGACATTTATATAAAAGTCTCTTTGTGTAAACTGTAAAGAAAACACTGAATTAAACCTCCTGTGTTCCCGTCAGGACCCGCTGGCCGGCATCATACCCCGGACGCTGCACCAGATCTTCGAGAAGCTGTCGGAGAACGGCACCGAGTTCTCGGTCAAAGTGTCTCTGCTGGAGATCTACAACGAGGAGCTGTTCGACCTGCTCAGCCCGACCGAGGACGTCACCGAGCGGCTGCAGCTGTTCGACGACCCGCGCAACAAGGTGACGCCTCGGTTCGATCCCTCTAGCGACGGTTTCACTGCTCGACAACCAGGGAGTTGTGTAGGTGTAGGTCGGATTAGTACAAGTTTACACTCGCATTGAGTCACAGAAGAGAAACAGACTGAAGCCAAACGTTAAATAGAAGCCCCTTCCTCCTCTCACCAGCATTTTGTTCTATTGTCGTAATGGTGAACGAGCGTTTCCCAGTTTCCTTCCACATTTTTCTGTTTTGTAAATATGGTTTTGCAACATTGATAGAAATACAAAAACTTATATCTTTATATGACATACAGCATGTTTATGTTATGATGGTACAATCACAAATAACCTAAAGTGTAACAGAAAAAAACTGTAAAAAAAAAAAAAGTTTTTAAAGATGCACATAGAACCTGAATTTAAAAGTCTTAAAAGCCTTAAAAAGTCTTACATTTATTTAAAGCAGAAGTAAGTGATATATTTGTGTTAATATAAGTCTTAAATAGTTATATCTTCCGACAGCAATCACTTCTATAGAGTGTTTGGACTGAAACACGGGTCTGTCAGTCACTCTGCTCTGCTCTGAGCCCAGGAGAAAACTTTTATTGTATCCTACAAGTTTTTACCCAATGAGGAGAGAGAACGGCATGCAGGGCTGTGTGTGCAGCCAAGGGACGCCGTGAATGTGGCGACGTAGGGACGAGGACTGTTATGGTGCGTTCAAGGAAACTCGTATTTTTCCGACCGTGAAGTGGTACCAGTTCGATCTGGTGCGAGTTCACGGGTCAGAAGTTACGAGTGGCCGTTATAGTGACTTTCACCGGTAAAACAGGTCGGAGAAACAAAAGTGGGTTGCCTGGAACGCTACAAAGTCGTAAGTTGTGACTTGAAGCTGTAATTTACGATTTCAAAAGCCTGCCTGGAACGCAGCATTAGCCAAAACGACCGGGCCGCTTACTTCTGCTTTAAGTATTGTGTTCAATTCTTAAATAATTCTAGACGGGTGTTAATTTTCCTACACCCATCATAATGCTACCTCAAATGCTCCCGCGACACTTCATTGTCTTTATTGAATGTTACTTTCAACTGCAAACGAGCTGAATGTGCAAGTTATAAAATTACAGCCAATTTACTTTGCAAGTAAGTTTGTGACTCATTTCGTTGGACCGCCTTTAGCTTTGATTACCACATGCATTTGCTGTGGCGTCGTTTCAATGAGCTTCTGCAACGTCACAACATTTATTTCCGTCCAGAGTTGCATTAATGTTTCAAAGACTCAGTGGGGTTCAGGACTGGACTCTGGGGTCCATGTTAAAACATGCATATCAATCTAAATAACAATAATATTTTACATGAATACATGCCTTTACCCAAGAATAACCCTTTTAGCTGTTTTTTTTAATATTTCTTTACTTGTTGCTTGGGTTGTGATAAATGGCAACTTATTCCACTCAGAAATGGCTCTACACATAACTGTTTTTTTTATGGCATTAGTTCTTTATTCTTTGTTTTTGGACAGGCAGTGTAGGTCTTAAATTTCATCCATAATGGTTTTAAAAAGGTCTTAACCCTCCTGTTGTCCTACCTGTTCCCTTCCTTCTTTCCTTTTTTTCTCCCTTCCTTCTTTCCACAATCCTTCCTTCCTTCCTTCTGTCCTTCCCTTCTTCCTTCCTTCTTCTCCCTTCCTTGAACAAATCTGTTCCCTCCCTCTATCTTTCCCTTCCTTCTTTCCACAATCCTTTTCCCCTCCCTCCCTTCCTTCCCTTCGTCCTTACTACTTCCTTCCTTTTTTACCCAATCTGTTCCCTCCCTCCTTCTATCTTTCCTTCCTTTTTCCCTTCCTTCTTTCCTCCCATCTTTCCCTTTGTCCTTCCTTCCTTCCTTCCTTCCTTCCTTCCTTCCTTCCTTCCTTCCTTCCTTCCTTCCTTCCTTCCTTCCTTCCTTCCTTCCTTCCTTCCTTCCTTCCTTCCTCTTAAATTTGAGTTGGTGAAACCTGCAGAAACCCTGTAAACATACACAACAGTGTCTGGTTGTTTCCTGACACTTTGCCCTTTATTGCTCCATGCAAAATGAATGAATTTCCCATTGAGGATTAATAAAGTAATTCCTATTCGTATTCGTAAATGCTATGTTGAGGGTCGACCAGCAGATGTCGCTGTATTTAATTGTATTAAATGTGTGTGTGTGTGTTTCAGCGCGGCGTGGTGGTGAAGGGTCTGGAGGAGGTGACGGTCCACAACAAAGACGAGGTTTATCAGATCCTGGAGCGAGGCTCGGCCAAGAGGAGGACGGCCTCCACGCTGATGAACGCCTACTCCAGGTAACACCGCCGCCTCAATACGATCAATACGATCCATCGGATGTGATCGGTTTCTGTTTGGTTTTGAATGTAACGGTAACGGTGGTGGTTGTTTTCTCCGTGTGTGTGTCTGTGCAGTCGTTCCCACTCGGTGTTCTCCGTCACCATCCACATGAAGGAGATCACGCTGGACGGAGAGGAGCTGGTGAAGATCGGAAAACTCAACCTGGTAAGTGACCGCCCGTCCTGCTGCTGCTGCAGGGATCCCACACAATCCGGAAAACCTGGAAAAACGGTCGACCAGGTTTCCAGTCATGAAAAACACAGAAAATGAGAAAAGGTCATGGAAAATCTTGAGTTGTCCTGAAAACATATTTATCACACAGCTCTGTTCGACCTTTTCAGACCCAGTTTAGGATTTAATTTCTATAGAAAACTAGGGACTCTGAGTCTTGGAGCTGATAGAGGAGCAGCAGAGCAGAGAGCTGTTGGTTTAAAAACTAAAAACATGTTTTTGTGTTGGTCTACAATAAATTGATCTTCATTTCTCAGCATGTCAGAGATAATTTCATAGATGAGTTAAAGAGCCTCTGACTGCACATCTTTAAACCGACTTCTGGGGCTGAGAGAGAAATAAATAAATAGAAACAAGCTGTTTAAAGAAAACTTATTTGGCTTTTTATTATCAAAAGTCAAATCTGTCTTTCATAAATCCGTATTTGACTGAAGGTGAATCACAGCTGCATACAAAGTAAAGCTTTCTGGTTCCTTAGAATGAGTTGTTACTAGTCGTTACAAATACATAAGTGGGCGACGCACCCAACCGAGGCGGCCATGTTGCATCGCCATTTTTTACTTCGAGTGGCAGCGTGACCGTAGGTACGGTAACCACGGAAACTCAGCGGAGCTGTCGGCTCGGGGATATCAATATTTATAATGCTATGCAACCGCACCGATAGATGGGGGGGAATTCCTACGTACTATACCTTTTTTTTTAAAATGTACAAATTAGGTTAAACTATGGAAAACAACTCTTCTCCACAGCCTGAATGTGTCTGTGTTGTCTGTCTGTCAGACTGAAGCAGGTATGAGCCGTAATCCAACAACCTCCTCCTCTTCTCTCTTCCTCTTTCCTCTCTCTTCTTCCTCCTCCTCTCTCCTTCTCCTCCTCCTCTCTCTTCTCTCTTCCTCCTCCTCCTCCTCCCTCTTCCTCCTCCTCCTCCTCCTCCTCCTCCTCTTCTCCTCTTCCTCTTCTCGCTTCTCCTCTCTCCTCTTCCTCCTCTTCTCTCTTCTTCCTCCTCTTCTCTCTTCTTCCTCCTCTTCTCTCTTCCTCCTCTTCTTCTTCCTCCTCTTTTCTCCACCTCCTCCTCCTCCTCTTCTCTCCTCCTCCTCCTCCTCCTCCTCCTCCTCCTCCTCCTCCTCCTCCTCCTCTTCCTCCAGGTGGATCTGGCCGGCAGCGAGAACATCGGCCGTTCCGGCGCCGTGGACAAACGAGCTCGCGAGGCGGGAAACATCAACCAGTCTCTGCTGACGCTGGGCAGAGTGATCACAGCGCTGGTGGAGAAGAGGCCGCACGTCCCCTACAGGTGGAGAACACAGAGTCAAACCACAGAGATATATAGATACTAGTGTATAGATTAATTTATTTTAATCTAGTTTAATATCACTGCATTCTTCTAGTTAATCTAGATTTGAATTTTGCCAAAGACGTTCAGAAAGATTCGATCCATGATCCAAAATCAGACCAGATTAAACCTTTGATTTGATTGCAGTGATGTAGGGCTGCAACTATAACGATTATTTTCATTATCGATTAATATGTTGATTATTTAAATGATTAATCGATCAGTTGTTTGACGTCTTTCAACACTTTTTAACATTTTATTGACCAACCAGTGTTTCTCAAACCACCAGACGACATCGTCCTCAAATGTCTTGTTTTGTCCACAAACCAAAGAGAGACTCAGTTTATTGTCATAAAGGAACAAAGAAACCAGAAATATTCACATTTAAGAAGCTGAAATCAGAGAATCTGGACTTTTTTTTTATTAATTAAAAAAACGACTCAAACTGATTATTAGATTATCAGAATAGTTGACGATTCATTTAATAGTCGATTATTGTTAGATCAATCGACTAATTGTTGCAGCTCTACAGTGATGCGAGTGGAGAGGGACGCGAACTCTCAAACTATAACGAGCTGGTACATCACCAAGGTTGTTGCCATGGTGACTGGGAGAATTTGTAATGTCAGGAGGAATGTAAACATATTGAGAAATTGATTTTTATTGGATGCAAAATTAGGATGAGAGTTAGCCTGACCATCCATTATTTTTTTAAAATATAAAAATAGTCGGATAATGTTTTTTTAGCATGAACTCAGTGAACCAATGAAAACGGAGCAGATATCAGAGTGAACTCCTCCGGGTGTTGGGTCACATGACTTAACCCCCCCCCCCCCCCTCCCCCTCCTCTCCTCCCCCCCCCCACAGAGAGTCCAAACTGACCCGCATCCTGCAGGACTCCCTGGGAGGACGAACCAAAACCTCCATCATCGCCACCGTGTCGCCGTCGTCCAGCAACCTGGAGGTACAGTAATATTGTGCAATTTGATCGCCTTTTTTTTTTTACATACAGAAGGTCCAGGTTTTGAAAAGGGTTTAAGTTCACTTTATAATGGAGTATGTTAGTTTATAGGCTCCTACAGTGTTTGTGTGCAGATAAATGTTAAAATGTAGCAGTTTTACCTCAGTCTATATCTCATTTTGTCAGAAAGGTTTCAGAAGTCGTTTTTTTCTATAGGCAAATTGTTTGGTAACGTTGTGTTATTATTTCATAGCGTGGTGAATGTGCAGGTCACAACTTGTCCACCAGAGCGTTGTGGAGTTGTTGGATTGTGTATTTGATGAGTTTGATGAGGGAAACCAAGAAATCCCATAATGAGCCTCCGTAGCGTAGCTCTGAGCAGCTCACGGCTCTGCTCCGCCGTTCTAAAAAATAGCTTGCACCGACAATTAAAGGTAACGAACCTACTGCTATGACTATAGGGATTATGGCAATGGGCCAATTTGCCAAAATGTTGAACTATCCCTTTAAAGACTGACTTACATGTGATGTGTATTTTTTGGGGGGAAATATGGTTCCTAGAATAGTCTGTAGACAATCATAATCATTCAACTGTTTCGCTGGTGTTAAAAATCGAGAAAGTCGGCAATATCGTAGAATTTAACAATTTAAATTGAATCGGCATCCAAAAAATCGAATCTGGAGAAAAGCGTATCGTCCCAGCCCTAGTTACTAATATGTGTGTGTGTGTTACTGTTACTAATTAATGAGTGTGTGTGTGTGTGTGTGTAGGAGACGCTGAGCACGCTGGAGTACGCCAGCAGAGCCAAGAACATCATGAACAAACCTGAAGTCAACCAGAAACTCACTAAGAGGACACTCATCAAGGTGAACGAGTCGACTCACCTGCATCATGTGACATCATGTCGTTGCCACGGTTACACGATGGAAACTGACCAATGTGTGTTTTGCGTGTTTTTGTTTTCCAGGAGTACACGGAGGAGATCGAGCGTCTGAAGAGAGACCTGGCCGCCGCGCGGGACAAGAACGGCGTTTACCTTTCCTCGGAAAACTACGAGTAAGACGCAGGGGGGAGTGGGCGGGGCTTACTGGGCATCCCATAATAACACCTGATACAGTACATCCCCAGAGCAACAGGTTCTGATAGAACAAAGAGCTAATCTGACAAAGAATTTAAAGTTAAACCGAGTTATTTTATATTATTTAACCAGATAATTATATATATATTAAGACGACGTGTTGGTTTATCAATTCACACAATTGATCCACGATTGATTTTCACTCATTAAATTCAGTAGTAGAAGTAGAAAAACTTCATATTTAATAAATCTCACTGAGAATTATTCACATTTTATCCCACTTAATCAATTATTGTCATTCATTTTCTATTTGATAAACTCAGTGTTTTAAACTGGTCTTCATTTAATTAAATTAAATTGATCAATGCATCAGTCAAATCAAATGATCAATTTATTATTGATTTGAAATAACAATGAAGATTCTGACGAAATGAGTTTTTAAATGAGGAAAGTTTGATAAATGTTTATTCACTGTGTATTAGTAAAAATGAGAATTCACCTGTTGAGATGCAGCTTGTTCACAGTGTGTGTGTGTGTGTCTGTCTCTGTGTGTGTGTTCATGTGTTCATCCATCCAGGGGCATGATGAGTCAGATCACGGCCCACGAGGAGCAGATCTCCGAGTACACCGAGCGGATCGCCGTCATGGAGGAGGAGCTGAAGAAGGTACGAGAGGAAGTCTGACCTCTGATCTCCTTGTGTTTGTGCTTTTTTATTTTGAAAAAATGAATCGTCCTCTTGCAGGAAGTCGCAGTCTGAGCATCGAGTTGGAATCAGAGTCAGAATATTAAATTATTAAGATGTAAATTACAAAAGCACAGCTGCAACGATGGTTGATAGTTGATTAGTCAGTATTTGTCCAGCAGGGGGAGCTGTTATGAGGATGATAGACACAACTTCAGATTAAGAACTACTTTATTTGATCTTCCTCTGAGATTCATTAAAGTGTCCTCCTGCTCTTCAATGGCTTCATATATCAGCAGGTTAATCGTCACTTCATAAATAACAAGAAATAAATATCTCAGAGTTCTCAACTACAGTTCAGGCTGAAAAAATATACAAATTACTTTGAATGGCTTCCTTTTTCTCCTTCTTCCTCCTTTTTATTTATATCTATATCTATATATTATTTTGGTCGACTCTCTGCTCCACTTTGTGTCGTCTCTGCTCTTGTGAAATGTGTGCACATGCTTTGTCCAGTTTCAGTCGGATTAAGGGGCGAATACATGCAGAAGAAAATCGGTTTCCCTTCACATCACATCATCTGGGAGTTTTAGTTGAATCTGGAGAAGTTCAGTCTAGAGACGTCACCACTACTCGTTTCACAATTAATCGCGGTATTAAACGGCAACGATTATTGAATTGTAAAAGTTCCTAAATGTCGTCACTTTCCAAAAAAAGATGATGTCAGAACCGTGTCGACAGATCAGTGCAACAGCGCAACAGCGTTACACATGCGGTTGATGTGTAACTTTGTCTGCAACTGGTGCGTAACATACAGAGAGACATGTCTGAGTGGTGAAGTTTATCAGAGGAAACTGATTCACCTCCAAACAAACAGATTAAATCAAAGACGTCTGATATGAATCATCACCTGCAGGAAACACACCTGGCTGTGTAAATACACAGTAACTGGGTTAAATTACGTTAATTTACTTAACGTAACACATCTTTATTTACGTATATAGCGCATTTCATACCAAGGCAACTCAATGTGCTTTACATAAAGACAAAAACAAACTTCAAAAATTTCCTCTGGCCCTTTTATTAATAGATACTTTAAATATTCTGTTTATATAATTAACAATGCAATTATATTTTGACTATATTTTAGTGTAAACATTCATAGTGTTGTAAAATTATTAAAAATAATCGTGACTATTTCTCTGACAATAATTGTACCAAGAAAATCTGTAATCGTGACGTCACTAGTCCAGTCTGAACCGGAGTAACGCGTTTCAGTCGTCCAGTTCTAGACAGATTGTGTGAAATCACAATGTCGCTCTGATCAGAAGTCGGGGTTTTAACTCAGAAACCAGATCACCAACAGGAAATGACCTCCTCCCTCCTACCTGCACCACTCGTCTTCTCTCCGTCCTCAAAGTGCCGTCACTTTATCTTTCTTTATCTTTATGAAACACAAACTCATGCATTTTTTTTATTTTTTATTCTGTGTTTTTAACCTGCATCATTTATTATTCATCCACTTTGTTTGAATTTCTATGTGTTTCCATCTGTTCTTTTTATGTTGGAGGCCACCACAGGTTTCATTGTTTTCACACAATGACAATAAAGAGTCTTATCTCTTCATCTCTTCATCTCTTCATCTCTCTGCAGGTGACGGAGTTGTTCGGGGACAGTAAATCCAGACTGGAGCAGGCCACCGTCGACCTGGATGAGAAGCAGCAGAGGTGAGGACGCCGCCGCCGTCTGTCGAGTCTAATCTTTCTTTATTTTTGTCCTTACCACAAAAAATACCACATAAAATCACATGATAACACACATTAAATAGCATGGATGCAAACAGCGCGCCGAAAAGCGAAACTCGCTTTTTTCATGACCAATTAGGTGACTTGTGTGAATCGTTCAGATCCGAAGAGTTTTTGTTTTGGGGGGGGGGGGGGTCTCAGCGTCTCAGCTGGGGTCAGTAAAATGTTTTTCTAACAGGCTGACAGTGACAATCACGTGAAACTGAGGCGAACTCATTCATGGTCTCTGATTATACTGGTAACAGCCGACCTCCAATGTTGACGCGACATGCGCGCTCATTAAAGCGGCGCGTATCCGCGTACAGTCGGTGCGACGGCGTTGTTTCCCCCCGTGCACGTGGAGCTGTGCGCCGCGGACATGCACGGTTCCCTACGTTGCTGTGTCAGGCAGGTGTTTCCACGGAGCTCTGCCCCGTTTCAGAGGTGAAGGAAGCCCTGAGTGGAAAGACGTCGCCTCCGCGATGTAGAATGTGTTCAGTTAAAGTGAAACTAACACATTATATAGGCCTATATGTCCATTACACACTGAATGAAACATCCCATGTCTTTATTTATTCAGTTTATTTTAATAGTAATAATTATGACTAACATTCAGTGAAGACCTCAAATTCAGTATCTCCAAAATGGAAATATTGCTAAGGAATTTTTTTTTTAAAGCATTTTTAATATAGAAATGTTGGCCTTCTGAAAACTATGTCCATCTATAATCAATCAATACTTGGTTGGGGTTGAACTACTGGAAATTGACTTTTCCGTGATTTGTTAATGGTGAGCACCCCCCCCCCCCAGGAAATTCCTCTCTTTTTTGGTCCTGACCCGTTTGCATCCCTGAAATAGATAACATGTCATTCAATACACAAAGAAAGAGTAAAAAGCTGATGTACATCGCTCTAAAATGTCCTGGAATGCGTTCATGAATTTAATATTGTAATTGCATTCGGTATGATATATTTCGTTGTTTTGGCAGCTCTTTGTTGACCTAGTTTGCGCGTGTGTGTGTGTGTGTTTGTGCTTCAGGCTGGAGGAGACGAGCAGAGACCTGCTGCAGACCAGAGACAAGCTGAGTCAGGAGGAGTTCGTCAGCTCGGAGCTCAGCTCGGCCCAGGAGACGCTCTACAGCGCCGCCGGGCAGGTAAAGACACCACACGCTTCACTGTGTGTGTGTGTGTGTGTGTGTGTGTGTGTGAACTATATTTAGATTTGGTTTGGTTTTTAATTTGCTTCGAGTCGTGTCAGTTCCTCTTTTCTGTTCCTGTACTTTCCAGATTGTCAGTGATGATGTTCATGAGTCGCCTCTAAACTTCCTCTTTGACCAAAACAAGTTTTTATTTAACTTTTTATTTCCGTTCTCGGTACCAGCCTGTTAGTACGGAGAAACAGAAGATTTAATCGTAAATGGGTGAATTCAACTGTGAAATGTAGTGAAGAATTTGAATATATTCACACACACATACATAATTAACTTGTTAGTGATGGACAAAAGAAAGGTAGAAGTAATTTAATTAAAGCATGTTGTACGGCGAAACAGAAGAGTTAATCACAAAATTAATTCAAAAGAATTTAACAAATGTTTAGAAAATACATAATTAACTTGTTAATGGGAGACAAAAAAGAAGAAAAGGAAGACACAGAAAGATAGAAGTAAAAAATGAAATAAATAAAATGGAAAAATACAGAAAAATAATAAAATGAACATTGAAAGTATTACCCAACCCTATCACTGTCCCATTTTTAAATGTAAATGCATTAACCTTTTTATTTGAATAGAGTGCAGACTTCACACTTCAGGATGAATTAACCGACAGGCGGACTGAATCGAGTGACGTTTAACGTGTCTTTATCGTTAAAAGTACAAAAAAAACCAACAAATCCATATGAAGTTTTCCGTGCTTAAATCCAATGTGCAATCTCCTAGTATCGATACAACGAATTGTTAACTGGATTGTTAAAATTGATATGTGGACGGTCAACTAGCCGAGCACAGATCAATGTAGCTGGATCATAGGAATGTAAATCGATGCATCGATGGAGCAGATAATAATAATATGAACGTCCTGTTTGTTTCTCAGCTGCTGACCACGGTGGACGCCAGCACCAGCGACGTGTCGGGGCTTCACGACAAGCTGGACCGGAAGACCAAGGTCAGACACACACACACAGCTACACATCAGCTATCATAATAATATTATTAATAATGATAATAATAATCATGGTGGTATGATCTTCCCGTGTGTTGAACCTCCCGCGTGTTGCAGGTGGAGCAGCACAACCGTCAGATCCAGCTGAGCTTCTCCCAGCGGATGGACGAAGCGTTCAGCCACGTGCAGCGCTGCGTTCAGGAGCACGGCGCCAAACACCACGACATGCTGAGCGGCTACGCACACGCCATCGGTACGGTCAGCACACACACACAAACACACACTGACTCTTTTAGATTAGATCTGATCGACCGACCGGCATCAAGGTTATTACAGTTTAAAATATTTCATTAGTTTTTATTTTTTTTAGTTTGCCCCTTTTTTTTAAAATTCAGATTAGTTTTAGTGAGTTCAACAAGTGATGAATCAGTTTTCATTTAGTTTTTATTTTAGAGGAACTGACTAATTTTTATTTTTAGATTTACTTTGCACAGTTAAAAATACACAAGTAAAAGGAACAATTTGAAAGTGCTGGAAGTGACGAAAAAAGAGTTTATTAGATGTAGGGCTGCAACTAAGGATTATTTTTTATTATGGATTAATCTGTTGATTATTTAAACGATTAATCGATGAGTAGTTTGGTCAATAAAATGTTGTAAAACATCAATGAGTGTTTCTCAAACTACCAGACGACATCGTCCTCAAATGTCTTGTTTTGCCCACAAACCAAAGAGAGACTCAGTTTATTGTCATAAAGGAACAAAGAAACCAGAAATATTCACATTTAAGAAGCTGAAATCAGAGAATTTTGACTTTTTTTCTTTAAAAAACGACTCAAACTGATTATTAGATTATCAAAAGAGTTGACGATTAATTTAATAATCGATTATTGTTCGATTGTTGCATCTTTTAATTAGACGCTTCCACCTACAATGAAATATAATGTTGTCATACAAAAAGAAAGCAGAACAGACAATATATAAATGATGATAATAAAATAAAAATGATCGCAGGGAAATTACACGAAGGGATAAACGATAAAAATGTATAAATAACAATAAAAGAAATGAAAAAGAACAAAACAAAAGAATTGTTTTAAAGAGATTACACAAAAAAATTAAGTGTGTGTCTTGTCGTTGTCGATATTTCAGACATCCTTTAGTTCACATTTACTTTAGTTTAGTTAGTTTTGCATTGTTAATTGTAGTTTTTCAGTCTACTTAATTATTTTTTCACTGCTAGTTTTAGTTTTAATTAACCATAATAACCCTTCATCTCACACACAAACACTAACGAGCTCTGTTTCTTCTCTCTCTCCCCCTCAGACGGTTTGATCGGGACCAACGAGGCGGCGTTGTCCGGACCCGTCGCCACGCTGAAGTCGGTCGTGGGCGGCGTCGGGCGGCTGATGGCCGACGGCGTGTCGCGCTGTCAGGACCGAGTCCGCCAACAGGAGGCGCTGTGTCTGCAGGACAAGGAGGCGCTGCTGCAGCTGCTGGTGAGGAACAAACAACCAACCAGTTAAACTTTATTTATATAACACTGATACAAAGATACAAAGGAGGAATTAAGAAAACAGCAAAGATAAAAACTAATGACAAAGCAAAAGTTAGTTATCCAGTGTTGACTCACAGTTTTAGTGAAATGTAGGACTTTTTTAGATGTTGTCACTTCCATAAATTCATAGGAATGACTGATCAATGAATGGAAATCCCTGTTCTAAGAAGATAGAAATATCTCAGTGAATAGTTAAATGGCCAATGGGAGTGCACAGGAGCATCTATATAAATTAGAATATCATGGAAAAGTTTATTCATGTCAGTAATTCAATTCAAAAAGTGAAACTAACACATTAATAGATCCATATTACACACAGATTGAAACATTTAGGTCTTTATTTATTCAATTTCTCTTAATTGTAATGATTATGGCTTCACATTTAATAATGAAGACCTGAAATTCAGAACCTGAAAACATTTGAATATTACAAAAACAATTTCAAAAAGTATTTTTAATGTGGAAATATTGGCCTTCGTAAAGGTTTGTCCATCTACCGTACTGTATATACACTCAATGCTCTGTTGAAGCTGTTTCACTTGAACTACTGGGAATGGACTTTTCCATTATATTCTAATTTATTGAGATGCAGCTGTGTATTCAACCATATTTTGACCAAAAATCTACAAAATAGAATCACATTTAGTGTAGTATGTGCAGACACACAAGGAATTTGATGCAATAACATAATACAACAGAGAATACGTAGAAGTACAAACATCGATAAGTAAGTATCAATTCAGTTCAAAAAGCGTCTATCACAAGGACAGAAAATTGTCATCAGTTTGGACATACAAACACCAACGTAAAAGCCCACATAAAAAAACTCACATAAAAGCTATAATTATTATTATATTATAATATTATTATAACGTTACATTGGAAATTAATCTAAAATAAGAGTTGTTGTTGTTGTTGTTGTTGTTGTTGTTGTTTAGGACGAGCACCAGCAGGACATGGAGGAAGTCTTGAACGTTCAGATCCTGATGGGTTTGTCGGCGCTGACGGAGCTGACGGGCGGACTGAGAGGCTCCGTGGAGAAGCAGCGCGGTCTGGCCGACCAGGTCTGAACAACACCACAATAACACAACAATAACACCACAACACCAGAACAGATCGATTCAACGTGTGTGTGTGTGTGTGTCTCTCCCTCAGGTGGAGGCGATGAAGGAGACGAGCGTGTTCCTCGGCGCTCTGGTGCAGCAGCTCGGCGCTCTGAGGACCGACAGCCTGCAGAGTCTCAACGCTCTGCAGGCTGAGCAGGAGCAGCTGGAGGCGCAGATACAACAGGCGCAGGAGAAACACAAGACGGTAACACACATTCATTCTTGACAGATATAGAAGAAATGGTTGCCAGCCACATCCTATCAAAGTTTGCAGAGCTGAGAGAGACGTTGTGTCGGATGATCCTTTCCATATGTAGCAGATTAGTGATTTATGAAAGCCAGGCCTTAAAGGGATAGTATCATTTTTTTTAAAGTGGGGTTGTATGATCTACAAATAGCCCCTAAGTACTTTAATTGCAGTAGAAGACTCTCTGCACTCCTCCCGTTAGCAACGCCAGCCCATAATAGCCCTGCTCAGAGATTTACAACATACAGTGTTGTGAACAGACCCAAAGAAAAGGCCTATTTTCGTGGCCTAAAAGAGGTTTTACCTGGAAAAAAAATACACAGTTCCATCGTTCGCTATAATATAATTTTTTCCAGCCCCTCAAAGGAAAAACACAGTTTTTATTTGGACCTATTTGGACCAATTAAAGTACTTGGGGGCTATTTGTAGATCCATACAACCCCACTTTAAAAAAAATGATACTATCCCTTTAAAGGAAGGCGCCTCGTCACTTTTCCAATGAGTTAAGATGTTCCTTCTTGAAATGACCGTTCCATATTGTATAGTTTTACGGTGGTGGCGTCCGTGAAGAGTCACCGCGGTAACGCAGTGAGGAGGAATGGAGCGTTACACTGATGCTGCATTCACCTGCAGTCGGGCAGACGGCCGTCGCTAACGAACCAGATGTCATTTTAGTCACAGAAGTCCAGAGAAAGACGGTAAAACAATACCACATCGCCATGACAACATATCGTCACATGTATAGTTTTGCCTCGTGCTGACGGACCACTTGTTTACAGAGAGGCTTGTTTACGCTGTTACGTGCAGCGGCTGTCGTCCGTCTGCCGTCTGCCCAATTTCAGGTGAATGCAACATGAAAAATACGAGTTGCTTGCGATAAACAACCACAACGCTAGATGGGAGGAATTCCTACACGATGTAGCTTTTAAGTGTTAGGACTGTTCAGATGAAGCTTGATTGATTGATTGATTGATTGATTGATTGATTGATTGATCGGTCACCAGGGCATGAAGCAGACCATCCAGTGCCTGCAGGACCAGCTCAACCTGCTCACCATGGAGACGCAGCAGGGCTACGCCGACCTGCGCTCGGCCTCGTCGGCGCTGCAGAAGCCGCTGCTCAGTCTGCAGGAGAACATCAGCAGGTGGGAGGAGCATTTCTGTCGTTCACCTCTCACACTTTCCCAACCCCCCCCTGGTCAAATGAAAGGTCACTGGGGCCTGGTTTCTGGCAAGGAGGTTTATCTCTGGGAAAACTCTGGATGTCCTGAATTTCAGAATGAAAGTCCAATTTTTGGACCCGTAATGAATTTTAACAACATCCATGACCCTTCGCTGGACAAAAATGTCCATTGGGTTTTTTTTTATGTAAAAAATGTTAACTAACAGATTTCACCATGATACTTCCCAAGTTTATCACTCACATTAAGACAAATATTTTTGTATTACAAGTTTTGTCAAATTTTATGTTAAAAAAAATATGTAAATGACGCAATATCTAATGAAATATGCACTAATTTCCAGAACTGAAATCTGAACAATGGATAAAGCCCCTTTTTAAAAATTCTTGTTTTTATTTTGTTGACATATTATAGTCAGAAGTTTTCACTGAGGGGATTTTGGATATCTCTTTTTTTTTTTTTTTTAGCACTAAAATACCGTCACCAACCGGCCTTGTGTTGCCTGTCTGGTGGCATATATACGTATACAGGGTATCCGCGGGGTCTTGAAAGTATTAAAAGGTGATCAATCAATTTGGGGAAAATTAAGACCCTTAAAAAGTATTAAAAAGTCTTTTCACGACTTTATAAAGTCTTAAATTTTGGAGGTATTTTTTCAGAATTGGCTGTCCAAGAGTTTGAAACCTAAAAAACATTGTAAAAGTGTGTGAATTTATTCATTTTTAAAAAACAAAGATGAACCGGTACATAAAAAAAGAAAAGAAGATTGTTTTGTTTTGTTTTGTTTTTTGAGAGTGGAGCAATGTGTTGTGTTTTTTTTATAAACTTTGCCTTATCCCAGCCTATTTTGAATTCTGTTGCATCATAGTGGTCTATAGTCTTTATCACAAACTAGAACTGTTAAGTTAAAAGTGTCACTGATGTAAATGGTTGCAGCTTGAAGTGGCGGTGAGGTGTTAAAAAAATATTGAGAAGGTCTTGAAAAAGTCTTAAAGGTTTTAAAATTAACTTCAAGATTCCTGTATAAACCCTGATATATGAATCATGACTGTGTTTTAACTGATTGTATTGATATATTGTTGTTGTGTGTCTCCCGTGTCGTGCAGCGGCTGCAGAGCGGCGGAGCGCCAGGCGTCCGACCGCGCCGACCTCGTCTCCTCCTCCTCCTCCTCCGTCGCCGCCTCGCTGCGGCTCAACGCGGACGAGTGCTGTGCGACGCTGGAGGAGATGTCGGGCTGCAGCTCTCACCTGCAGCGCGCCGCGTCCGGCCTCGTGCAGCGGCACCGCGACTGGAGCACCGGCGCCCGGGAGCAGGCGGAGAGCCGGGCGCAGGAACGACTCGCCGCGCTGGGGACGGTTTCCTCCGACGCTCAGGACCTGAAGCAGGTGAAGGAGACGACAGACAGAAATGTATCTTGATTCAGACAGGAAGCTGTTTATATATAATATTTGTCTTATTTCTAGTCAAAACAAATCTAATTATACTAAAAATAAGACTCATCACATTAAAAGTAGCTTGTTTTTAGACACTTTTTACTTCTTTCAAGCAGATTTTCACTTGAAATAAGTAGAAAAATCTGACAGTGGAGCAAGTTCTTCTTTCTTATGACAAGCACATAAAACTGGCAGATTTTTCTACTTGTTTTCAGATAATTTTCATTTGTTTCAAACAAATGTTTCACTTGAAATAAGTTCATTTTTAGGTGATGAATCTTATTTAAAGTGAAAAGAGTTTAGTTTTGACTAGAAATGAGACATTTTGACAAGAAATATGACAGATATTCTTGGAAAGATTTTGAGTTTTTGCAGTGAAGGACAGTTCCTGTCAAATTCAACCTGGGGCTCCAGTTTCTAATATTTTAGCTCTAACAGAAATGAATGTTTAGATTTTCTTTTTAATGTCTCCTGTTCTGCAGTAGTTCTGTCTGTCGCTGCATCGCCTAAGAAGTGTAGAATGGGAGCAGACGGATCTTAGGCTGTTTAATAATAATAATAATAATATTATAATACATTTTATTTGTAAACTGTAACTTTGTAAAATGCTTGAAGACACTTCACCCTAAAAAATGAAGTCAAAATGAAATAAAATTAAAAAACAGCAATAAAACATTAAAAAAAACCCCACAATTATACATTAAAAGCTCATTTTAAAAAGGTGAGTTTTAAGCTGGTTGGGAGGTGTGTGCAGATACAGATGGGTTTCAGGCTGGAAACCCATGGAGCTGGAACACAAAGTTTGGTCTGAAGCTCCTGTTTGTTTTATCAACAAAGGAATATGAACTCTATGGCTCCAGACTTTTGCCCCTAAACTTTGAGACAGTGCAAGTAAATGTTTCATCTACTTGTGCAATGTCGTCTTTCTTGAAGTGAACAAACACAACAAACCCCTCGCTGTATGTTTGAAGACGTCTGACGTTGTCTGTGATGAAAAAGAAATAGTGGTTTTGTGCAGAACAGGAGGCATTGGAAACAAAATCTGCAGATTCGTTCTGTTAGAGATAAACTATTAGAAACTAGAGCTCCAGGTAGGATTTGACAGGAATCGTCCTTTAAAGACACAAAGAGCCGAGTGCCTCTGATCCTGACTGTGACCGTGTCGTGTCTCTCTCTCTCTCTGCAGAGCGTGGAGTCTCACTGCACGGAGCAGCTGCAGCGAGCCGAGGACGAGCTGACGCGTCGGCAGCAGGAAGTCAGAGAGGCTCTGACGGCCGTGCAGACCCAAACCGGTCTGGACCGGGTCCAACTGGACCGGCAGCGGGCCGAGGTCGAGGAGCAGCTGGAGGCCAGTCAGCAGCTGGTGGAGGGCTTCCTGCACGAAGAGCTGCAGCACGACGTCCCCACAGGTACCGGCCTCAGGGTTTTAACACGAGAAGGTGTCGCTTTCTGATTTATTGATTCAGTTTCCAGTTCAGTATTGATTTATTTAGAGAGATTTCAGTTTTAACAGCAGTTTTCCTCGGTTATGAGGAAGATTTTCACAGAACTTGTGCTGCAAATTGTACAAAGATGGAACTGTCTAACCTGGTGCATTATTAAAAAATTTTAATATTAATGTTTGCATTAAAAATGGACCCAAACGCAGCAACATTAATGCACATTTATTTATTTATTGAACGTGACCCACTCCAGAAGTTTAACAGGGCAGCTCTTCAGTACAGTCGTGGGCGATAATTCAAGTTCTGAATGGACGTGAAAAAATGTAAACGGCAGCCTAAGATCTGTGATCTCGTCCTGTTGGTCTCTTCAGAGTCACAGAGAGAGGAAACAGGACATTTCAAACATTAAAAGATCAATCTTAAGGATTTTATGAATCGGTATCGGATCTTTTCAAATGAATGAATCAGAAAATTGCCTTTTTCTTTTTAAAATATTTATTGGTTTTTCAATTTTATGAACACAAACATTAGAAAAGGGAAAAAAAACAAAAGTCCCACCCCAAACTAACAGTGAGCGCTGCACTTTATATACAGTATACATAAATTGAATGAGTAAATAAGATGACAGTAGATCAACGAAGAGCACATAACTTGAAACGAAAGAAAGGGCTGAGACAGTTCTCATCTTCCAGGGACAGATGATGAGTTAAAGCGTCTGTAAGAAGGAACGCAACGGTTCCCAGATCGAAAACTTGTCTGATTCAACCTTTAGAAAGGAAAAAGAGCAGAAATCTGTGATGTCTGTGTCCGAGACATTGTCTGGAGCATCATGGTTAGCGGGGTATCCGCGGGGTCTTGAAAAGTATTAAAAGGTGATAAATCAATTTTGGGAAAACTAAGACCCTTAAAAAGTATTTTCACAACTTTATAAAGTCTTAAATTTTGAAGGTATTTTTTTCTGAATTAGCTGTCCAAGAGTTTGAGTCCTAAAAAACATTGTGAAAGTGTGTGAATTTATTCATTTTATTAAAAAACAAAGATGAACCGGTACATAAAAAGAAAAGAAGATTGTTTTTGTTTTTTGAGAGCGGAGTAATGTTTTTTTATTTGATAAACTTTGCCTTTTATTTATTTATTATCCTAGCCTATTTTGAATACTGTTGCATCATAGTGGTCTATAGTCTTTATCACAAACTAAAACTGTTAAGTTAAAAGTGTCACTGATGTAAATGGTTACAGCTTGAAGTGGCGGTAGTGGAGGTATTAAAAGATATTGAGAAGGTCTTGAAAAAGTCTTAAAAAGGTGTTAAAATTAACTTCAAGATTCCTGTATAAACCCTGGGTTAGGTAGACAGAAAGGTTTACCACTGGATTACAGAGTGGATAAATGTGTGCATTACATTTATAACAAAGGTTGGAGGTGTCGAAGAGTCGTAGCCCTGAAGAGTCAGAATAAAGTAGAAAATCAGTTGTTTTATTCTTTTAAACCGCCCTAGTCAGTCGGTTCTCTAACTGGTTTCCTCTGTGGCCTTCAGGTGCCACGCCGCAGCGTCGGGACTTTGCGTACCCGCGGCATCTAGAGAAGCTGCGTAGCCGCGGCGACCTGCTGGACAGTCTGAGGAGGCAGCAGGAGGAGCTGCAGGCCGCCATGCAGCAGGAGCTGGAGGAGGAGGAGGAGGAGGACGACAAACACAGCCAGGTGGACCATGTAGGTCGACTCTGATTGGCTCACACCACCCTAACCTTTATATTCATTATCCATTCATCTGTTGACTATTTAAACCATTAATCGATTAGTTGTTTGGTCGATAAAATGTTGAAAAACATCAATCAGTGTTTCTAAAACCACCAGACGACATCGTCCTCTAATGTCTTGTTTTGTCCACAAACCAAAGAGAGACTCAGTTTATTGTCATAAAGGAACAAAGAAACCAGAAATATTCACATTGAAGAAGCTGGAATCAGAGAATTTGGACTTTTTTTCTTTTAAAAAAACGACCGAAAACTGATTATTAGATTATCAAAGTGGTTGACGATTAATCAATTAGTTGTTTGGTCAATAAAATGTTGAGAAATATCAAACAACTAATCGATTAATTGTTAAAATAATCGATTATTAAATGAGTCGTCAACTATTCTGATAATCTAATAATCAGTTTGAGTCGTTTAAGAAAAAAAAAAGTCCAAATTCTCTGATTTCAGCTTCTTTAAATGTGAATATTTCTGGTTTCTTTGTTCCTTATGACAATAAACTGAGTCTCTCTTTGGTTTGTGGACAAAGCAAGACATTTGAGGACGTTATGGTGGTTTGAGAAACACTGATTGGTCAATAAAAAGTAAAAAAAATGTTGAGAAATACCAATCAGTGTTCCTCAAACCACCAGACGACGTCCTCAAATGTCTTGTTTTGTCCACAAACCAAAGAGAGACTCAGTTTATTGTCATAAAGGAACAAAGAAACCAGAAATATTCACATTTATTAGATTATCAAAATAGTTGACAATTAATATACCGTAATCGATTAATTGTTGCAGCTCCAGATCTCACCTTGATGGTGTCATGAGTTAACCTTCTCCTCGTTCCTCTCGGTCGTGTTCAGGACTCTCTGGAAGACGAGCTCAGCACCTGCAACGAGAGTCTGGCCACGGAGCCGTCGTTCATCGACGAGAACCTCGTCTTCAACGAGAGCAAACGAGTTCCCTTCTTCAAGGTGAGAATCTCTTTAGCCCCGAGATGGGGAAAAGTGTCGGTTAAACTGTTTTTATTACCCAGGGGGCAAAGCAAAAAAACGGACACGGACACGGAGCGTTGTAAAAGGTTTGACACCATAAATGATATCTAGGAACTTGAAGGATTAAAACCTGGTGGACGACCTGGTCAACTAGCTGCTGGAAAGCTACAGGGGGCCAAAACCCCTTTCTGGGGTCATTTTGCTGGCGAAATGATGTAAATGCAAATATTTAGCTACTACAATGACATAAATAGTCATACAACTATAACATTTGGCAGAGAGTATCTTGACACATAGGGGGAGGCATGAAAAAAAGATTCTGGGGTTTGTTGCAACTCGATTTTAAGATATCACCCTCAACATCCCAAAAAAGACCAAAAAAAAGTACTGTTCGCCTGACAAATTCTCATGAAAATGATTATTTTTCAGCACTTTATGGAGAATATCAATGCTTAACATGTATATAGAAAATTTCCTTAATTCATAAGCTTCCATTTGAGTCCAAGATAGCCTTTCTATCTCCAAAGCCCCACTTGCTGTGGCCAACGGTCTTCTCTATCTATCTGTTCACTTTGGGGAGACCAGAAATAGAATGGTTTCTGATCATGCTAGTTAACATGGAGTTTTTCACAATAGGTGTTGCATTGTTTGGCGTCAGCCTGTAGCTTTCCAGTAGCTAGTAGAAAGGCTATCTTGGACTCAAATGGAAGCTTATGAATTAAGGAAATTTTCTATATACATGTTAGGCATAGATATTCTCCATAAAGTGCTGAAAAATAATAATTTTCATGAGAATTTGTCAGGCGAACAGTACTTTTTTGGGATGTTGAGGGTAATATCTTAAAATTGAGCTGCAACAAACCCCAGAATCTTTTTTTCATGCCTCCCCCTATGTGTCAAGATACTCTCTGCCAAATGTTATAGTTGTATGACTATTTATGCCATTGTAGTACCTAAATATTTGCATTTACATCATTTCGCCAGCAAAATGACCATATCATTTCTGGTGTCAAACCTTTTACAACGCTCCGTGTCCGTTTTTCCAAAAAACTGGGATTTTGCCCCCTGGGTATATAATAGAAATGATAATTGAAACCGAGTCGTTTCCCTTCCACCAGCAGAAGAAAGGTGGGAAGAAGGAGTCGAAGATCCCCGCCAAGTCCAAAGTGACGGAAAACGACGCGTCAACGCCTCAGAAGTCCAGACTGCCGCTGCGCTGCCAGAACTAAAGCGGCGCTGGACAAAACAACGATATTGCAGCTCAAGTCTTTCTAATGTCTAATATTTCTTTGTCTTTTTAAAAAACGTTTGTCACATTGAACTGTCACTTGTTTTAGTAACGCAACGTTTTTATTTCAAATATTTCAAGTCGTTTGTAATATTAAAGAAAAATTTTACTTATTTTATTATCAATGTTTGTTTGTGTGTTTTAATTTCAGGCAATAAAGTTTTAGTAGAATCTGTGACCGTTTTCATCGTGTTTGTTCAAAATGAGGAACTACGTATTAAGATCTGGTGAAATTGCCACGGCAACAGGATCTGTCCCAATAGCCACAGTTGTGATGATATTGATCAGCTCAGTTCTAGTCGATCAACATTTCCACTGTTTTCTAACTCTAGAGAAGTTTGTTGTAACTGTTGCAGTGGTTCAGAAACTCTTTCACATCTGGACCAACTCTGTTACACAGTCGCAGTTTAAATCTAATAGATCATAGTGGTGATAAATGAATCGTAGGTGTTTTGTCCATTATTGTTTTTCCTCAGGTCTTTGAAGGCGTAACATTTGATTTTCTCAAGGCCTTAAATAGTTTTATTTGGGGGAAATTCCCCAAAATACAACTGTAAACTTAAATGGCAGTATCTGCGAATTGTACTCAAGTTCAGGATTTATTTAATTTGAACACTGCAGCTTTGTTTAACTTTATCTCACATGTTAAAACATTGTATCTATCAAAAATGTGTGCTGTGATATGGGTGTTAACATAATGAGGTCATGGTGGAAAAACCCAGTTAACTGTTACTAAGGCATAGAAACAATGTATGTATTTACTTTTATTAGAACTTGTTACATATAGGAAGCCTTACAAAAACGCAGAGTTTCAACAAGTTTCAACTCATATTTTGGAAATTAAAAAAAAAAAAGCCAGAAAAGAAATGACAATAAAATTTAAAAAAAAGTTAGAAAACATAACAAATATGCTCTGATTATGATTTTTAAGCAACACAATTTGGCAAATTAAAGTAACATGACAGCAGGGAAACAACAAAACAATATGAAACAATTCATACTACTAATAATAATGTTACTACCACACTACACACGTTTAAAATGATAATATGAAGGGATTATTTGAACAAACGTCACATGTGAGACGCTCCCGTGGGTCCTCACTCGTCAGTTAGTTTCGGTTTCGTTTCGCTGCCCTGAAAACTGCCTGTTCAAAAACAAACCCAAAACACGCTAAAATTTCAAATGATAAAGTATAAATAAAATGTACAATGATTCTTTACATAGGCACTGTAACAAAAACAGCAGTAGTTATTTTCTGATTACATGTAAATATAAATAAATGTTGTTTTCATTAAGGCATCGGTTGGTTCCATAGGTTGGTTCAGAAGAGGTTCAGACCCTCAACTATGCTGCGTTCGAGTAAATCGGAACTCGGACTCTCCCAGTTGAACATCCGATTTAAAAGCGTTCGAGACACCAAAAACATAGCGGACCGGGACAAACTTTTTTTTTTTTCTTTTCAAATTTTTATTGAAAAAGTACAAAAATAAACACTGGCATTTTTCATAGTGCATATACCATAAGTGTCAAGGGAATGCCAGATGAACATCATTCAACATTAGTGCTTCGATAGAATACATTTAGAGCAGTTGAAATAAAAGTAAAATTAAAATAAACATCTCAAAATAAATAGTCAAAAATTAATTAAATATAAAATAGAATAAACATTGATTTCGCAAGGGGGGTTCAAATCAATTTTAGTTATTCATTTCAGTGGGAAAATTCTTTAAATTATCATATAGTTTCTGTGCCTTTATTTCTGTTACAAGTTGGACCGGGACAAACTTTGCAAAAGTGCTTCACGTAGCTAAAACATTCAAATATTACAAAGGACACAAAACATTTTTTTTTTTTTAATTACGTTTTAATAATGTTGTCATTTAAATGCAATTTATTTGACGTTCTACTACCAAAGACGTTAGTTGTGTTGAAGGCTGCAGCCCCTGAATTGGGACACAACTGTAAGTTGTTGTCCTGCACGGGTGCAAATTGTTGTGTGAAGTTGAACTGACTCGAAGAAGTCGGGGGAGATTCTTTTTCTCCCCTTTGACTTTCCCGAGTGGGAGCTCGTTTGATTGCACTTTTTTTTTTTTTTTTTAAGCAGGATGTCTGAAATACCGAGTTGTCGCGAACGCAGCACCAACGACTGGCCTCGCCCATCTCCCCCCCGCCATTTTGGGTTCTCCTCTCAGACGTTGAAGAGGAAGTCAGGGTGTGCCGTCGTCGTCGCTGTCGGTCGCTCGCTCGAGGAGAAAGGGTGAAGAAAAGTCGTTGTTTTCTCGTTGATATGGATGATATTTAACCTTTTTGGTCCTGAATCTGATCTGTAAATATGGAGCGACCTGGTGTGTTTTCGTGGTGGTTTCCTCTCTTCCTGTTCGCGGTGCTGAGCTCCGCCGCGGCCCAGAATGAACCGGTTTACACGAAGGTAAACGGCGACATCCGCCTGAAGCCTGACTCCCCCGGCCCAATCAACAACATCCTGTGGAAGCATAAAGGTGACCTGGTGGTAGAATGGGTGAACAATGAACTGGATTATTACGGTATGTTTGTTGGTCACACGACCCTGGACACAACCACTGGGCATCTGGAAATTAAAAACACAAATGAGAACTTCACGGGGCCGTACACGGTGGAAATCAACAGTCAGGTCCAGTCTAAAGGCTACATAGTGGAGTTCATCAATAAGGTTACCAAGCCTGGGGTGGACCAGAAACCACTGGCCTGTACTCCTGAAAAGTGCAAACTGGTCTGTAATCATGATGAGACCTCTGCATTTGGACCACTCACCTACAGCTGGAGGGAGGGCAATGGAGAGTGGAAACAGGTAACGTCAGGCAAGGAAATGCCCATCATTGATGTGACGCTTCAAGGGATTGAAACCTTCAGCTGTCGGGTGAAGAATCCAATCAGTTTGGCAGAGAGTGACCCCCACAAGAATCCATTCTACAAAGAGCAAGATCCGCCTTCCCCAGTTGTTGGGATTGTATTAGGCCTCATCGGGGTTGTGGGGGTACTTGTCGCAGGAGGTGTTGTTGCTTGGTGGAAAGGAATGCTCACATTTCTACCTGAAAATCTGCAACGTGGACATGGCGCAATGAATCTTCCTTCTGACAAAAACGGGGATGCTCCACCAACCGGTGAGGGTCAGCCACTCAAGGATATCTCACCACCAAATGACGACACCAATAAAACCCCCCCAGTGCCAAATGACAACACGCCTGCAGACCCCTCAACATTAACTGAGGTCGCGACGTCGTAGAGGAGCCGTGATCCCACAGAACCAGGATCAGATGGATCTGGATTCCCCATGTCTGTCCAAGAAAGCAGAGTTTCACCTGTCATCCATCGGATCAGTAGATGCACCTTACTACCCTGACTTCATGGACAAGTGCTTTCACTGTTTGTGTGTATTATTGTGTTCCCAGTATGAAACAACATGTCAAAGCAAAGACGGGAATGAAGGGAATACAGACGGGACTGTTCACTGTGTGTCTTACTGTTACAATGGTGGCAGGAGAAAAAATATATGTCAAGGAAAAAAACAAAAGCTCTGGCTCTTTTAATTGGACTCTAATTATTGTGACGAGGTTAAGGACTTAATCAGTCTCTCTTCCATCACTGATGACAATCCATCGCCGCCATACAACATGTTTTAAAAGTCGATGTAATGTTGTTTTTTTAAATTTGTCCATAAATGCTTGTGCTCTTCGATGATGATTACTGAGTTTGATGAAGAGGTGGACATGATGCCTTAATCTATAGTATATACCAACGACTGTGTGATGTGACAAGGAGCTGCTGGGCTCCACCTCAGCCATGGACAGAGATGGTTTGATGCCCGTGGTTCTCCCCAAGGAGCTGGACTGATCTGCATCGGACGGGACGGGACTCACATAACTAGGTTTTCTGTGTGATGAACTAAAGGGGAAACCTTTCTTTGCAGAGAGCTCCTCCTGCACCTCCACATCCTGAGACATGACTGAGGAGAGAACCACTGGCTTATCAGACATGATTAACAGGAGGAGGAGCAGCACTTGAATGTAATGTCATGCCCTTATTGCTTTTATTGTAACCACATGGCTGTTGGAATGTGCATGGTCTGATCTGGGCTGCTGTATGAGTCAGACAAATATCTCCATCTTATTATTAGTCAGCTCTTACAGCCTTGTGTTTTGACTCTTACTGTTTTGTTTTTTCTCAAAGGCCTTAAAGCCCCATGAGATAATATGTTTTATATTTCTATCTTTTCTTTTTTTTTTTTCTTAATTGTAAATATATTTCATGGAAAGAAGTTATCAATTCTTCTTAAGTAATATCACCTTATGCCACTTTAGGGTCACCACAGCCCCCCACACCCCTTTTTAATCAGTTATTTTTGGTGAACTGCCGATGAAAGGGGATGGTCTGATCAATATGACATTCATTTATTTATTTGCAGCCATAAAATGTGTGCCTTTTTATTATTGTTGCTTGTAAAAAAAAATACAACATTTCCATTTTAAAACGGGCTCTAGGTTTGTCTCTTTTTTTTTTATTGAGCAGTTGAAAATACAAACTCTCAAAGAGGATAATTAGAATAATACAGATGAAAATGAAATGCATCATAAAAGTGCAGAAAACAAAACCCAATAGTGACAGATAAAGTGCAAAAAACAACAACATATCAGGCATTTTAAGTTAATTCAACATAAAAGTGTGCAATGCAGTGAAATAATAAATAAAAGGGGTTATAAACTAGAATAACAAAAGACTGTTTGTCAAACATTACATCTATTGTTTTATTTATTGACTGCCATAAAATGTTTGTCTTTTTATTATCTTAGTGCCTAAAAGCCATTTCCATTTCTAGGTTTGTCTTTATCTCCTCCTCAACTCTCAAAATAAGAAATGGCGGTCGGAGAACAAGCGAACCCGGAAGTAAATGCGGGTAACTCTCTCGCATTTCGTTCCTGTTTTTCTTCTTTGGCAGAGATGCAAACAAAGCTGATATATTGATAGATATCCTCCCTGGGATGGATCTGGAGGGCGCTTTTCAGGTCGTGGGCGAGTTTGGACCTTACCAGAAACGGGCGGTGGCCGTTCTCGTCCTGACTCAGGTCAGAAAATGTAAAACTGTGCTTTTACTTGTCAGAACAAAACAAAAAAAACCCCGGGAAGAGTAACGTTAGCAGCTGTAGCTACTCTCATCACCGCTCCGTCCGCTGTAGTGCTACGTGGCTGTTCAAGCTCTTAGTAAATCTTAAGCTTTTTTAACGCCTTGGGCTGTAAACCCTCAAAATGAATGTGTATTTATTATTAAATTCAGCTTTTTTTTAACGTTTGAGCTGTCATCACGTGTTCACAGTTAAGAAAGAGGATAAAGTGTGTTAGAAAACTCCACCAGACTTCCCTAAGAAAACCCCCCGAGAACAGCGTTTCCTTGTTCACCAGCAGATTTTAACATTGATCAGCCCACACATCTGGATCGATCACACATCTGTATGAGCCACTGATCAATTCGGCTTCTGATACTCAGCTCCTCAGACCGATAATTAACTACATCGAGACGTTTAATTATGACATCTCCCGTTAGCTACAGTCAGAGCCACCAGTTAGCTAAGTTACTGTTATGCTGCGTTCGAGACAACTCGGACACAGTGAATTCATGTTGTAATTTCTCCTCGATTTTGAATGATCTGTTTCATAATTTCATTTAAAAAAGTTTTTCTGCCAGTTGTAATGTTTAAACTCCTTAGCCACGTGAAGCACTTTGAATGCAAAGTTTGAACTCGGAGTTTTCAACTGGGAGAAGTCAGAGTTCCGAGTTGTCCGAACGCAGCATTAGCTACAGTTAGCCGTTAGCTACAGAGCCCCGCTGCGTTTACCAGACCTGACACTTTTAACATTTACGAAATGAAAACAGCTCACATCGATGTCAGACTTATGCCGAATTAACCACAAAAGTCCACACATTCCTAAACTAACTAAATGATTTATTTACTTTTCGTCCATTGGCGCCAAAATCCAAATTTAATCACAAGTGTCCACGTCTTTAAATGACGTCTTGTTCTTCCTGGTCAGGCTAGTAGCTCATCCTTCCTGCTAAACCTCCAACACAACAGACACACAACAACATGTCCCATAGTGGTGTTATTGATAAGATCAGGAGCTTTATGTCTTTTGAATTGTGTTTATATTATCTTTCACTGTTCACTGTTTATATTAGTATCTCTCTTTGTAATGGGGAGAGCAGTGAAACACCACAGGAACTTATTCAGGGCAGCATGTTTATAATGTGTCTGTGGATCAATTCTATCAAGTTACAGGATGAAGGCCAGACACTACAGGCAAAAACTATGTTTGTTCATGCACAGATCAATTTTGTTCCATTTTGCTTCCTGCCTTGTGGAATGAAATGGTAGAAAATCTACATTATGGTGGTTATATTACTTCGTTTTGTCTCTTTCATCTGTACATTTCTCCTAAATTCACCAGAAGTTAAAATACTACTGTGGAAAACATGTCTGTTGTCTGACCCATGTAATGTCAGATTTTCAAGATTCAAGATTCTTTATTTGTCACATGCAAAGTTAAAGTGTACACTTACAACAAGCAGTGAAATGAAGTCCTGACTACACCCCCCAGACTGTGCTGTCCCTCATATAAAAACATATTAAAAGAAATTGTAATATAAATAACATTAGATAATATAACAACAACAGCAGCAAGTAGACATTTCAGTATAAAAACATCCAAGTTTAAAAAGCAGATCAAGTGCAAACCAAAGGGCATAAAATGCAGAGGGCAAAAAGGTTAAAGAGATAGGGAGATGCTCATGGCATGTTCTGATTCAGGAGCCTGACAGCTTGTGGATAAAAACTTCTTTTCAGTCTCTCTGTCTTCGCTGCAATGCTCCTGAACCTCCTGCCTGATTTCAAGAGCTGAAATAGCCCATTGCAGGGGTGGAATGGATCCTTTAAAATCCTGACAGCCCTACTCCAGCATCTCTTCTCATAGGTTTCCTGCAGGGATGGAAGGGCTGATTTGCAGCATCGCTCTGCTGTTTTGTTGTAAAGCTCTCTCTGCTGAATATTGACCTGGGCTCCAAAAATTGTAATTTCCTCCGTGTCAGCAACAAATCGTAAAAGTACGATTGATAATAATCTATGGAAATTTACAATACAAATCTTTAAAGACTGTTTTCTCAGAAAGAGTTTTTCAGACTCAGACTCCTCTCTAGAAATCTCCACTTCAGCAGCACTTACAGACACCAAACCTTCCACTTTGATCCCTTTCTATATTCTGAAGGTTTTTACAGAGGGGATTGTTGATATATCATTCAGCCTCATTTATACAACATTTTATTATTAAAAACATGGAGAAACTTGGGCTGGTGACAGTATTTTCTCATTTACAGAGTGATAAAAAGAGATATCCAAAATCTCCTCTGTAAAAACTTCTGACTCTAATATGTCAACAAAATAAAACAAGAATTTTAAAAGTGGCTTCATCCATTGTTCAGATTGTTCTGGACATGTATGCAAATGTGCGCATATTCAATTAGACAGTGCCTTATTTGCATACAATTTTGACAAAGTTTCATGGTTTCTTCGAGTTTAAAAATTCTGGATTCAGGTTTTACTTATTTATTTCTGATCGAAGGCAGAAACTTGTGCAAGTTTCGTTTGTTCTCGGCCTGATGATAACTAGACTTAGATCAAAGCTCAGGTGATAAGCAGTGAACAGTCTCTCTGCCTGATAATAACTCTGTTCAGTTTGCTTTTATCAGCGGTTTTTGTTTCACCCAGCTGATCTAAACTCTGATTAAAGTCCCTTTTTTCTCTCTTTTTTGTCCCAGTGTCAGATAATTTAACCCAGAGAGGATTGAATATGAGGAATATGAGGCTTTTGGAAATCTTCTAATAAACCAAACCCAGAGTATCCAGGTGTTTGGTGTTTACCTTCACTCATAATGTACTAGGCTACATTCTCACCACACTAGACACAGTAATAATCTTACTTTATATTTACCCTTCACCAGCACATCACACCATCAGTTTAATATGACTTATAGAGGTCCTATGTTTTGGAATGGACTATACCTCCTTCATTAAGATCCATTTCTTCTTATTCACTTTTTAAAAAGCAGCTAAAAATACATCTCAACTTCTCTTGAATTTTCCGCTCTTTCCTCTCTCTCTTTCTCTGGTCTAAACAGTAGATCCGTGAGTGTCACGTTTCCATGACGACTGACCGGAAAAAGAGCGTGGTACAGTCATGGATGTAAATACAGTACGTCATGTGTAGCCTCTGTAACGTGACTCCAGATACAAAAAATCTCAGAGAAAAGAAAAAAAAATCTGAGAAATAACGCTACACTTCAACAATGGAGACACCAGGCAGTAGTTTTTTAGTTTTTAATGCAAAGAGTTGATGTTATTTATTTAAATAGTTTTTTAGGCTATAATTTGTGGTTGATTGAACAGTAGGCTATTTCAAGAGTGCCTTTCTGTAAGACTCTGCTATAGGTGTTTAAATATGTTACATAAATGTCTTATAATAACAAATGTTTATGATAAATTATAATATTTTCAAATTTCCAGTCACTTTTAACATTGATCTTAAGGCCTTATGGAATCACGCCTTCTGAATGCTACTGCTCCATTAATGAATCTGTTACCTACAGGGCCCTGCCATCAGTCAATGGTAAGGGTCAGGCCCCGGTCACAGAAAAACACGCTTGGGCACCAGTGGCCCGCCGATGGGCCGCCGGTGCCACCCTACCACCGGGCTTAACAAGTTTTCTGGGGGAAACCCTGGACAGTGTGTTGTACATGCAAATATGTTATTGTAACTTGCACTTGTATAAAATGGCATGGGTAATTTGAATTACATTGTTTTGACTCAGTTTGTCCCATGAATTATCATCATCATATCATCTGATGTACATACAACTCGGATTTTAAGATGCATAATGCCTTTTACATTTTTCAGTGAACTATGTAGAACAGGGGTGTCAAACTAATTTTAGTTCAGGGGCCACAAACAGCACAATTTGATCTCAAGCGGGCCAGACCAGTAAAATAATAGCATGATAGCCTATGAATAAAAATAACTTTGATTATTTTTTTTACTTTTTTAATACATTATTAATATGTTTCCAGTTAATGAACCTTTTACAAACATATTATGAAAAATCTGAAATTTCTTGATAAAAAAATATGTGCAATTTCAAATTTTCACACTTGATAACATCATCCTGAGGGCCAGATTGGACCCTCTGCCGGGCCGGTTTTGGCCCACGGGCCGCATGTTTGACACCCCTGATGTAGAATATCGTAGAATATCGCAATGTATCGCAATATATCGCAAAATTTGGATATCGCAATATCGTATCGTATCGTGACTCAAGTATCGTGATGCGTATCGTATCGTGAGGTCCTTGGTCAATACCCACCCCTACTCTAAACTCTAAGCTCTAACTCTTTGGCCCATGCAGCTGTTAACCCCTGCCGTCCCTCCTCTGTGTGTTTCAGGTCTACATGGCCTGTCAGTCCATGCTGATCGTTCTGGTCGGTTCTACGCCCGAGTACCGGATCATCGAGCCTGAGAAGAGCGACGTCGCTCCGGGGGAAGAGGAGCTGCTCCAGCGGGTCGCCTTCACCGAGGACATCGACTCCATAGTGACCGAGGTGAAGCATCAATCACTGCATCTCCTTAAACACTACCGGTTCATCCTGATTACCACAGTTTTCTGTTGCCACACATGACTTTTTATTATTATTTAACATAAATAGTCAGATAAATATGATAACTTTTTATTATTTATTTACATGAAATAAAATAGAAAATATCATTAAAATGCATTTCCACGATACAGCAGCTTCCCTGGAGTCTGAACACACAAAGGAAAAGAAAAGGCCTATAGTCTACTTAAAGGTGCACTTGTTAATTTCTCTAAAACAAAACATAAATCTTGGCATTGTGCTTTAAAGGGATAGTTCAACATTTTGTCAAATTGGCCCATTGCCATAATCCCTATAGTCATAGCAGTAGGTTTGTTACCTTTAATTGTCGGTGCAAGCTATTTTTAGAACGGCGGAGCAGAGCCGTGAGCTGCTCAGAGCTACGCTACGGAGGCTCATTATGGGATTTCTTGGTTTCCAAACTCATCAAACTCATCAAATACACAATCCAACAACTCCACAACGCTCTGGTGGACAAGTTGTGAGCTGCACATTCACCACACTATGAGATAATAACACAACGTTACCAGACAGAGTTGTTTTAGAGGGAAATACAGAGACTGTTGATGAAAAACTGTCCCTGAAGGCAACGTGCATCAGCGGTTTTGCATGAATTTCCCTCTAAAACAACTCTGTTAGTCAGTTAGTGTAAGTTGGAAAATGTTTTTGATATTTTTGATTTAGCCCTTTTTTTCACAGATTTGAATTAAATGGAGTGGACTTGAGCTTAAAACATGTTTTGCATTTTAATAAATCCCTGGTTGCTATGATAATCCAAACTTTCTCACAGGAGTTTTGTGAGTTGAGGGAGTTAAACTACTTTAATTTATTTACACACTAACTACACTACAATTGGTAAAGGTGCTAACAAAAAAGTAACACTGTTGGTAACTTGTGTTTTATGGTAGCCCTCACCTTATTATTTGGAAGTAAAACACGTTTTGAAAATAAAGGAAGATGTTCAAAAATTCAGTTTGCATGATTTTCAGTCTGTACAAAAAATTTTTATCATCTCAGAATCTTTTTTTTTCAAACATATATCGATAAATAAATCGGTAAATATCGGTTATGGGCCATAATGTTCATATGGGTGCATCTGTTTGTCCCCAGTGGCTCCTGGTCAGGCAGCAGGCCTATAAGGTCAGTCTGGCCGGATCGCTCTTCTTCGCTGGCCTTCTGGTCGGGAACGTCGTGTTCGGACCGCTGTCGGACAGGATCGGCCGGAGACCCGTCTACCTGACAGGTGAGAGGAGACCTGAGCGTCCTGATGGAGCAGCTTCCTCACAACAACAACAACGTTAAAGGGATAGTTCACCCAAAATTCAAATTTCACTCATGTGGACTAAGGGCTGGGAGAAGTTTCAGAGTCCTCCGTGGCTTCTCTGAGTTACAGCAGGGTCTCGGCGTAGCAGTGCATGTCCATATGTGACCCGTTCTATCAAAATGAGTCGGATGTCGCAACGTTCTATTTTTAGATAATCAGCTGATAACGTGGAAAACCCATAGAAAATCAAAAAAAAATGAAAATGAGTGTTGCTTCGGTGCAAAACATGAAATATCTCCTGAACCGAGCTGTTAACTGCATCTGAATCGTGGGATTCTCCGCTTTCCGACGGTCATTGAATGGTGCCTCTATGGCGAGCAGGGACGGGTACAGAAACAGATGCTAAACCGAGTAGCATCGACGCTAACAGAGCGTAGCATCGATGCTAAACCGAGTAGCATCGACGCTAACAGAGCGTAGCATCGATGCTAAAACGAACGTACACGCTTGCACATGTTTTACAAAATGTCAACAAAACATGACAACTTCTGAACCGTTTATGATAGAGACGAGCTGTAAAAAGCATCTGAATTGTGAGATTCTCTGCTTTCCGAGGGTCATTGAATGGTGCCTCTATGACAACAGGGGACCGTATAGGGTGCGTGTAATCACGTGGTACAGGAACAGATGCCAGAGTCACTGGCAAAACTTTAACTGCAATTTTCTCAGGTTTTAGAACAGAATAAGAGAGTAGGAGATCGTAATTCTAATGGCCACATCTCAAAAACCATCAAATGTAGGACTCTGACTAGGGAATCATTTTAAAGCTTATTTTCTAATCTTTCCATTGATACCAAAATCTCAACTTTGAAATTTGGGTCACTGTGACTCATTCTGATGGATCAGGTCACATATGACGGTATAGTGAACGGGGCTCAATTTTCTTCGTAACAAAAAGACACACCAAAAAGCATCCAAATACCTCCATGCTGCTCGTATGTAATGTCCCTCTTGTATTGAAGCCCCAACATGAGAAATTGTTCCGAAAAAAGTTAAATAAGTCTATATTTTAAGCTTGTTTGTAGCGGAATCGGAGTCGTGAACTGGGCGTCAATGCAAATCACGTGAGATTTGGACGGACCAGGAAGAGCAGTGAACTGAGACACTGGGAGCTTCCTCTACAAACAAGCTTAAAATATAGACTTATTTAATTTTTTTCGGAACAATTTCTCATGTCGGGGCTTCAATACAAGACAGACATTACAGACGAGCAGCATGGAGGTATTTGAATGTTTTTTGGTGTGTCTTTTTGTTACGAAGACAGTTGGTATCCATTTGCAACCGTCATATGGACATGCACTGCTACGCCGAGACCCCCTGTAACTCAGAGAAGCCACGGAGGACTCTGAAACTTCTCCCAGGAATTTTAATTTTGGGTGAACTATCCCTTTAACACCTCTCCTTCTCTCTCTCTCTGCTCCCAGGTCTGTTCTTCGAGGTCGTCTTCGGCTACGTTACCGCGGTAGCGCCCAGCTACGAGGTGTTTGCGGTGTCGCGGCTCCTGGTGGGGCTGATGAACGGCGGCATCGGCCTCGTCTGCTTCGTCCTCACGCAGGAGTACGTGGGCAAGTCGTACTGGGCCATGACAGGTGACCGCTGCTCTATGGTGCTGCCTGTTGCTAGGGAACATTAAAGGGATAGTTCACCCAAAATTCAAATTTCCTCCGTGGCTTCTCTGAGTTACGGCGGGGCTCCGTGCAGCACTGCATGTCCATATGAGCTTGTTTGTAGCAGAAGCTCCCAGTGTCTCAGTCTCAAATCTCGCACAGGCAGAGCAGTGAACTGAGACACTGGGGGCTTCCGCTACAAACAAGCTTAAAACATAGACTTATTTAATTTTTGGGACGGACTGGGATGGATTTTTAGGTTTTTGCAATCTCAGATTCTGAACTTTATGCACACTGTTACCAGATGAGGACAAAAGTGACCACGGAAAAAATGCCCTAAAAATAGTACAAATGAATATTTTTTTCCCTGATTTTTTGCATAGATCTTCTATTCTACTTCTACTCTGATGATCCATACCAAATATTCAATTAATTTCAGACTTTTAACCAGTATATAGGGTCCAATGACAAAAATGCCTAAAAAATCACACAAAAAGGGGGATATTTTCAAAATACTGAATGCACTGAATCCAGTAACATTTAGTTCCTAAAAAGCAGCAGCTTTTCTGACTGTGATAGTTTGAGCAACTCAACTCTGTTCATTTTCCTGTTTAACACTCGCTAGTTATTGTTAGAAACAGAGAGGAACTCTGATACACTCGGTAATCGACTCGTCAGGGCTTCTGCAGCTGGAGGAAAGTGCCTCATATTATGGGATAGGACCCTGTTTGTACTGTTGATGAAGTCTGGTGCTGTTCTGAGCATCATTTGTGGTTATGAACGGCTTCTTTGATGGCGGGTTGGCTCTTATCTCCATAGACAGCAGTGTTTTTCTATCTGGCTGTCTGTGCTGAAGTCGCTCCAACTAGAGAAGTTTGTGGTCGGTAACTTGATCTCTGGGGGGGGGGGGGGTTTACTGGGTTCTACTAGATGTGACCAGCGGTTAAACTTAGAGAGGACTATCCCTTTAACATGCTGTAGAAACAGAGTCTTTACCTCCTTCCTCCCTCCCTCCTTCAGGGACGTTGACCAGCATGACGTTTGCGGTCGGCATCGCTCTGTTCGGCGCTCTGGGCTACTTCATCCGGCCGTGGCGCAGCCTCGCCACCGTGGCCAACTCCTCCGGCGTCCTCTTCTTCCTGCTCTCAGTGTGAGTGAAAAAAACACAACGTCCACAATGAAACTCAAACTCTGAGCTCCCGGGTCAAGATGCTGTGCACTGCAAAAACGCAAAATCTTTCCAAGAATATTTGTCTTATTTCTAGTCAAAACTAAACTCTTTTCACTTAAAATAAGACTCATCACCTAAAAATTAACTTGTTTTTAGATCATTTTCACTTGTTTCAAACGTATTTTCACTTGAAATAAGTAGAAAAATCTGCCAGTGAAAGCAAGTTTTTTGTGCTTGTAATAAGAAAGAAAAACTTGCTCCACTATCAGATTATTTCAAGTGAAAATATGCTAGAAAAAAGTAAAAAAGTGTCTAAAAACAAGCTACTTGAGTCTTATTTTAAATATAATGAGGTTAGTTTTAACTAGAAATGACATTTTGACTAGAAATAAGACAAATATTCTTGGTAAGATATTGAGTTTTTGCAGTGTGAGGAATCAGAGATAGGAAATAAATGAAAGAGATAGATATTGTGGCTTAGAATAATAAAGGTTTAGTTATTATTCCTTTGAAATATGTCTTTGTAAATGAGAGAATAGATAGATAGATAGATAGATAGATAGATAGATAGATAGATAGATAGATAGATAGATAGATAGATAGATAGATAGATAGATAGATAGATAGATAGATAGATCATTAGAGAAATTGTAAATTAATCTAGAGTCAGTATAATATTTTATTAATGGATGTTGATGGATGTTTCTAATAATATCTCAGAGATAATTCAGTATATACAGGAGTTTGCTTTGTTGGTCCTGCACCTGTAGTGTGTTTTGGATGTGCGTGCTCCACTCCACTTTTATAATTCAGTATATAAACATTTAATTTGGTTTTCATGATGTTAGTCTAAAACATTTTGTCGTTTGTTTCCTGTTTCTATGTCTTTTATGTGTAGACTACTGCTGTGGAGTGCTTTGCTTTGAGTTTTATGCTTTGTTGTCTTGGAGAGGCCAAAGACAAATTTCCACTACGATGGACAATAAAGTCTTTCTAATCTAACTGTTATATGTGAGTCACAGCTTCTGAGATGAGATGAGGTTTCAGTAGAGAGACAGAGACACTTTAAGACATTTATCATCTGTTAATCTACTGTTGTTGCTCATGTATTTGATTATTTTTGAAGTGTGAACTCATTTCACACAGAGATTCACAGACAGAAACATCTTATCTGAGACGGGTCTGAAAATAGTCATGTAAACAATGCAGAAATTGGGAGAAAGAAAAAGTTTCTGTGTTATTTTATTTTATCTTGATTGAATTCACTGTTTGTTTTCTTCACGTTAGATTCAGTCTAATGTTTGTTTTCCTCTCCTCTCTCCTGCAGCACGCTGCCCGAGTCTCCTCGCTGGCTTTACTCTCAGGGTCGGACAGAAGAAGCAGAGGAGGTAAAAACTGTCCACACAGTTGTTTTTACAACAAGGATTAAGATTTAAACCAGATTAAATCCTGTTTTTTTCCAAATTCTGTTGCACCAAACCAGTTTAAAATGAAGAAATATATTAAATTTGAACTCATTTTGATTTAAACCATCAGTTCCTCTGAGAGTTTTATGATGAAGATGATTTGAATTTAATGTTTTGGAGACTCGTGCTGTTAAAAAACTAAAGCTGCATCAATGTGCAACAATGTGAGCAGCTTCCCTCCCCCTCTTTTATACTCACCAGGTCCCTGTTGATTAAATAAACTCGTCTTTACTGAACCAAGTTTAATTTGAAATGGTGCAACAGAGCTTAGTCTTAATTTAAAACCTGGATTAACTCTAGGGATGTCACGATTAGACATTTTCTTGGTGCGATTATTGTCAGAGAAATAATCACGGTTACGATTATCACGATTATTATGCACTAATTATTCAATTCAGTAGCACACAATCAGCAATCAATCGCTGCTAGGAACAGGCAGCCGCTGACACTATGAATGTATAAAATCAAATATAGTCAAAATATAATTACATTACTCATTGTTTACACAAAATATTTCAAGTATCTATTAATATATGACCGATTCTTAACCCACCAGGGGAAACGTTTGAAATATTCAGGTCATAAATTGTTATCTATACCAAATGTTTGCGTTTGTTTTAATCATTTTTTGTTTTGCTTTTTTTATTATTATTTATCATTAAAAATGACACGCTAACATTTAAATTCCTACCAATTCAATGTTACGTTAGATAAAAAAACATCTGTCGATATGGTTCCAAGATCAAATTTTTGTGAAAGTGACGGTATTTAGGAATCTTTACGATCAATTAATTGTGGCGTTTAATACCACCTGCTTCCTCATGTCTTCAGACTTTTATTCTAAAATGTTCTGACAGGAAGTTCCATTGGTTCAGTTGTTTATCAGAGCAAGACAATGGTATCTCCAGTTTTCTAAAGCTGTGGAGCTGTAATGATAAAGTTTCTGTCACTCAGTTTCTTTCCTTAGTTTGTTCCCTCAGAGTTTCTAGTCTTTGTTTCCTCAGGGCCGAGTCGTAATCAGGGAGTGTCGTCTCTGGCGTCGCTCCACCTCCTCCCCCAGCGGAGTGAGTCAGACAGGACCGGTCTTCTCTCTGACCGTTTCTCTCTGAGCTTGTTCACATTTTCCGCTGAGCTCAGGAAAAAAACAGGATCAAACTTTATTTATACAGGAGGAGAAAAACACAGTCAGAGGATCCTGATCTGACCCTCCAGAAACATTCAGCCATGAGTTTTTATATCATTGCTCTTTATAGATTATTGTTCATATTCTAAAAGCGGTGAAGCAACTTTCTCTAAAGGGATAGTTCAACATTTTGTCAAATTGGCCCATTGCCATAATCCCTATAGTCATAGCAGTAGATTCGTTACCTTTAATTGTCGGTGCAAGCTATTTTTAGAACGGCGGAGCAGAGCCATGAGCCACACACCACACAGAGTTGTTTTAGAGGTAAATACAGAGACTGTTGATGAAAAACTGTCCCTGAAGGCAACGTGCACCAGCGGTTTTGCATGAATTTCCCTCTAAAACAACTCTGTGTGGTAACGTTGTGTTATTATCTCATAGCGTGGTGAATGTGCAGCTCACAACTTGTCCACCAGAGCGTTGTGGAGTTGTTGGATTGTGTATTTGATGAGTTTGATGAGGGAAACCAAGAAATCCCATAATGAGCCTCCGTAGCATAGCTCTGAGCAGCTCACGGCTCTGCTCCGCCGTTCTAAAAACACCTTGCACCGACAATTAAAGGTAACGAACCTACTGCTATATGACTATAGGGATTATGGCAATGGGACAATTTGACAAAATGTTGAACTATCCCTTTAAGGGCTTTTATTTATTGCACCTGGCCCGTTGCCGTGGTTACCACCGGTCCTCACGCTGCGTGCGCTGCTCTGCTCTGCTCTGATTGGCAGGTCCTGCGCTACATGGCGCTGATGAACGGTAACGGTGCAGCCAACCACCTGACGCTGCAGCGGGTCAAAGGCGGCGGTGGAGGCGGTAACCGAGACAACAGGGGCGGTGGCGTCCTGCAGCTGGTGGTCCACCCGGTCCTCCGGCTGAGGACCATGGTGCTCATGTACGTCTGGTGAGTACGGCGCACCACAGAAGAAGAACTAGAGAGAGTATTTTATTGTGATTTGTATTGTGAGTTTTATGTTGGGACTACAGATGGAAATTAGCCCTAGTGGCTAAATCTGGTACAACCATCTTTTCTCTGTTCTAAAATTGATTAATGGTATTGTACACTGTCCTGTAATAATAAACTAGACTAAACTAAACTAAGAGCAGGAAGAAGCCACACCCACTTTATCAGAAAGACTTCAAAATAAAACTCAGCACATCTGGAAACACACAAGCTTTATGTCAAAGGAATAAAACGTAGCCGTTGCAGACGTCTTTCAACACTTCCTCCCACGCACGTTGTAACGTGTCCAAAGATACAAAGAGTCGACAAAGTGTTTGTTGTAACAAAAATCAAAAAAGAGCCAATAAGCAGTTTAGTTTTCAGGTTCAGGTGACTTTTATCACAATTCGAACAATCAAAACAAGACATAAAACAAGAAACAAATTAGAAATGGTGCAATTTAGTTTAATTTAAAAGGTGCAATTTAGACCCAGAGACTGTGGCAATACTGAGGCAAGATGCAATATATATATATATATAGGAGAAAGTGCAATAATTATTTATTACAGTAATGATTTATTACTTTGTATGAACTATGAACTTAGTCGTACTGTCTGTAGTGATCTCTGTTGGTTGTGTGTGTGAGTATGTGAAATGGTGAATGGTTTTAATATCTGTATGCAGGATGTACAGCGTTGATTGTCCAAGACAATTTTCCCTCCGGGGACATTAAAGTTTATTTTGATTGATTGATTGATTGAAATGACAGAAAGTTCTGCAATCCATGAAATAAAAACAAATCATTAAAAACTCCAAGAGCAGATTTCCTACAGATATAGTGGGTTAAAAAATAAATAAATAAAGTAAATGAGATTAAAATCAGTCTATAAATTAAAAGGTAAGAAGGAAGTTGTAGCAAAAAGGAAAAATAATAGTCTCAGTAAATACTGTAATAATAATAATGATGGTGAGATGATGGTTAGATGAAAGTCAACAAATATTTTAGAGCTTCTAGTTCCCTTTGTGTTCAAAACCCCCCTTACTACACACAGCAAGTAAAAGAAAAGAACCACACCCACTCAATGTGTTAATGCATAAAGGCATAAAACCTGTGTAAAGAAACAGGCAGAATATATTTGGCTCCTACAGTAGCTTATAATAACAACCAGGTTAGTTAAATTACTCTTGGTTTTCATCGTCTCTCAGCAGCTCACAGTTTAAAAAGATCAGAACATTTAAAATATGAATCGACTTGTTGACACAGGAGCAGCTCAGTCTGGTTCTTTATGTCCTCTAAGGCGGCGTTTCTCAACCTGGGGCACTCGCACCCCTCGTGGGACTCATTTTACTAAGTGACTTTTACAGACATTTTTTATTTTTTCTAAAAATAGTGCCTGCAGCCATCAGTATATGGGCTAAACTGCAGAAGCTATAAAACCCCACATGTTTTCATGGGAAATTTGTCATATTCTAATAAGAAGCCACTTTTTGATTCACCCTCATTTGTCTTTCTGTCTGTCTGCGTGTCATTAGACGATCTCTATTCATTTCTAAATCTGGGGTTTTATTGTGAAATATTGCACAGGAAGATGATGTAAAACTCACCAACCAATGCTCTCGAAGTTTGAGAACCACTGCTCTTCACATCAAGGACCCTAAACTGACACAAATTAGACCACCAACCCCCCCATTGGACAACATTTTGAAACAAAAACACCAGAAATGCACAAATACTTGTCCAGAGACTGAATAATGTTACTTTTTTAAGTCAATGTACGTTTAAATTTCAAGAAATTTCAGGGAAAAAAAACAGTATTTCTGGGAAAAAAATGTGATAAAAAGTTGGGGACCTCCACTTTAAAAACCACTGCTGCTCTAAGGAACATAAACCAGCTGGTGCTTTTAATTTGAAGGGCTGGCCTGGCCGCTCACATTCTTCAGATATCTCAGTGGAGCTTGAGCCAGATGTGGGCGGAGCTACAGTACAGTACATGCCATTTAAAGGCAAAGGAATCCAAAGCAGGCGGAGTTCAAAGTTTACAGCAGAAAGAAAGCATGAAAGAAAGAAAGGAAGGAAGAAAGAAAGAAAGAAAGAAAAGAAAGAAAGGAAGGAAGAAAGAAAGGCCCATTCAGAAGGTCAGAGCGGAGACAGGACTGGTGTAACCGTAACTGTGATAAAACACCAGTGAACCACAGCACGGTGCAGCAGCAGCAGCAGCAGCAGCAGCAGCAGCAGCAGCAGGAAGCCGTGGCCACAGTTCACACTGGCACCGACCGCACACGCCTAGAAAACAAGACGCTGGTGCACGAACACAGAAAAACACTGAGACCAGTGAGTCAGTGTGGTATGCTGCAGGAAAATGACTTGACTCAACAAGAAACTTCACAGCGAGTTGTTTCAGTCTAGAAAACAGAGGCTCCTCAGATCGGATTCAAAGGTCTGGAGTCTGGAGGAAGTTCAAATGAGTCGATTTAAAAACATTTAACAATGCACATTTAATCTGTGTTTACAAGAACAAAGAAAGAAAGAAAGACAGAGCTTGTTGCGAATGTCTTCCGTACTGTTGTCAATCAATCAATCAATCAATATAAACTTTATTATAAAACAGAAAGGTGAAATCCGGCGATCTGATTGGTTGTTAGCCGTGGTATATTGAGCATATACCACGGCTACTATTCTAAAGCCTTATCACAGCGTAGGATATCACTCCGCCTCAGGCACGTATGACTGGTATGAATGGAAGTTGTCATGTATCCATGACAACGGACTGTTGCAGTCCGTAGCCAAAGACAGTTGATGTTTTTACGATGTTAAAAAACGGACTAAAGTAGTTGACTTCACATGTTTAAGGTGAACTTTCACCTCCGGGGAGGGTTAACAATGGTAGAGGGGACTGAGCAGTGACATTAACCTGAAAAAAAGCAGAGGAAAAGACGAGCTGCAGAGCTACTTGGAGCTAACGTCTGGAGAGGTGGGACTATTTTTTTCACAGTGAGGCTATTTTATTGGATAATATGTATTTCTGGTTAAATAAAACTACATGAAATTGATTGCGTATCCCTCTTTCATATTGTCATTATTGGTAACCGTTTTATAAAAGCAATATATCACTCCAGTCTGTGGTCTATGCTCATTATACCACTCTAAGGGGGAACAACGCCCTTAGCCGTGGTATAATGAGCATATACCACGGCCTGTCGTGATATATTGCTTAATTATCCCCACAGGGAAATATGTCATGGACAGTCATGTGCCACAAGTTGCTGCATTACATAAATACACAAAACAGATTAAAAAAACCAGTACATTCGACATTCCTCACACAGTTCTCGCATACACACACTTCTCACATTTGCACAGATAAATATAAATATGGTAGATAAAAAATACTGATGAGAAACTATTAAAAACTCAAATAACGTGCAGGAATGTCTAGCGCAATAAAAGGGGAAAAAAAAAAAAGTACAATCTCAAGAGTTGAAAAATAGGGATAACAAGCCAATGTTGTGCTGCACACACCTTTGCATTATACAGTTGCTTTGGTTTTGTTTTGGTTCCTCCTGTCATGGTTCTGTCCAATCAAATGACTTGGTTTTCAAAACACAAAGAGTCGACTTCTACCTGCAAATTTGCAGAAGTTATCTGTATGAGTCAGTTTCATAGGAAGACAATCACAGAAGGAAATTGTCAAGTCAAGCACCAAATTGCAAAAATCAAGTTAAAACAGAAGTGTATTTCTGTGGTGGGTGTCAAAATATGGAGTTCTTTTAAAAGCTGCACAAATATTTTTCAGTTTAAGAGGATGAATTAGAAAAGAAAAAAGGGAAATTACATATAAAAACAACATGTAATGAAATAGAATTGTTGGCTGTAAACCAGTTCATTATTACGACATTTCATCTGATATGAGGATTTTTTTGTTTTAAGAAAGAAGCAGGTGTTTTAAATTCTTCTGAATAAACTGAAAATGAAAATGAAATATTAAACTTCTACACAGTCACAGAGTCTTGAGGCAACAAGCTTCTTCTCTCTTGCGTTTTTAATTTTAGCACGTAGCTGAATGAGCAGTAGTTCTGTTTTTTTTTAGCAGCGTGTGGTCTGAGGTCGTAGCCACCATGTTGCCATGACAACGCTGACATGATGATGATGTAATGTAGGTCAGTGGGACACCGCCCAGTGTATCACAGCTGGAAATCAACAACACACTCACACTCAGAGTTTATATACATCCTGTTAGAGGGTGTGAGGAGGAATTTCAACCATCTGTGTGTGTGTGTGTGTGTGTGTGTGTTGCAGGTATGCGTGCAGCCTGGTGTATTATGGTCTGACGCTGGGCGCCAGTGACACGTCAGGTGACCGTTACGTTAACGTGGCCATGTACGGCCTGGTGGAGCTGCCTGCATACCCCATGTGCATATACTTCATCAACAAACACTGGTAAACGCACACTTAGTACTTTATTTTACAAGTTAACATGTGGAGGTTTTTGTGCAAGGCAGGTTTCTGTAGGTCTGGATTAGAAGGAATTAAACAAACAATTATGAATTATAAAAATATAAATTCAACTTCCAGTTTTGAAGGTTTAATCTGAGTGTGTTTGTTTCACTTCATCCACTTTTGAACTTTGGACAGATATTTTTACTGCTTCCACTTTTAATCTGTCAGCTCTAGTTTTATTTTTATTTTCATGATTTCTGTTTCACCGCATTTAATGTTATGAAAAGGATTCATATTATTATAAATGTTTAATTCAGCAATTTTGTGTCTTATTTGTGTTTTATCAGATTTGAAAAAAAAGAGATGAAGGGCATCACTTAATGACTTATTGATACAGAGCCATCCTCAGCTGCTCATGTTAGGTTAGGTTAGGCTATGCTATGCTATGCTATGCTATGCTATGCTATGTTTTTTTTATTTTAGGTTATGTTGTGTTATGTAAGATTAGGCTAGGCTACGCTAGGTCAGGTTAGATTAGGTTTGGCTAGGCTATTTTTGCTGATGTTAGGCTAGGCTATTTTAGGTTATGTTATGTTTAGCTAGGTTAGGTTAGGCTAGACTATTTTAGGTTATTTTAGGATAGGCTAGATTATTTTAGGTTAGGCTAGGCTATTATAGTTTATGTTATGTTGGGCTAGGCTATTTTATGTTATGCTAGGTTAGGTTATGTTATGCTATGCTAAGTAATGTTAGGTTGGGTTATGTTATGTTATGCTATGCTTGGTAATGTGAGGGGTTATGTTATACTAGGTTGAGGTTATACTATGCTTTGCTATGTTATGTTATGTTATGCTATGCTATGCTATGCTATGCTATGTTATGTTATGCTATATTATGTTAGGTGATGCTATGCTAGGTTATATTATGCTATGCTATGTAATGTTATGTTAGGTGATGCTATGCTAGGTTATGTTATGCTATGCTATGTAATGTTATGTTAGATGATGCTATGCTAGGTTATGTTATGTTATGTCATATTATGCTATGCCAAGTAATGGTAGGTTATGTTATGGTATGCTAGGTTATGCTATAATATGCTAGGACCAGGTTATGTTATGTTAGGTGATGCTATGTCTTGTCCTGTTAACCCTTGTCTGACCTGTCGACCTGTGTCTTCAGGGCCGGTCGGAGGAAGAGCATGGCCAGCTTCCTGTGTCTGGCCGGCTCCGCCTGCCTCTGCACCATGTTCATCCCCGAGAACACGGGTAGGGGCAGCAACACAGACCACATCAGATCAGATCAGACCAGGCCAGATGCAGAGTATTTATAAAAAGCGTTTGTCTGAAGTGGAGTGAAGGAAGGAAGTGGCGTTTAGCTGATCTCACTCAGAATCAGCTACGGTTAAGATTTTTCACTTCCTTCCTTCAGTTCAGAGACAACAGCTGGGTTTCTGAGGGTCAGATTATTATCTGTGTTTAAACCAGTTTAGCTGCTGCACTTCATTCAGAAAGTATTCAGACCCCTTCACTGTCTGCACATGGTTTTATGTTGCTGAAACAGACTCACAGACTGGAGCTTTTAGATGCAAAGAGCTGCAGGTTTAGAGCAGCTGACAACATCCAGTTCACCACAAAGCTTTGAAATATTTGTGAAAGACTGATTTTGACACGAGGAGCTCCAAAGCTTCAGCAAACTGTGCACAAACATCACCAGCTGCCAGCGGCCTGTTGTCAAGGTCAATACACTGAAATCTAACGCCACACTTGAACGCCCACGGCTGTTTGTGTTGAGTCAGATTTTCATTCCTGAATATTTAAACTGATCCAGTAAGTTCAGAGTCCAAAGTTTCTTTACACACCACAGAGAAGAATACGTAGATGACCAGAATATGTAGCCCTCAGTTAAAAAAAAGGGCAAAATTAAAATAAAATTGAGATAAATCTTATCTAACAGTGAAAGTGGCACAGTGGCACACAACACACAAGTAACAAAACAAAAGTAAGGAAATAAGTGATACATAGAAAGTGCATAGATAGGAGAAGAGGAAGAAAACCTTAATGGTTCGTTTGCACTTCACATTTCTGGATTGTTCCTTCAACACAACAACACTCTGCATTTTTTTTTTTTTTAAAAAGGGAATTTGATTTACAATAAATTAAAAAAAAGAAAGAAAAAACAGTCAAGACGTATTAAAAAACACATAAAATCAACAACTTCTACACAAATATGTCGTCATCTCAGAGGATAAATACACATGAAAACAGTGTTTCCTCACTCAGTGTTTTGTCATTGTCATGACAACACGTGGTTCAGAGGTCGGTTTGTCTTCTCGTTGTGGTTGTGGCTTACCGGTAATGATCACAACTTTGGGTTTTTTAATTCAAGACATAAAAACTGAACTGAGAGCAGGAAGTGAGGTCATCGACCACAGGTCAGGTTTCTGTGGCTGAAGCTCCGCCCCCTTCCAGAAAACCTGCAGTTAAAACCAAATCACCTGTAATCTGATCTCATGTCTGTTGCTGCGACAACCATGTGTACATGTAAATATCAGGAGAGATGGAGAGTGAGACAGTGAGACTCTTTTCTCATCTGTCAGTTAAAATACATACTGTATAGGGCTGGGTCTTGACTAAACATGAAACTCACTTTTGACATGGGTTTCAACATTTTTAGCCCCTTCCTGGCCAGTTGTTTTAGCTGCAAAAACACATGATTCCTCTATTGTCAGTGACTACTATGTTTTTATTTTATTATTTTTTATTCCTGTCTATATTCTGAGGGTTTTTACAGAGGGGATTGTTGATATATCATTTATGCAACATTTTATTCCAAGAAACAGGGCGAAATTGGATTTTTTTTTTTTAGGGCTGGTGACAGTATTTTCTCATTTACAGAGTGATAAAAAGAGATATCCAAAACCCCCCTCTGTAAAAACTTCTGACTCTAATATGTCAACAAAATAAAACAAGAATTTTGAAAGGGGCTTTATCCATTGTTCAGATTTCTGTTCTGGAAATATATGCAAATGAGCGCATATTTCATTAGATATTACCTCATTTACATATTTAAACATAAAATTTGACAAAACTTGTAATACAAAAAATATTTGTCTTAATGTAAGTGATAAACTTCTGAAGTTTCAGGGTGATAGCTGTTAATTAAAATGTTTTTACCTTAAAATACATTAAAAAATCCATAGGCGGAGGTTGATATTTTCATGGATGTTGTTAAAATGCATTATGGGTCCAAAAAATGGACTTTCATTCTGAAACCGGGGATATTCAGAGTTTACCCAGAGATACACCTCCTTGCCAAAAATCAGACCCCAGTGACTTTTCATTTGACCGTGGGGAGTTGGGAAATGTCCATGTTCATTTAATTTAAATGTGTCGTGTTGTGTTCAGGGACTCTGCTCAGCGTCACGTCGTTGGCGCTGCTGGGGAAACTGATGGTGAGCGCCGCGTTCAACATCGCCTACGTCTACACGTCTGAGCTCTACCCAACGGTCATCAGGTGAGTGTGTGTCTGTGTGTGTGTTAAAGGGATACGCCAACATTTTTTTTTTTTTTACATGTCTTGCCTCACTCCCGAGTCCATGACCAGCAGATAGACACCATCCTTTCGACTGTGCGTGCAGTAACCATGGAGATAGAGCCGTATCGCCCGTAATTAGCTTAGCTCAAACACTGGAAGTGTATAGGTAGTGTTAGCCTGCCTCCACCTAAGGTCACTAATTAGCTTAGCTCAAACGCTGGAAGTGTACGGGTAGTGTTAGCCTGCCTCCTACCTAAAGAGGCTAATTAGCTTAGCTCAAACACTGGAAGTGTGTGGGTAGTGTTAGCCTGCCTCCACCTAAAGTCATCAGAGAAACTCTTCAGCAACTCTAAAGGGAAACCGGCGGGCCGATCTTCGTCTCAGAGCTGACAAAACTCTCCGGTAAGGCATCTTGAGCGGTCAAATGCCGGTAACGGGACGAGATCGGTCAAAACGGAGGGTTCAAGCAAAGACGGTTTATTTTGGTTCAAGCTAGCTACATCGAGGGTAGGTTAGCTTCCTATTTCAAAGTAAAAGCACAAATTCTATCCTCATGGTTTTCTGTATGTAAAGGGCAGCGGGTGTTTTAATTTGTGAAAGTAACCGGAAGTGCGTTGGTCACAACGGCTAGCTTGAGTAGCGCCGAAATCGTCCAAACAAAATTGTAAACAGCTGGTATTTAGACAAATTAACGACACACTGCTGATCTAAACGGCTACTTTCTCACCTAAACATGTTTGAAATGTGGATAAAGTGATATATTTACAGAGTTTAGAGCTAAAATGAAATCAGCTTCTGACTGCTGATTTCAGCTCGGTAGGAGGCAGGCTAACACTACCCATACACTTCCAGTGTTTGAGCTAAGCTAATTAGCGACTTTAGGTGGAGGCAGGCTAACACTACCTATACACTTCCAGCGTTTGAGCTAAGCTAATTACGGGCGATACGGCTCTATCTCCCTTGTTACTGCACGCACAGTCGAAAGGATGGTGTCTATCTGCTGGTCATGGACTCGGGAGTGAAGCAAGACATGAAAACATTTTTTTGGGTGTATCCCTTTAAATGGATCTTGAAGATAAAACAGAATCGAACCACAGATGAGTCACATGATCGATGACATCATGTTGTTCATGTTTTCAGGAATGCCGGTCTCGGGGTGTGTTCCATGTCGTGCAGAGTCGGGGGAATCCTCGCTCCATTTGTGCCTTCCATGGTAAGTGTGTGTGTGTGTGTGTGTGTGTTTGTGTTGCCTAACAACCCCAATACAGTAGAAAGTGATTCATCTCAGTTTCTGTGAACTCGAACTCCTTTTAGGAGTTTTCACTTCCTGTGACCTCCACACACACTCTTCACCAGGAGTGTGTGGAGGTTTAAAGACGTTAAAGACCTCACTTTCATGTTTCCCTGCAGCTTTAATCCAGTTTGACAGATTCATGTCAGAAAAGTTTATTTAAATCTTTAAAATGACGTATTTCCTCTTGTAAAATCATATTCACTATTCTGTGCAAGAATCTGGACTATTTCAATAACTGCTCCTTTGCACCACATATTTAATACACATTTATTGATTCTATTTATTTACTATTATAATAAGTACTCTTTTTGCACATTTCTGATTTTAAAACGTTTTATTATATATTTTTTATATACATATATATTTATTTTTTGATACTTTTTATTGAGTATTTTCAATTTAAGAGAAAACAAGTTGACAACAAACTGTCAAGAAAATAAAACAAAAACACAAACGAAAACACGCTCCTCGGTTGATAAACCTAAATATAATGTCCATAATATAATGTCCTCAGTTGTTTTTATAAAGGCAGTCCATTTCTGCCATTTCCTGGTAAAGGTGGCTCCTCTAGATCGGAGAGAGAGAGTCATCTTTTCCATTAACCACATTTCCTTTACTCTGTCCATCCATTGGTTAATGCTTGGAGACTCAGTTTTATACCAGCATTTTGTTTTTTACAAGCCATCAACATACAACATTTTACACAGATCCCAGTCTTTTTTAATAACCACATTTTCGTTTAAGACACAGAAATAGAGGACCATCACACTGTTAGGAATTGTGTATCCCAAGATCTTTCCCACAGTAGTAGCCTACATACAGGGCATAGCCAAAATATATGGGAATGGTCTGCGATAATGTTTCCGCATTGACTCCAGCACTGTTCTTGTGATTGAGAGAATTTGTTTTTTATAAGAGGTGTAATGAAAAAGCGAAATCAAGTTTTTCCAGCCAAGTATATATTTATTTTATATTTAATACACTTGATACAGTAGCTGCTACAAGAGACTGCTGCTAAACAAAGTGTTGTTGTATCGTGTGCAATGACAATAAAGCTTCTTCTTCAAAATAAAGCTGTGATTAACTGCAGTAGAAGTTCGTTAGCAGACGATGTGAAAACATAAAGACAGAGACAGATTTACAGTCATTAATAAGTTCCTAGTATTTATTATTTGTATCATACATCAGACGTGTGTTTGTTTTACATTACTCTTTTATCATTATTATTTATTGATTTATTATTATTCACTCAGTTGTTTGATCGTCTTTACATTTTATTTCATTCACCAGAGTGTGAAGGACTCAGTGACTTGGTTCTGTGGAAATAAACTTCACTACAACAAAAACAACTAGAGCTCACTCCAAAGTACATTTGTCAAACTTCCAGTTTTTGTTTGACGTTGACAGAGTGTGTAAAAAAAACCAGAGATATGTTGGTTTTCATTTGATAGCAGGCTACAGAAATATTTATCCAGTGTAAACAGCGGGACGGCACGGCACGGTGTTGCATTGCTTTTGATATATTCAACATTTTCTTGTAATTTTAGAAAACAAGAGGAGGAATCGGCTGAAACTGCTCTCTGTGGGTTTAGTTTATTTCTGGGCCCAATGTGTTAATAAAGTAGGTTAAAGTGGAAAAAAAAGTTGTGCTGAAATAAAAAGATACCAAACATGAAGTATGGTAAATACTTTATCATGTGGTTTATAAAGGCAAAATCTGAAAATCAGACCAAATGTGCACTTTTAGTTTCATTAAACTGACACATGACGTTGATATTAAAGTGGAATTAGAGTCAGAATACAGTATGAGACTTGATGCTGTGACTCATCATCATTATCATCATCATCGTCGGCCTGGAAACTCCTGACACACGTCTGAACCGGAGTCAGAGCCGATGAGAACGAGCTTTTTTGAAGTTTCTGTCTCTTTGTCTCTATGAGTAATGAGACTTTTGAGCAGCACGTGGAGGGAAACTCCCTGAGAGTCCAGAGAGATGAGACGAAACGAGACGCACCCACTGAGCTGCAGCTTTAACATGAGGCTGCACTGACACCTACTGGTCAAGTCTGGGAACTGCACCAGGGTTGTTATAGTTCACTAAAACTAAAACTAGCAGTGAAAAAATAACCTAGTAAACTAAAATAAAAATGACTATTAAACTAACTCCAACCTCCAGGTTTGATGCTAAACTGCAGTAAAGTAAAGTTTCATCAGATAACAGCAGCTTAGTTGTAGTTTTCTTGTCGATGTCTAAAGCTGCAGGAAGAAAACGACTTGGAGTACGACACACAGGGAGAGAAGAGGGAATGCAACCTGATGAGGACTGATGGGAGCATTATGGGATGGATGCAACTAAAAGGGAACAAGTTCATCTTCAGAGGCCTGACAGAGGCTTTCTCCTAAAACCTGGACAACTACAACTAAGACTAAATAAAAACTACAACTAAGACTGAATAAAAACTACAACTAAGACTAAGACTGAATAAAAACTACAACTAAGACTGAATAAAAACTACAACTAAGACTAAGACTGAATAAAAACTACAACTAAGACTGAATAAAAACTACAACTAAGACTGAATAAAAACTACAACTAAGACTAAGACTGAATAAAAACTACAACTAAGACTGAATAAAAACTACAACTAAGACTGAATAAAAACTACAACTAAGACTGAATAAAAACTACAACTAAGACTGAATAAAAACTACAACTAAGACTGAATAAAAACTACAACTAAGACTAAATAAAAACTACAACTAAGACTAAAACTAAATAAAAACTACAACTAAGACTGAATAAAAACTACAACTAAGACTGAATAAAAACTACAACTAAGACTGAATAAAAACTACAACTAAGACTAAATAAAAACTACAACTAAGACTAAAACTAAATAAAAACTACAACTAAGACTGAATAAAAACTACAACTAAGACTAAGACTGAATAAAAACTACAACTAAGACTGAATAAAAACTACAACTAAGACTAAAACTAAATAAAAACTACAACTAAGACTAAATAAAAACTACAACTAAGACTAAAACTAAATAAAAACTACAACTAAGACTAAATAAAAACTACAACTAAGACTAAAACTAAATAAAAACTACAACTAAGACTGAATAAAAACTACAACTAAGACTAAGACTGAATAAAAACTACAACTAAGACTAAAACTAAATAAAAACTACAACTAAGACTAAATAAAAACTACAACTAAGACTAAAACTAAATAAAAACTACAACTAAGACTAAATAAAAACTACAACTAAGACTAAAACTAAATAAAAACTACAACTAAGACTGAATAAAAACTACAACTAAGACTAAAACTAAATAAAAACTACAACTAAAACTAAATAAAAACTACAACTCAATAAAAACTACAACTAAGACTAAATAAAAACTACAACTAAGACTAAAACTAAATAAAAACTACAACTAAAACTAAATAAAAACTACAACTAAGACTAAATAAAAACTACAACTAAGACTAAATAAAAACTACAACTAAGACTAAATAAAAACTACAACTAAGACTGAATAAAAACTACAACTAAGACTGAATAAAAACTACAACTAAGACTGAATAAAAACTACAACTCAATAAAAACTACAACTAAGACTAAATAAAAACTACAACTAAAACTAAATAAAAACTACAACTAAGACTAAATAAAAACTACAACTAAGACTGAATAAAAACTACAACTAAGACTAAATAAAAACTACAACTAAGACTAAATAAAAACTACAACTCAATAAAAACTACAACTAAGACTAAATAAAAACTACAACTAAGACTAAATAAAAACTACAACTAAGACTAAATAAAAACTACAACTAAAACTAAAACTAAATAAAAACTACAACTAAGACTAAATAAAAACTACAACTAAGACTAAAACTAAATAAAAACTACAACTAAAACTAAATAAAAACTACAACTAAGACTGAATAAAAACTACAACTAAGACTGAATAAAAACTACAACTAAGACTGAATAAAAACTACAACTCAATAAAAACTACAACTAAGACTAAATAAAAACTACAACTAAAACTAAATAAAAACTACAACTAAGACTAAATAAAAACTACAACTAAGACTGAATAAAAACTACAACTAAGACTAAATAAAAACTACAACTAAGACTAAATAAAAACTACAACTCAATAAAAACTACAACTAAGACTAAATAAAAACTACAACTAAGACTAAATAAAAACTACAACTAAGACTAAATAAAAACTACAACTAAAACTAAAACTAAATAAAAACTACAACTAAGACTAAATAAAAACTACAACTCAATAAAAACTACAACTAAGACTAAATAAAAACTACAACTAAAACTAAATAAAAACTACAACTAAGACTAAATAAAAACTACAACTAAGACTGAATAAAAACTACAACTAAGACTAAATAAAAACTACAACTAAGACTGAATAAAAACTACAACTAAGACTGAATAAAAACTACAACTAAGACTGAATAAAAACTACAACTAAGACTGAATAAAAACTACAACTAAGACTAAATAAAAACTACAACTAAGACTGAATAAAAACTACAACTAAGACTAAATAAAAACTACAACTAAGACTGAATAAAAACTACAACTAAGACTGAATAAAAACTACAACTAAGACTAAATAAAAACTACAACTAAGACTAAATAAAAACTACAACTAAGACTAAATAAAAACTACAACTAAGACTAAATAAAAACTACAACTAAAACTAAATAAAAACTACAACTAAGACTAAATAAAAACTACAACTAAGACTAAAACTAAATAAAAACTACAACTAAGACTAAATAAAAACTACAACTAAGACTAAGACTAAATAAAAACTACAACTAAGACTAAATAAAAACTACAACTAAGACTAAAACTAAATAAAAACTACAACTAAGACTAAATAAAAACTACAACTAAGACTAAATAAAAACTACAACTAAGACTAAAACTAAATAAAAACTACAACTAAAACTAAATAAAAACTACAACTAAGACTAAATAAAAACTACAACTAAGACTAAATAAAAACTACAACTAAGACTAAATAAAAACTACAACTAAGACTAAATAAAAACTACAACTAAGACTAAGACTAAATAAAAACTACAACTAAGACTAAATAAAAACTACAACTAAGACTAAGACTAAATAAAAACTACAACTAAGACTAAATAAAAACTACAACTAAGACTAAAACTAAATAAAAACTACAACTAAGACTAAATAAAAACTACAACTAAGACTAAATAAAAACTACAACTAAGACTAAATAAAAACTACAACTAAGACTAAATAAAAACTACAACTAAGACTAAGACTAAATAAAAACTACAACTAAGACTAAATAAAAACTACAACTAAGACTAAAACTAAATAAAAACTACAACTAAGACTAAATAAAAACTACAACTAAGACTGAATAAAAACTACAACTAAGACTAAATAAAAACTACAACTAAGACTGAATAAAAACTACAACTAAGACTAAATAAAAACTACAACTAAGACTGAATAAAAACTACAACTAAGACTAAATAAAAACTACAACTCAATAAAAACTACAACTAAGACTAAATAAAAACTACAACTAAGACTAAATAAAAACTACAACTAAGACTAAATAAAAACTACAACTAAAACTAAATAAAAACTACAACTAAGACTAAATAAAAACTACAACTAAGACTGAATAAAAACTACAACTAAGACTAAATAAAAACTACAACTAAGACTGAATAAAAACTACAACTAAGACTAAAACTAAATAAAAACTACAACTAAGACTAAATAAAAACTACAACTAAGACTAAATAAAAACTACAACTAAGACTAAATAAAAACTACAACTAAAACTAAAACTAAATAAAAACTACAACTAAGACTAAATAAAAACTACAACTCAATAAAAACTACAACTAAGACTAAATAAAAACTACAACTAAAACTAAATAAAAACTACAACTAAGACTAAATAAAAACTACAACTAAGACTGAATAAAAACTACAACTAAGACTAAATAAAAACTACAACTAAGACTGAATAAAAACTACAACTAAGACTGAATAAAAACTACAACTAAGACTAAATAAAAACTACAACTAAGACTGAATAAAAACTACAACTAAGACTAAATAAAAACTACAACTAAGACTGAATAAAAACTACAACTAAGACTAAATAAAAACTACAACTCAATAAAAACTACAACTAAGACTAAATAAAAACTACAACTAAGACTAAATAAAAACTACAACTAAGACTAAATAAAAACTACAACTAAAACTAAATAAAAACTACAACTAAGACTAAATAAAAACTACAACTAAGACTAAAACTAAATAAAAACTACAACTAAGACTAAATAAAAACTACAACTAAGACTAAGACTAAATAAAAACTACAACTAAGACTAAATAAAAACTACAACTAAGACTAAAACTAAATAAAAACTACAACTAAGACTAAATAAAAACTACAACTAAGACTAAGACTAAATAAAAACTACAACTAAGACTAAATAAAAACTACAACTAAGACTAAATAAAAACTACAACTAAGACTGAATAAAAACTACAACTAAGACTAAATAAAAACTACAACTAAGACTGAATAAAAACTACAACTAAGACTAAATAAAAACTACAACTAAGACTGAATAAAAACTACAACTAAGACTAAATAAAAACTACAACTCAATAAAAACTACAACTAAGACTGAATAAAAACTACAACTAAGACTGAATAAAAACTACAACTAAGACTAAATAAAAACTACAACTAAGACTAAATAAAAACTACAACTAAGACTGAATAAAAACTACAACTAAGACTGAATAAAAACTACAACTAAGACTAAATAAAAACTACAACTAAGACTGAATAAAAACTACAACTAAGACTAAATAAAAACTACAACTAAGACTGAATAAAAACTACAACTAAGACTAAATAAAAACTACAACTCAATAAAAACTACAACTAAGACTAAATAAAAACTACAACTAAGACTAAATAAAAACTACAACTAAGACTAAATAAAAACTACAACTAAAACTAAATAAAAACTACAACTAAGACTAAATAAAAACTACAACTAAGACTAAAACTAAATAAAAACTACAACTAAGACTAAATAAAAACTACAACTAAGACTAAGACTAAATAAAAACTACAACTAAGACTAAATAAAAACTACAACTAAGACTAAAACTAAATAAAAACTACAACTAAGACTAAATAAAAACTACAACTAAGACTAAGACTAAATAAAAACTACAACTAAGACTAAATAAAAACTACAACTAAGACTAAATAAAAACTACAACTAAGACTGAATAAAAACTACAACTAAGACTAAATAAAAACTACAACTAAGACTGAATAAAAACTACAACTAAGACTAAATAAAAACTACAACTAAGACTGAATAAAAACTACAACTAAGACTAAATAAAAACTACAACTCAATAAAAACTACAACTAAGACTAAATAAAAACTACAACTAAGACTAAATAAAAACTACAACTAAGACTAAATAAAAACTACAACTAAAACTAAATAAAAACTACAACTAAGACTAAATAAAAACTACAACTAAGACTAAAACTAAATAAAAACTACAACTAAGACTAAATAAAAACTACAACTAAGACTAAGACTAAATAAAAACTACAACTAAGACTAAATAAAAACTACAACTAAGACTAAAACTAAATAAAAACTACAACTAAGACTAAATAAAAACTACAACTAAGACTAAGACTAAATAAAAACTACAACTAAGACTAAATAAAAACTACAACTAAGACTAAAACTAAATAAAAACTACAACTAAGACTAAATAAAAAACTACATAAAAACTAGTCAATTCCTCTAAAATAAAAACTAAACTAAAACTGATTCATCACTTGTTGAACTCACTAAAACTAAACTGAAATAAAAAAGCAAACTGACAAACTAAATGAAAATAGAGGAATGCACAAGACTGTCGAAGGCCTCTCTGATGTCAGTGTGTGTGTGTGTGTGTGTGTGTGTGTGTGTGTGTGTGTGTGTGTGTGTTGCAGCGGGCGCTCCACACCTCCATGCCCTTCACCGTGTTCTGTCTGAGCGGACTGTCGGCCGGCTGCCTCGGCCTGCTGCTGCCCGAGACGCTCAACACGCCGGCAGCAGAAACTCTGGAGGAGCTGAGCAGCCCGAGCCGAGGCCGAGTGCTGGAGAGCAAGGTGATACACACACACACACACACACACAGATTTACAGATACACACACACATTTCTGTACAGTGTTGAAGCTCAATTTGATGTCAGAGCAGGAAAAGACAGACAGGACAGACGAGATTAAGACTCATCAACAGTCGAGACATCCACATTGAAATGAAACCAAACACAAGTCTCTTTGTCTCTGATCACTGCAAAAACTCAAAATCTTACCAAGAATATTTGTCTTATTTCTAGTCAAAACTAATCTCATTATACCTAAAATATGTATATTTATACATATACATACATAGTTATACATAAAAAAGTAGCTTGTTTTTAGACACTTTTTACTTATTTCAAGTCTATTTTCATTTGAAATAAGTAGAAAAATCTGACAGTGGAGCAAGTTTTTCTTTCTTATTACAAGCACAAAAAAACCTCCTTTCACTGGCAGATTTTTCTACTTATTTCAAGTGAAAATTAGTTTGAAACAAGTGAAAATGATCTAAAAACAAGTTCATTTTTAGGTGATGAGTCTTATTTAAAGTGGAAAGAGATTAGTTTTGACTAGAAATGAGACATTTTGACAAGAAATAAGCTCGTCTCCAGACAGCGTTTCCACACATTCCTGAAAAACTTTGAAAATGATTGAATTATTTCCAGTCATGGAAAATGAGAGAAGGAGTGAAACGTCCCAGAGAAGCTCGACTCCTCCTCCTCCTCCTCCTTCTTCTCTCTGGTTTCTGTTTGGACCTTTTGTCCAACGATATCGTGGTGAGAAAAGTCAAGATTTTCAGCAGAACAGATGAGCTGAAGGTGACTGAGGTGAACACGACAGGAAGAGAAAGACAAAGGAATGAAAACAGCTTCATTAAGAAATCAGCTGAATTACCAATACTACGGAGCGAGCTACTATATCAGGTCCATTTCTGCAAAAGAAAGATCTGAAACTGTAAAAAGAGAAAGATCTGAATCTGAAAAGATAAAACATGCAACTAAAAGAAATATGATCCCAAATATCAAAACATATGAAAGTGAAAATGGAAAAAAAAAAATTTATTCAAAAGAATTAGCAGGGTGGATCATAATTATATTTAAAGGGATAGTTCAACATTTTGGCAAATTGGCCTATTGCCATAATTGCTATAGCTGATGCGTGTTGCCTTCAGGGACAGTTTTTCATCAAGCAGTCTCTGAATTTCCCTCTGAAACAACTCTGTGTGGTAACGTTGTGTTAGCGTGGTGAATGTGCAGGTCACAACTTGTCCACCAGAGCGTTGTGGAGTTGTTGGATTGTGTATTTGATGAGTTTGATGATGAGGGAAACCAAGAAATCCCATAATGAGCCTCCGTAGCGTAGCTTTGAGCAGCTCACAGCTCTGCTCCGCCGGTCTAAAAACAGCTTGCACCGACAATTAAAGGTAACGAACCTACTGCTATGACTATAGGGATTATGGCAATGGGACAATTTGTCAAAATGTTGAACTATCCCTTTAACCTAAAACCAAAACCAAAAAACTTTTTTGTAGACTTTGTTAGTACAAAACTTTTGACGCTAATATAGCTCCGTACAAAACCATTAACACAGCAGCAGCAGCAGATGGAGTGTAGGCAGTGACACATCATCTTCATCATCTCGTCCTCTTGTCTCTCTGACTTCAGGCTCTGTTGTATGAAGACGACAAATGGAAAACAAACACACACAAATGAAGCCTGACGGCCTCTAAACTGTGAACTGTCCCTTTAACGAACAGGAAGCAGCTCTGAACCTCCATGAACTGTGACGTGGTCGGTTTCACAGACGGAGCTGACCGACGGACACGCCTTTAACTTTAATCAGTTAATCCTCCTGGATGCCGTCGCTGTTGCCATGGCGTCTGTGCCTTTAATTTTGAAAAAAAAAGGGGGGGGCGGGGCCAAACGTGTGACGGACAGTTGACCAGGAAACACACAACGACGACGACGACGGTTGGAGCTGGAAACTCCAACAAACACAAAATAAAAATCAAAGCGGCGTTAACGTCTCGAGGACCAGAGTTTATTTTTGTGTCTGATCTCAAAAAGCCAGCGCTGTCGTCATGGGAACAATCGTCATCATCATCATCATCTGTAGGACTTGAATCTACGAGTTTCTGTTTGTTATCGAACTCACTCGAGACATCACTTCCTGTCCATGTTGTGAGGAAGATTACGTCGTTGGGTGAAGAAGAGGATTAACAGACAGTGGAGTAACTCAGTCTCAGGTGTTTACGACCCACCTGGACAGGATAGTCGACTTGCCAGCCCATAGTGAACCTGGAAATGTTGAGTACCCCAAAGTTTTATGTTAGAAATATATAGTATGGGTCCCCAGTATTCAGAAACTGCCGGATGCTAACTTATATATATTGGGCAATTAGCATAACAGACACAATTAGCATAAATTAGCATAATTGCCTATATGGGCAATATTTCAACAAAATTGCAATATAGACCGAATCGCCTTGTTGTTTACATTCTACTTCCGGGTAGAAAACCAGCACGTAATTTGAATGAGATCAATAGTAACGAACGAGAGTTTAGCTATATATATCATATTTTTCACGCCCTATCAGCGTTTAGACAAATCAGAAATTATTGAAGAAACATTACTATTTCTGTGTGTGTGTTTTGTGTTGCTATGTGTGGTATTTATTCAGTTTGGGGGAATCACGGTGTCTAGAAAGCATCAGTGGCTCAGCTGACAGGGACAGCTGACGGTAGCTAAGCTAACGGCGGTAGCTAAGCTAACAGCAGGACGTCAGCTGTTAAAACCCTCCCGTTGTGGGACACGACATGAAACTACTCCAGTTAGCTCAGTCATGTTGGAACTCAGATATCCGCTGGAGAAAATATTTTTTCATGGAGCGTTTATTGAGTCACTGAGTTATTAAAGTTAAACAGCTAGCTAACCGTTAGCCCGGCTAATCTATGATAACCATGACTAATTACAAAAATGTGCACACGTAAATAGTAATGTTTGTCCAATCATTGGTTTTATAGACTTTACAAACACCGTCACTATTGTTCGAATGCTGGTTTTCTACCCAGAAGTAGTTGTAAACAACAAGGCGATTCGTCCTATTGGAGTGGTTTTAGGGGTTACTGATGATGCTGAATCCATTTCTGACATTTTCAAAATTCAAAATAAATGGCTGTCTAAACCGGAAGTGACCAGATTTTAACCAGTGGCCAGTGGGCCGATTTTGATGGATTTCAAAATCTGGTCACTTCCGATTTAGACAGCCATTTTGAATTTTAAAAGTGTCAGAAATGGATTCAGCATCATCAATAACCCCTAAAACCACACTAATATTGCCCAGATCAGCCAAGTCAATTTTGTTGAAATATTGCCCATATAGGCAATTATGCTAATTTATTCTAATTATGTCAATTATGCTAATTGCCCAATATATATAAGTTAGCATCCGGCAGTTTCTGAATACTGGGGACCCATACTATCTATTTCTAACATAAAACTTTGGGGTACTCAACATTTCCGGGTACTCATGGTTGGCAAGTAGACTAGTTTACGACCCACCTGGACAGGAAGTAGACCATCGATGGACAGAAAACGTTCTGTTTACACACTAATGAACAATGAAATGGTGAAATCATGGATCAATAATCAATCGAACCAACTCCCTCCACCCGAACGGAGAGGATGATGTCGTCGTTCTGCCTCCTGTGCCTTCAACACCGATGTGACGTGGATTCACTCTGGATGTGAACTGTTGAAATAATAAAGAAAAGTATATTTGTTTCATATTGTTGGTGTAACTGTTGTCTCAGATGTTTTATAATATGGTGGTAGCCTACGGGGGTTTTGTACAGTGTAAACAACTGTATCTGTAACTCCTGTAAACTGGGATGTTGTCTATTTATGCTGACGACAGTAAACGCTGGAGAAGAAACACAAACACACATTCACGTTGTTGTTTTTTTTGGTAATTTATTATCTAAAAATGGATTCTTATCTACCGTATTTTTATTTAATGACACTTTTTCAGAACAGTCAATAAAACTCAGTGGTAAATGGTCTGTGCTTCCAGTGAGTGATGCTGAATTTGTCCTCTGATGCATGTTTCTGCAACATTTGAGTTTTATTTCAAACTGCACAGCAGGACGAAGGAATCACGTTCACGTTTTAAATGAATCTAAAGTCGCAACAGTTCTCGTTCTCTGCTAATTCTTCAAAGCTTTAAATAATAGTGTGAAAACCAAAAAGCTCCACAGAGAAGAGGAAGAACTAAAAAACCTAAAAGTCATCCACACAGCATCTTGGTCCTTTCTGCTCCTCTGCTCCAAGTCAACTCTGTTCCTCCGTCCTGTCGGGTTTTCTCTTTGTTCCTGTGTCCATCGCTGGTTCATTTTTTCTGCCAACACACACTCTGTTTCACTACTGGCCAGAAATTTCTGAAATTGTTGACAGCTGAGTCAGTAATGCCTATAACATCAGAGAGATTCAGTGGTAAAATTATAATAAAGGCAAAAGTCTGTATGTTCAAACAATTTGCAGCAACTTTTGAAGTCTGATAAACAATTCATTTATTTTTCGTTTAATTTCTACAGCTTAGAGTTGGATGCACCTGATACAGAATAGTTGGTGTTAGAGTTGAGGTGGGAGGTGTCAGTCAGTGTCAGGACAGGAAGGAACTGCTGCACCATAAAACCTATATACTATATATATATATATATATATATATATATATATATATATATATATATATATAAGCTGAAGACGGAAATGTTCTCTGTCTCTTCCTCAAAGCTTGAAATAACGGTGTGGAGACCAAGAGGCTCCAGAGAAAAGAGGAAGAGCATGAAGTACTTTAAAAAGTTGATTGGATTAAAATAATTTTCTCACAATTGTTAGATTTTCCCATCAAGTTACGACTACAACCTTGTAAAGATAAAAGTCATCCACACAGCATCTTGGTCCTTTCTGCTCCTCTGCTAACTGGGCTCAAAGTCAACTCTGTTCCTCCGTCCTTCGCTGGTTTGGTCATTTCTGCCAACACACACACCGTTTCACCACTGACCAGAAATTTCTGAAATTGTTGACAGATGACTCGATAATGCCTTAAAATCTGAGAGATTCAGTCGTAAAATTATCATGTCAGCTTCAGTCTCTACGTTTTGACAAACAATTTATCTCTTATTCATTTCATTTCTACAGCTTGTAGTTGGATGCACCTGTTACAGAATAGTTTTAATAGTAAAGATGGTGTTAGAGTTAAGGTGGGAGGAGTCAGTCAGTGTCAGGACAGGAAGTTAACTGCTTCACCACAAAACCAATGTCTGAACAAAAACAGAGTTCAGAGCAGCAGAGACGTGGACGATATTTCATTGATCCTGTTCTGATCTGTAAACATGGAGCGACTGGGTGTATCTTCGTGGTTTCCTTTCTTGGTATTTGCGGTGCTGAGCTCCGCCGTGGCCCAGAATGAACCGGTTTACACGAAGGTAAACGGCATCATCAGCCTGAAGCCTGACTCACCCGGCCCAATCAACAACATCCTGTGGAAGCATAAAGGTGACCTGGTGGTTGAATGGGTGAACAATGAACTGGATTATTACGGTATGTTTGTTGGTCACACGACCCTGAACACAGCCACTGGGCATCTGGAAATTAAAAACACAAATGAGAACTTCACAGGGCCGTACACGGTGGAAATCAACAGTCAGGTCCAGTCTAAAGGCTACACGGTGGAGTTCATCAAGGAGGTTACCAAGCCTGAGGTGGACGTGAAGCCACTGGCCTGTTCACATGCAGATAAGGACTGCAAACTGGTCTGTCTTCATTACGACACCGCTGCACTTGGACCACTAACCTTCAGCTGGAGGGAGGACGATGGAGACTGGAGACAAGGAGACAAGGATATGTCCATCGTCAATGATGTGAAGACTAAAGGGATTAAAACCTTCAGCTGTCGGGTGAAGAATCCAGTCAGTTTGGCAGAGAGTGTCCTCCGCGACAATCCATTCTACTACCCGACCCTACATAAACCGATCTGGCTCACAGCTTTATACCTGGCCTTGAAGGTCTTGGTAGTGATGACATTCTTGGGACTTAGTGGATACTTTATGTGGCGAAAACGAGAGATCCTCAGGAAACTGATGTGTCCTCGTCAGGACAGAGAGAAGAAGGTAACATATGAAGGACCAAGTACAGTATATGTGTTGTAATACAAGCAAGAGCCTTGACAATAGTTAGTGATAGCTGCAGTGGAAAGAGGAGGTTTAGAATAAACCTGGACAAAGAGAAAGAAGAAAGACCATGATTCCATGTATTTTCTGTTGTAAGAACCTGGATGTGTCTGCGTCTGTCTTGCATCTTTTGTGTTGGTTCTTTGGAGACACCTTTGAGTTCCTTTTTTTCCTGTTTTGTCCGTGACTTAGATCCAGTGACTGTTTTTATTGATACATACTTTGTGTTTTTGTTCAGAGACTTTTGCATTTGCCTCTTTTTCACAATAAATGATCTTTGGTATCCGTCCCCATGTGTTTTTGTGTCTGCATTTGTGTTCAGTCCCTCCCCATTCAAACAATCACACATCACAGTGTGTAATATACTGTATGATAACTGTAACTCCTGTAAACTGGGATGTTGTCTATTTATGCTGACGACAGTAAACGCTGAAGAAGAAACACTAACACACATTCAAGTTGTTTTTTTTCATTTATTCTCTAAAAATGGATTCTTATCTATTTTTATTTCATGACATTTTTCAGAACAGTCAATAAAACTCAGTGGTAAATGCTCTGTGCTTCCAGTGAGTGATGCCGAATTTGTGCTCCGATTCATGTTTCTGCAACATTTGAGTTTCATTTCAAACTGCGCAGCAGGACGAAGGAATCACACAGAGTCATGAGATGACGTTCACGTTTTAAATTAATCTAAAGTTGCAACAGTTCTCGTTCTCTGCTTCTTCTTCAAAGCTTTAAATAATAGTGTGAAAACCAAAAGGCTCCACAGAATAGAGGAAGAGCATATGAAGAACTAAAAAACCTAAAAGTCATCCACACAGCATCTTGGTCCTTTCTGCTCCTCTGCTAACTGGGCTCCAAGTCAACTCTGTTCCTCCGTTCTGTTGGGTTTTCTCTTTGTTCCCGTGTCCATCGCTGGTTCATTTCTGCCAACACACACACACTCTGTTTCACTACTGGCCAGAAATTTCTGAAATTGTTGACAGCTGAGTCAGTAATGCCTATAACATCAGAGAGATTCAGTGGTAAAATTATAATAAAGGCAAAAGTCTGTATGTTCAAACAATTTGCAGCAACTTTTAAAGTCTGATAAACAATTAATTTATTTTTCGTTTAATTTCTACAGCTTAGAGTTGGATGCACCTGATACAGAATAGTTGGTGTTAGAGTTAAGGTGGGAGGTGTCAGTCAGTGACAGGACAGGAAGGAACTGCTGCACCATAAAACCTATATACTATATATATACTGTATATAAGCTGAAGACGGAAATGTTCTCTGTCTCATCTTCAAAGCTTGAAATAACGGTGTGGAGACCAAGAGGCTCCAGAGAAAAGAGGAAGAGCATATGAAGAACTTTAAAAAGTTGATTGGATTAAAAGAATTTTCTTACAATTGTTAGATTTCCCCATCAAGTTACGACTACAACCTTGTAAAGTTAAAAGTCATCCACACAGCATCTTGGTCCTTTCTGCTCCTCTGCTAACTGGGCTCAAAGTCAACTCTGTTCCTCCGTCCTTCGCTGGTTTGGTCATTTCTGCCAACACACACTCTGTTTCATTACTGGCCAGAAATTTCTGAAATTGTTGCTGACTCAATAATGCCTTAAAATCTGAGAGATTCAGTGGTAAAATTATAATAAAGGCAAAAGTCTGTATGTTCAAACAATTTGCAGCAACTTTTAAAGTCTGACAAACAATTTATCTCTTATTCATTTCATTTCTACAGCTTAGAGATGGATGCACCTGTTACAGAATAGTTTTAATAGTACAGATGGTGTTAGAGTTAAGGTGGGAGGTGTCAGTCAGTGTCAGGACAGGAAGTTAACTGCTTCACCACAAAACCAATGTCTGAACAAAAACAGGGTTCAGAGCAGCTGAGATGTGGACGATATTTCATCGATATTTCATCTGATCTGTAAACATGGAGCGACCGGGTGTATCTTCGTGGTTTCCTTTCTTGGTATTTGCGGTGCTGCGCTCCGCCTCGGCCCAGAATGAACCAGTTTACACGGCGGTAAACGGCATCATCCGCCTGAAGCCTGACTCACCCGGCCCAATCAACAACATCCTGTGGAAGCATAAAGGTGACCTGGTGGTAGAATGGGTGAACAATGAACTGGATTATTACGGCATGTTTGTTGGACGCACAACACTGGACACAACGACAGGGCATCTGGAAATTACAAACACCAACGAGTCCTTCACAGGGCTGTACACGGTGGAAATCAACAGTCAGCCCCAGACTAAAGGCTACATAGTGGAGTTCATCAAGGAGGTTACCAAGCCTGAGGTGGACGTGAAACCACAGGCCTGTTCCCTTGAAAAGCAGAACTGCACACTGGTCTGTTTTCATGATGAGACCTCTGCATTTGGACCACTCACCTACAGCTGGAGGGAGGACGATGGAGACTGGAGACAAGGAGGCAGGGAAAAACTCATCAACAATGATGTGAAGACTCAAGGGATTGAAACCTTCAGCTGTCGGGTGAAGAATCCAGTCAGTGAGGCAGAGAGTGACCCCCGCTACAATCCATTCTTCATAGATAAACCGATCTGGGCCATAGTCTTATACCTGGACTTGAAGGTCTTGGTAGTGTTGTTCTTGGGACTTAGTGGATACTTTATGTGGCGAGAACAAGAGATCCTCAAGAAACTGATGTGTCCTCGTCAGGACAGAGAGAAGAAGGTAAAATATGAAGGACCATGTACAGTATATGTTTTGTAATACAAGCAAGAGCCTTGACAATAGTTAGTGATAGCTGCAGTGGAAAGAGGAGGTTTAGAATAAACCTGGACAAAGAGAAAGAAGAAAGACCATGATTCCATGTATTGTCTGTTGTACAGTGATCTGCAGTCTTAGGCCGCGTTCAGACTGCCAGCCAAAATCCGATTTTTAGCCCATCCAGATTGGAACTGGATGGCTCTTTTTAAGTCTGAACAGTCCCAAATCACATGAAATCCGATTTTTGCAAAACGGATCGAAACCACCTCCAGGAGGTAGTTTCAGATCGCATTTGGACAGATGCGTCTCAGTCTGAACAGCTCCAAACACCCAGATCGGTTCTGACTGTCCGTGACGTCACTCTCCGCGGCGCCGTCACTGTGTTACAGGTCCCGTATGGTCCCGTGAGCTCCAGTTAAATATCAATTTCCTTCTTATTACTTTTATTTTATGCAAACTACCGTGTTGTCGGCGACAGGAGTGACGGCGACGGCGCGCTCCAGCTCTGGGGTGCTGGAGTTTCCCGTCTCTGTGGCTGCACACGCACACACACACACACACACACCAGTCTCTGGTACACGTACACACACACCAGGCGGGCTGAGGTTGAAACTAGCGGGGTCGTGCGGCGGCGGCACCGGGCAGATCACCGTGCTGCAGCTGATCTGCCCGGTGCTGCAGCCGCCGCGTCCGCGAGGCATCGCCTGTCACATACTGCGTAGCCTCCGCTCCGACTTCGTTGCTACAGCAACCTGTCAGATGAGTCAATAATGTGGCCCAGTCTGAACAGAGCCAAATGCGATTTGGACACTTGCTAAAAACAGTGTGGACAGTCAGCCCTAAAAATCAGATATGAGAAGGAATCCGATTTGAATCAGATTTGCCTGCAGTCTGAACGCGGCCTAAGAACCTGGATGTGTCTGCCTCTGTCTTGCATCTTTTGTGTTAATTAGTTTTGGGTTCTTTGGAGACACCTTTGAGTTTTCCTGTTTTGTCCGTGACTTAGATCCAACCACTGTTTTTATTGATACATACTTAGTTTCTTTGTTCAGAAACTTTAGCTTTTGTCTCTTTTTCACAATAAATGATCTTTGGTATCCATCTCCGTGTGTTTTTGTGTCTGCATGACAGAACGTACAATCAAATAATCACAACTGTATCTGTAACTCCTGTAAACTGGGATGTTGTCTATTTATGCTGACGACAGTAAACGCTTGAGAAGAAACACAAACACACATTCAAGTTGTCTTATCTATTTTTATTTAATGACATTTTTCAGAACAGTCAATAAAACTCAGTGGTAAATGGTCTGTGCTTCCAGTGAGTGATGCTGAATTTGTCCTCTGATGCACACAGAATAGAGGAAGAGCATATGAAGAACTAAAAAACCTAAAAGTCATCCACACAGCATCTTGGTCCTTTCTGCTCCTCTGCTAACTGGGCTCCAAGTCAACTCTGTTCCTCCGTCCTGTTGGGTTTTCTCTTTGTTTCTGTGTCCATCGCTGGTTCATTTCTGCCAACACACACTCTGTTTCACTACTGGCCAGAAATTTCTGAAATTGTTGACAGCTGACTCAATAATGCCTATAACATCAGAGAGATTCAGTGGTAAAATTATAATAAAGGCAAAAGTCTGTATCTTCAAACAATTTGCAGCAACTTTTGAAGTCTGACAAACAATTAATTTATTTTTCATTTAATTTCTACAGCTTAGAGTTGGATGCACCTGATACAGAATAGTTGGTGTAGGAGTTGAAGTGGGAGGTGTCAGTCAGTGTCAGGACAGGAAGGAACTGCTGCACCATAAAACCTATATACTATATATATACTGTATATAAGCTGAAGACGGAAATGTTCTCTGTCTCATCTTCAAAGCTTGAAATAACGGTGTGGAGACCAAGAGGCTCCAGAGAAAAGAGGAAGAGCATATGAAGAACTTTAAAAAGTTGATTGGATTAAAAGAACTTTCTTACGATTGTTAGATTTTCCCATGAAGTTACGACTACAACCTTGTAAAGATAAAAGTCATCCACACAGCATCTTGGTCCTCTCTGCTCCTCTGCTAACTGGGCTCAAAGTCAACTCTGTTCCTCCGTCCTGTTGGGTTTTCTCTTTGTTCCTGTGTCCATCGCTGGTTTGGTCATTTCAACACACACACTCTGTTTCACTACTGGCCAGAAATTTCTGAAATTGTTTCTGACTCAATAATGTGTCTTATAAAAGACATTCAGTATGTATGTTCAAACAATTTGCAGCAACTTTTAAAGTCTGACAAACAATTTATCTCTTATTCATTTCATTTCTACAGCTTGTAGTTGGATGCACCTGATACAGAATAGTTTTAATAGTACAGATGGTGTTAGAGTTTAGGTGGGAGGTGTCAGTCAGTGTCAGGACAGGAAGTTAACTGCTGCACCACAAAACCAATGTCTGAACAAAAACAGAGTTCAGAGCAGCTGAGATGTGGACGATATTTCATCGATCTTGTTCTGATCTGTAAACATGGAGCGACTGGGTGTATCTTCGTGGTTTCCTTTCTTGGTATTTGCGGTGCTGAGCTCCGCCGCGGCCCAGAATGAACCGGTTTACACGGCGGTAAACGGCATCATCCGCCTGAAGCCTGAGACCTCCGGCCCTTTCACCAACATCCTGTGGAAACATAAAGGTGACCTGGTGGTAGAATGGGTGAACAATGAACTGGATTATTACGGTATGTTTGATGGTCACACAACACTGGACACAACCACAGGAGGTCTGGTGGTTAAAAACACTGACGACTCCTTCACAGGGCTGTACACGGTGGAGCTCAACAGTCAGGTCCAGTCTAAAGGCTACATGGTGGAGTTCATAAAGGAGGTTAACAAGCCTGAGGTGGACGTGAAACCACTGGCCTGTTCTCCTGAACGGGAGACCTGCACACTGGTCTGTCTTCATTATGGTACATCTGCACTTGGACCACTCACCTACAGCTGGAGGAAGGACGATGGAGACTGGAAACAAGGAGGCAAGGAAATGCCCATCAACAATGATGTGAAGACTAAAGGGATTAAAACCTTCACCTGTCGGGTGAAGAATCCAGTCAGTGAGGCAGAGAGTGACCCCCACGAGAATCCATTCTACTACCCGATCCTAGATAAACCGATCTGGCCCACAGCTTTATACCTGGCCTTGAAGGTCTTGGTAGTGATGACATTCTTGGGACTTAGTGGATACTTTATGTGGCGAAAGCGAGAGATCCTCAGGAAACTGATGTGTCCTCGTCAGGACAGAGAGAAGAAGGTAACATATGAAGGACCAAGTACAGTATATGTGTTGTAATACAAGCAGGAGCCTTGACAATAGTTAGTGATAGCTGCAGTGGAAAGAGGAGGTTTAGAATAAACCTGGACAAAGAGAAAGAAGAAAGACCATGATTCCATGTATTGTCTGTTGTAAGAACCTGGATGTGTCTACGTTTGTCTTGCATCTTTTGTGTTTATTAGTTTTGGGTTCTTTGGAGACAGCTTTGAGTTCCTTTTGTGTGTTTTGTCCGTGACTTAGATCCAACAACTGTTTTTATTGATACATACTTTGTGTTTTTGTTCAGAAACTTTTGCATTTGCCTCTTTTTCACAATAAATGATCTTTGGTATCCGTCCCCATGTGTTTTTGTGTCTGCATTTGTGTTCATTCCCTCCCCGTTCAAACAATCACACATCACAGTGTGTAATATTATAGAAGATAACTGTATCTGCGGCTCCTGTAAACTGAGATGTTGTCTATTTATGCTGACGACAGTAAACGCTGAAGAAGAAACACAAACACACATTCACGTTGTTTTTTTTATTTGTTCTCTAAAAATTGATTCTTATCTATTTTTATTTAATGACATTTTTCAGAACGGTCAATAAAACTCAGTGGTAAATGGTCTGTGCTTCCAGTGAGTGACGCTGCTTGTCATCTGATTCATGTTTCTGCAACATTTCACACGAATCACACCGAGTCATAAGATGATATTCATGTTTTAAATGAAACTAAAGTTGCAACAGTTCTTGTTTTCTGCTTCTTCTTCAAAGCTTTAAATAATAGTGTGAAAACCAAAAGGCTCCACAGAATAGAGGAAGAGCATATGAAGAACTAAAAAACCTAAAAGTCATCCACACAGCATCTTGGTCCTCTCTGCTCCTCTGCTAACTGGGCTCCAAGTCAACTCTGTTCCTCCGTCCTGTCGGGTTTTCTCTTTGTTCCTGTGTCCATCGCTGGTTCATTTCTGCCAACACACACACTCTGTTTCACTACTGGCCAGAAATTTCTGAAATTGTTGACAGCTGAGTCAATAATCAAAGAAGGAAGTGCGCGCATACTCAAAAAGAAAAGAAGAAACAGGAGTTGCTCGGCTAGTAAACTATTTAAAAAGAACAAGAAGCAGCAACACTCAGTGTCTTTCTGATGTCTTGAATGCCTCACTGGTACAGGCAACTACCACAGACCGGTTTCGACGGTCAGTGTCGCACTGACGAAGACTGACCGTCGAAACCAGAAAGACACTGAGTGTTGCTGGCTTCTTGTTCTTTTTAGATGACTCAATAATGCCTCTAACATCAGAGAGATTCAGCAGTAAAATTATAATGTCAGCTTCAGTCTGTATGTTCAGACAATTTGCAGCAACTTTTAAAGTCTGATAAACAATTTATCTCTAATTCATTTCATTTCTACAGCTTGTAGTTGGATGCACCTGACACAGAATAGTTTTAATAGTAAAGATGCTGTTAGAGTTAAAGTGGGAGGTGTCAAGACAGGAAGGAACTACTGCACCACAAAACCTCCTCTGAACAAAAACAGACTTCAGAGCAGCAGAGACGTGGACAACATTTCATCGATCTTGTTCTGATCTGTAAACATGGAGCGACCGCTTGTGTTTTCATGGTTTCCTTTCCTGCTGTTCATGTGGCTGAAGTCCACCTCGGCCCAGAATGATCTGGTTTATGTGAAGCTTGGTGGCACCATCAACCTGAAGCCTGAGTCCTGCGGTACGTTCATCATCACCTTCTACACGGATGGGGTGTGTGACGTCGTGTGGAAACATAACGGACGCCCGGTGGTTAAATGGGTGAAGAATAAATTGGATTATTACGGCATGTTTGTTGGTCGCACAAAACTGGACACAACCACAGGAGGTCTGGAAATTAAAAACACAGACGACTCCTTCACAGGGCTGTACACGGTGGAGATCAACAGTGAGGACCATACTAAAGGCTACATGGTGGAGATCATGAAGGAGGTTACCAAGCCTGAGGTGGACGTGAGACCTCTGGCCTGTCTCATTGAACATGAGACCTGCACACTGGTCTGTCTTCATGATGAGACCTCTGCATTTGGACCACTGACCTTCAGCTGGAGGGAGGACGATGGAGACTGGAAACAAGGAGGCAAGGAAAAGCCCATTGACAATGATGTGAAGACTCAAGGGATTGAATCCTTCAGCTGTCGCGTGGAGAATCCAGTCAGTGAGGCAGAGAGTGAGGCCTACGACAATCCATTCTACTACCCGATCCTAGATAAACCGATCTGGCTCACAGCTTTATACCTGGCCTTGAAGGTCTTGGTAGTGATGACATTCTTGGGACTTAGTGGATACTTTATGTGGCGAGAACGAGAGATCTTCAAGAAACTGATGTGTCCTCGTCAGGACAGAGAGAAGAAGGTAAAATATGAAGGACCAAGTACAGTACATGTGTTGTAATACAAGCAAGAGCCTTGACAATAGTTAGTGATAGCTGCAGTGGAAAGAGGAGGTTTAGAATAAACCTGGACAAAGAGAAAGAAGAAAGACCATGATTCCATGTATTGTCTGTTGTACAGTGATCTGCAGTCTAAGAACCTGGATGTGTCTGCGTCTGTCTTGCATCTTTTGTGTTGGTTCTTTGGGGACACCTTTGAGTTCCTTTTGTGTGTTTTGTCTGTGACTTAGATCCAACCATTTTTAACGTCTCGTTTTCCTGCCGCCACACAAACCACCAGCTGGTGAATGTCGGTGAACTAAGTAGGCTACTGGTGGTGAAGTGTGATGTTTAGCTGCAGTTGCTGTTGCCACTTTGGGGTTTTTTTTATGTCATGTAATAAAAAAGTTAGAGCTGTTGCAGGATGTTTCTGTGGTTTATCAACAGTTTATAATCAGGTCATTAGATCAGTTGGTGACAGCTAAATATCAGTAATATCACAGTTTTCATACTTCGATGGAAGCTAATAGTTGGAATAGTTAGTACTTATTTAGCTTACTAATGAATGACTATTATTTATCAGCGATGATAATCTAATTGTAATTTGTAAAAAACATTGTTTATTAATGATTTGATATTAAAAAAAGTGAGCATTAACTTATCTTGACAAATAATGAGTCTGCATCAGAGTATGAAAACAAGAGATGAAACTGATGTGTCCTCTTCAGGACAGAGAGAAGAAGTTAAATATGAAAGAAATGAGTGGAAAGAGGAGGTTTAGAATAAACCTGGACAAAGAGAAAGAAGAAAGACCATGATTCCATGTATTGTCTGTTGTAAGAACCTGGATGTGTCTGCGTCTGTCTTGCATCTTTTGTGTTGGTTCTTTGGAGACACCTTTGAGTTCCTTTTGTGTGTTTTGTCCGTGACTTAGATCCAATGACTGTTTTTATTAATACATACTTTGTGTTTTTGTTCAGAAACTTTTGCATTTGCCTCTTTTTCATAATAAATGATCTTTGGTATCCGTCCCCATGTGTTTTTGTGTCTGCATTTGTGTTCAGTCCCTCCACGTTCAAACAATCACACATCACAGTGTGTAATATACTGTATGATAACTGTAACTCCTGTAAACTGGGATGTTGTCTATTTATGCTGACGACAGTAAACGCTGGAGAAGAAACACAAACACACATTCAAGTGTTTTTATTTATTTAATTTCTTCTCTAAAAATTGATTTTTGTCTATTTTTTTTTGTCATTTTTCACGTCTATAATGCCCCTTAACATCAAAGAGATTCAGTGTCAAAATTATAATAAAGGCAAAAGTCTGTATGTTCAAACAATTTGCAGCAACTTTTAAAGTCTGACGAACAATTTATTTTTCATTTCATTTCTACAGCTTCTAGATGGATGCACCTGATACAGAATAGTTTTAACGGTACAAAGATGGTGTTAGAATTGAGCTGGGAGGTGTCGGGACAGGAAGGAACTGCTGTGCCACAAAACCTCCTCAGAGCACAAGCAGAGTTGAGAGCAACAGAGACGTGGATGATATTTAACCGATTTGGTTCTGATCTGTAAACATGGAGCGACCGGTTGTGTTTTCATGGTTTCCTTTCCTGCTGTTCATGTGGCTGAAGTTCGTCTCAGCCCAGAATGAACCGATGTTTGTGAAGCTTGGTGGCACCATCAACCTGAAGCCTGAGTCCTCTGGTCCTTTCAGCAACATCGTGTGGAAACATAACGGTGACCTGGTGGTTAAATGGGTGAAGAATAAGTTGGATTATTACGGCATGTTTGTTGGTCGCACAAAACTGGACACAACCACAGGAGGTCTGGAAATTAAAAACACCGACGACTCCTTCACAGGGCTGTACTGGGTGGAGATCAACAGTCAGCCCCAGACTAAAGTCTACATGGTGACGGTCATCAAGGAGGTTACCAAGCCTGATGTGACACGACTGGACTATTATTACCCTGAACTGGACAACTACAGACTGGTCTGTCTTCATAATCAGACCTCTGAAGTTGGACCACTGACCTTCAGCTGGAGGGAGGACCATGGACAGTGGGAAGACGGGGACAAGAACAAGATCATCATGAATGATGAGAAGACTCAAGGGATTGTAAACTTCAGCTGTCGGGTGAAGAATCCAGTCAGTGAGGCAGAGAGTGAGGCCTACGACAATCCATTCTACAACCGAGTCATAGATCAACCGATCTGGCCCATAGCTTTATACTTCGTCTTAAAGGTCTTGGTAGTGTGGACATTCCTGGGTGGATACTTCATTTGGCGAAAACGAGAGATGAAACGGATGTGTCCTCATCAGGACAGAGAGAAGAAGGTAAAATATGAAAGACCATGTACAGTACATGTATTATAATATACACAAGAGCCGTGTTAATAGTTAGTGATAGCTGCAGTGGAAAGAGGAGGTTTAGAATAAACCTGGACAAAGAGAAAGAAGAAAGACCATGGTTACTGTATTTTCCGGACTATAAGTTGCGTTTTTTTTAGTAGTTTGTCTGGCCATGCGACCTATATTCAGAAGCGACTTATAAATCAAAAATATAGCCTATGCTATGACCACAAGAGGGAAGTGAGGCTTTTATTTCTAAATCCCTCCTCATTCATTAGCTCATCTTCATCTTCCTCACGTGCTGTTCTCCTCGCTGCACTGTCGGACCTGGCCCTCTGTCTCCATGGCACCGTAGCGCTTCACTCCCAGTCAGTTCAGAGTATTTTCACAGCGTGTTTTGCGGCCCGTCTTCGGTCTCTGCTCCGGTCCCGACCGGGCTCTGGACACGGAGCAGAGACCCAGGTCCGACAGTGCAGGGCTGTCCCTCTCTGAAGCTGAGGAGAGGTCGGCTCAGTCTTTACAGACAGTCCACAAAGAATTTCTTATCATATCCTCGTCTGTTTTCTCCGGGAGACGGAGTTGTTTTTCTTTTTTCTTTTTTTGACCCAGCCTGTAGTAGGCTATTTGGTGCCGGCCTTTTGTGTAAACAAAGCCCCTGCAATTATATGAGACCCGGCTATTAATTAAATGTTTGAAAAATAGATGCGACTTACAGTATAAACCGGTGCGACTTGTATATGTTATGAGTCCTGTGGACTCCATGTTCCTGTAAGTTCTTGTTTTTATTACATATTTTGTCTTCATTCGTTTTGGGTTCTTTGGGGACACCTTTGAGTTCCTTTTGTGTGTTTTGTCTGTGACTTAGATCCAACTATTTTTAACGTCTAGTTTTTCTGCCGCCACACAAACCACCAGCTGGTGAATGTCGGTGAACTAAGTAGGCTACTGGTGGTGAAGTGTGATGTTTAGCTGCAGTTGCTGTTGCCACTTAGGGTTTTTTTTTATGTCATGTAATAAAAAAGTTAGAGCTGTTGCAGGATGTTTCTGTGGTTTATCAACAGTTTATAATCAGGTCATTAGATCAGTTGGTAACAACTGAATATCAGTAATATCACAGTTTTCATACTTCGATGGAAGCTAATAGTTGGAATAGTTAGTACTTATTTAGCTTATTAATGAATGACTATTATTTATCAGCGATTAGAATCTAATTGTAATTTGTAAAAAACATTGTTTATTAATGATTTAATATATAAAAAACAAAGTGAGCATTAACTTAACTTGACAAATGAGTCTGCATCAGAGTATGAAAACGAGAGATGAAACTGATGTGTCCTCGTCAGGACAGAGAGAAGAAGTTAAATATGAAGGACCGTGTACAGTAGGCTATATGTATTATAATACAAGCAAGAGCCTTGTCAATAGTTAGTGATAGCTGCAGTGGACAGAGGAGGTTTAGAATAAACCTGGACAAAGAGAAAGAAGAAAGACCATGATTCCAAGAACCTGGATGTGTCTACGTCTGTCTTGCATCTTTTGTGTTGGTTCTTTGGAAACACCTTTGAGTTCCTTTTGTGTGTTTTGTCCGTGACTTAGATCCAACCACTGTTTTTATTGATACATAGGCTACTTTGTTTTTTTGTTCAGAAACTTTTGCATTTGCCTCTTTTTCATAATAAATGATCTTTGGTATCCGTCCCCATGTGTTTTTGTGTCTGCATTTGTGTTCAGTCCCTCCCCGTTCAAACAATCACACATCACAGTGTGTAATATACTGTATGATAACTGTAACTCCTGTAAACTGGGATGTTGTCTATTTATGCTGACGACAGTAAACGCTAGAGACACAAACACACATTCAAGTGTTTTTATTTATTTAATTTCTTCTCAAAAAATGGATTTTTGTCTATTTTTATTTTATGACATTTTTCACATCTATAATGCCCCTTAACATCAAAGAGATTCAGTGTCAAAATTATAATAAAGGAAAAAGTCTGTATGTTCAAACAATTTGCAGCAACTTTTAAAGTCTGACAAACAATTTATTTTTCATTTCATTTCTACAGCTTCTAGATGGATGCACCTGATACAGAATAGTTTTAACGGTACAAAGATGGTGTTAGAATTGAGCTGGGAGGTGTCGGGACAGGAAGGAACTGCTGCGCCACAAAACCTCCTCTGAGCACAAACAGAGTTGAGAGCAGCTGAGACGTGGACGATATTTAACTGATTTGGTGCTGATCTGTAAACATGGAGCGACCGGTTGTGTTTTCATGGTTTCCTTTCCTGCTGTTCATGTGGCTGAAGTCCACCTCGGCCCAGAATGAACCGATGTTTGTGAAGCTTGGTGGCACCATCAACCTGAAGCCTGAGTCCTCTGGTCCTTTCAGCAACATCGTGTGGAAACATAACGGTGACCTGGTGGTTAAATGGGTGAAGAATAAGTTGGATTATTACGGCATGTTTGTTGGTCGCACAAAACTGGACACAACCACAGGAGGTCTGGTGATTAAAAACACCGACGACTCCTTCACAGGGCTGTACTGGGTGGAGATCAACAGTCAGGTCCAGACTAAAGTCTACATGGTGACGGTCATCAAGGAGGTTACCAAGCCTGATGTGACACGACTGGACTATTATTACCCTGAACTGGACAACTGCAGACTGGTCTGTCTTCATAATCAGACCTCTGAAGTTGGACCACTGACCTTCAGCTGGAGGGAGGACCATGGACAGTGGGAAGACGGGGACAAGAACAAGATCATCATGAATGATGAGAAGACTCAAGGGATTGTAAACTTCAGCTGTCGGGTGAAGAATCCAGTCAGTGAGGCAGAGAGTGAGGCCTACGACAATCCATTCTACAACCGAGTCATAGATCAACCGATCTGGCCCATAGCTTTATACTTCGTCTTAAAGGTCTTGGTAGTGTGGACATTCCTGGGTGGATACTTCATTTGGCGAAAACGAGAGATGAAACGGATGTGTCCTCATCAGGACAGAGAGAAGAAGGTAAAATATGAAAGACCATGTACAGTACATGTATTATAATGCACACAAGAGCCTTGTCAATAGTTAGTGATAGCTGCAGTGGAAAGAGGAGGTTTAGAATAAACCTGGACAAAGAGAAAGAAGAAAGACCATGATTCCATGTATTTTCTGTTGTAAGAACTTGGATGTGTCTGCGTCTGTCTTGCATCTTTTGTGTTGGTTCTTTGGAGACACCTTTGAGTTCCTTTTGTGTGTTTTGTCCGTGACTTAGATCCAACGACTGTTTTTATTGATACATACTTTGTTTCTTTGTTCAGAAACTTTTGCTTTTGTCTCTTTTTCACAATAAATGATCTTTGGTATCCATCTCCATGTGTTTTTGTGTCTGCATGACAGAGCGTACAATCAAATAATCATAACTGTATCTGTGGCTCCTGTAAACTGGGATGTTGTCTATTTATGCTGACGACAGTAAACGCTGGAGAAGAAACACAAACACACATTCAAGTTGTTGTTTTTTTTTTCATTTATTCTCTAAAAATTGCATCAACAGTCAATAAAACTTGAGTTTCATTTCAAATTGCGCAGCAGGACGAAGGAATCACACCGAGAGATGAGGTGATGACGTTCGTGTTTTAAATTCATCTAAAGTCGCAACTGTTCTCGTTTTCCGCTTCTTCTTCAAATCTTTAAATAATAGTGTGAAAACCAAAAGGCTCCACAGAATAGAGGAAGAGCATATGAAGAACTAAAAAACCTAAAAGTCATCCACACAGCATCTTGGTCCTCTCTGCTCCTCTGCTAACTGGGCTCCAAGTCAACTCTGTTCCTCCGTTCTGTCGGGTTTTCTCTTTCTTCCTGTGTCCATTGCTGGTTCATTTCTGCCAACACACACTCTGTTTCACTACATGGCCAGAAATTTCTGAAATTGTTGACAGCTGAGTCAATAATCAAAGAAGGAAGAGCGTGCACACTCAAAAAGAAAAGAAACAGGAGTTGCTCGGCTAGTAAACTATTTAAAAAGAAGAAGCAGCAGCACTCAGTGTCTTTCTGATGTCTTGAACACCTCACTGGTACAGGCAACTACCACAGACCGATTTCTACGGTCAGTCTTCGTCAGTGCGACACTGACCGTCGAAACCAGAAAGACACTGAGTGTTGCTGGCTTCTTGTTCTTTTTAGATGACTCAATAATGCCTCTAACATCAGAGAGATTCAGTAGTAAAATTATAATGTCAGCTTCAGTCTGTATGTTCAGACAATTTGCAGCAACTTTTAAAGTCTGATAAACAATTTATCTCTTATTCATTTCATTTCTACAGCTTGTAGTTGAATGCACCTGACACAGAATAGTTTTAATAGTAAAGATGCTGTTAGAGTTAACGTGGGAGGAGTCAGTAAAGGAAGGAACTATTGCACCACAAAACCTCCTCTGAGCAGAATCAGAGTTGAGAGCAGCTGAGACGTGGACGATATTTCATCGATCTTGTTCTGATCTGTAAACATGGAGCGACCGCTTGTGTTTTCATGGTTTCCTTTCCTGCTGTTCATGTGGCTGAAGTCCACCTCGGCCCTGAATGAACCAGTGTATGTGAAGCTTGGTGGCACCATCAACCTGAAGTGTGAGTCCTCTGGTCCTTTCTACAACATACTGTGGAAACATAACCGTAACCTGGTGGCTATCTGGTTGAAGTGGAACAATGAACTGGATTATTACGGCAAGTTTAATGGTCGCACAACACTGAACACAAACACAGGAGGTCTGGTGATTAAAAACACTGACGAGTCCTTTGCGGGGCTGTACACGGTGGAGATCAACAGTCAGCCCCAGACTAAAGTCTACATGGTGAAGGTCATCAAGGAGGTTACCAAGCCTGAGGTGGGACTACTGTACTATTATTACCCTGAACTGGACAACTGCACACTGGTCTGTCTTCATGATGAGTCCTCTGCATTTGGACCACTCACCTACAGCTGGAAGGAGGATGATGGACAGTGGGAAGACGGGGACAAGGACAAGATCATCATGAATGATACAGAGGTTAAAACCTTCTCCTGTCGGGTGAAGAATCCAGTCAGTGAGGCAGAGAGTGACCCCCACTACAATCCATTCTACTACTACCAAATCCTAGATAAAGATGTTGTAGTCAGTCAGTCAGCCTCCTGTGGACTCCATGTTCCTGTTAGTTCTTGTTTTTATTGCATATTTTGTCTTCATTTGTTTTGGGTTCTTTGGAGACCCCTTTGAGTTCAAAAAGTGAGCATACTTGACGTGACAAATAATGAGTCTGCATCAGAGTATGAAAACGAGAGGCCTCTTCAGGACAGAGAGAAGAAGTTAAATATGATGCACCTGTTACAGAATAGTTTTAACGGTACAAAGATGGTGTTAGAGTTAAGGTGGGAGGAGTCAGTAAGTGTCAGTAAAGGAAGTAACTGCTGCACCACAAAACCGACTGCTGAGCAGAATTAGAGTTCAGAGCAGCTGAGACGTGGACGATATTTCATCGATCTTGTTCTGATCTGTAAACATGGAGCGACCGGTTGTGTTTTCATGGTTTCCTTTCCTGCTGTTCATGTGGCTGAAGTCCACCTCGGCCCAGAATGATCTGGTTTATGTGAAGCTTGGTGGCACCATCAACCTGAAGCCTGAGTCCTGCGGTACGTTCACCATCACCTTCTACACGGATGGGGTGTGTGACGTTGTGTGGAAACATAACGGACGCCCGGTGGTTAAATGGGTGAACAATAAGTTGGATTATTACGGCATGTTTGTTGGTCGCACAAAACTGGACACAACCACAGGAGGTCTGGAAATTAAAAACACTGACGAGTCCTTCACAGGGCTGTACACGGTGAAGATCAACAGTCAGGTCCAGACTAAAGGCTACACGGTGGAATTCATCAAGGAGGTTACCAAGCCTATGGTGGACGTGAGACCTCTGGCCTGTCTCATTGAACAGGAGACCTGCACACTGGTCTGTCTTCATTACGAGACCTCTGGACTTGGACCACTCACCTACAGCTGGAGGGAGGACGATGGAGACTGGAGACAAGGAGGCAAGGAAAAACCCATCGTCAATGATGTGAAGACTCAAGGGATTGAATCCTTCAGCTGTCGCGTGGAGAATCCAGTCAGTGAGGCAGAGAGTGAGGCCTACGACAATCCATTCTACTACCCGATCCTAGATGAACCAATCTGGCCCACAGCTTTATACCTGGCCTTGAAGGTCTTGGTAGTGATGACATTCTTGGGACTTAGTGGATACTTTATGTGGCGAGAACAAGAGATCCTCAGGAAACTGATGTGTCCTCGTCAGGACAGAGAGAAGAAGGTAAAATATGAAGGACCAAGTACAGTACATGTGTTGTAATACAAGCAAGAGCCTTGACAATAGTTAGTGATAGCTGCAGTGGAAAGAGGAGGTTTAGAATAAACCTGGACAAAGAGAAAGAAGAAAGACCATGATTCCATGTATTGTCTGTTGTACAGTGATCTGCAGTCTAAGAACCTGGATGTGTCTGCGTCTGTCTTGCATCTTTTGTGTTGGTTTTTTGGGGACACCTTTGAGTTCCTTTTGTGTGTTTTGTCTGTGACTTAGATCCAACTATTTTTAACGTCTCGTTTTCCTGCTGCCACACAAACCACCAGCTGGTGAATGTCGGTGAACTAAGTAGGCTACTGGTGGTTAAGTGTGATGTTTAGCTGCAGTTGCTGTTGCCACTTTGGGTTTTTTTTTTATGTCATGTAATAAAAAAGTTAGAGCTGTTGCAGGATGTTTCTGTGGTTTATCAACAGTTTATAATCAGGTCATTAGATCAGTTGGTGACAGCTAAATATCAGTAATATCACAGTTTTCATACTTCGATGGAAGCTAATAGTTGGAATAGTTAGTACTTATTTAGCTTACTAATGAATGACTATTATTTATCAGCGATGATAATCTAATTGTAATTTGTAAAAAACATTGTTTATTAATGATTTAATATATAAAAAACAAAGTGAGCATTAACTTATCTTGACAAATAATGAGTCTGCATCAGAGTATGAAAACGAGAGATGAAACTGATGTGTCCTCGTCAGGACAGAGAGAAGAAGTTAAATATGAAGGACCATGTACAGTAGGCTATATTATAATGCAAGCAGGAGCCTTGACAATAGTTAGTGATAGCTGCAGTGGAAAGAGGAGGTTTAGAATAAACCTGGACAAAGAGAAAGAAGAAAGACCATGATTCCATGTATTGTCTGTTGTAAGAACCTGGATGTGTCTGCGTCTGTCTTGCATCTTTTGTGTTGGTTCTTTGGAGACACCTTTGAGTTCCTTTTGTGTGTTTTGTCCGTGACTTAGATCCAACCACTGTTTTTATTGATACATACTTTGTTTTTTTGTTCAGAAACTTTTGCATTTGCCTCTTTTTCATAATAAATGATCTTTGGTATCCGTCCACATGTGTTTTTGTGTCTGCATTTGTGTTCAGTCCCTCCCCGTTCAAACAATCACACATCACAGTGTGTAATATACTGTATGATAACTGTAACTCCTGTAAACTGGGATGTTGTCTATTTATGCTGACGACAGTAAACGCTGGAGAAGAAACATTTCTACAGCTTAGAGTTGGATGCACCTGATACAGAATAGTTTTAATAGTACAAAAGTGGTGTTAGAGTTAAAGTGGGAGGTGTCAGGACAGGAAGTAACTGCTGCACCACAAAACCTCCTCTGAGCAGAATCAGAGTTCAGAGCAGCTGAGACGTGGACGATATTTCATCGATCTTGTTCTGATCTGTAAACATGGAGCGACCGGTTGTGTTTTCATGGTTTCCTTTCCTGCTGTTCATGTGGCTGAAGTCCGCCTCGGCCCAGATTGAACCGGTGTATGTGAAGCTTGGTGGCACCATCAACCTGAAGCCTGAGTCCTGCGGTACGTTCACCATCACCTTCTACACGGATGGGGTGTGTGACGTCGTGTGGAGACATAACGGACGCCGGGTGGTTGAATGGGTGAAGAATAAGTTGGATTATTACGGCATGTTTGTTGGTCGCACAACCCTGAACACAACCACAGGAGGTCTGGTGATTAAAAACACAACTGAGGCCTTCACAGGGCTGTACACGGTGGAGATCAACAGTCAGCCCCAGACTAAAGTCTACATGGTGAAGGTCATCAAGGAGGTTACCAAGCCTGATGTGACACGACTGGACTATTATTACCCTGAACTGGACAACTGCAGACTGGTCTGTCTTCATAATCAGACCTCTGAAGTTGGACCACTGACCTTCAGCTGGAGGGAGGACCATGGACAGTGGGAAGACGGGGACAAGAACAAGATCATCATGAATGATGAGAAGACTCAAGGGATTGTAAACTTCAGCTGTCGGGTGAAGAATCCAGTCAGTGAGGCAGAGAGTGAGGCCTACGACAATCCATTCTACAACCGAGTCATAGATCAACCGATCTGGCCCATAGCTTTATACTTCGTCTTAAAGGTCTTGGTAGTGTGGACATTCCTGGGTGGATACTTCATTTGGCGAAAACGAGAGATGAAACGGATGTGTCCTCATCAGGACAGAGAGAAGAAGGTAAAATATGAACGACCATGTACAGTACATGTATTATGATATACACAAGAGCCGTGTTAATAGTTAGTGATAGCTGCAGTGGAAAGAGGAGGTTTAGAATAAACCTGGACAAAGAGAAAGAAGAAAGACCATGGTTACTGTATTTTCCGGACTATAAGTCGCGTTTTTTTTAGTAGTTTGGCTGGCCATGCGACCTATATTCAGAAGCGACTTACAAATCAAAAATATAGCCTATGCTATGACCACAAGAGGGAAGTGAGGCTTTTATTTCTAAATCCCTCCTCATTCAGTAACTCATCTTCGGACCTGGCCCTCTGTCTCCATGGCACCGTAGCGCTTCACTCCCAGTCAGTTCAGAGTATTTTCACAGCGTGTTCTGCGGCCCGTCTTCGGTCTCTGCTCCAGTCCCGACCGGGCTCTGGACACGGAGCAGAGACCCAGGTCCGACAGTGCAGGGCTGTCCCTCTCTGAAGCTGAGGAGAGGTCGGCTCAGTCTTTACAGACAGTCCACAAAGAATTTCTTATCATATCCTCGTCTGTTTGCTCCGGGAGACGGAGTTGTTTTTCTTTTTTCTTTTTTTGACCCAGCCTGTAGTAGGCTATTTGGTGCCGGCCTTTTGTGTAAACAAAGCCCCTGCAATTATATGAGACCCGGCTATTAATTAAATGTTTGAAAAATAGGTGCGACTTATAAACCGGTGCGACTTGTATGTTATGAGTCCTGTGGACTCCATGTTCCTGTAAGTTCTTGTTTTTATTACATATTTTGTCTTCATTCGTTTTGGGTTCTTTGGGGACCCCTTTGAGTTCCTTTTGTGTGTTTTGTCTGTGACTTAGATCCGACGATTTTTAACGTCTCGTTTTTCTGCCGCCACACAAACCACCAGCTGGTGAATGTCGGTGAACTAAGTAGGCTACTGGTGGTGAAGTGTGATGTTTAGCTGCAGTTGCTGTTGCCACTTTGGGGTTTTTTTTATGTCATGTAATAAAAAAGTTAGAGCTGTTGCAGGATGTTTCTGTGGTTTATCAACAGTTTATAATCAGGTCATTAGATCAGTTGGTAACAACTGAATATCAGTAATATCACAGTTTTCATACTTCGATGGAAGCTAATAGTTGGAATAGTTAGTACTTATTTAGCTTATTAATGAATGACTATTATTTATCAGCGATTAGAATCTAATTGTAATTTGTAAAAAACATTGTTTATTAATGATTTAATATATAAAAAACAAAGTGAGCATTAACTTAACTTGACAAATGAGTCTGCATCAGAGTATGAAAACGAGAGATGAAACTGATGTGTCCTCGTCAGGACAGAGAGAAGAAGTTAAATATGAAGGACCGTGTACAGTAGGCTATATTATAATGCAAGCAGGAGCCTTGTCAATAGTTAGTGATAGCTGCAGTGGACAGAGGAGGTTTAGAATAAACCTGGACAAAGAGAAAGAAGAAAGACCATGATTCCATGTATAAGAACCTGGATGTGTCTACGTCTGTCTTGCATCTTTTGTGTTGGTTCTTTGGAGACACCTTTGAGTTCCTTTTGTGTGTTTTGTCCGTGACTTAGATCCAACCACTGTTTTTATTGATACATAGGCTACTTTGTTTTTTTGTTCAGAAACTTTTGCATTTGCCTCTTTTTCATAATAAATGATCTTTGGTATCCGTCCCCATGTGTTTTTGTGTCTGCATTTGTGTTCAGTCCCTCCCCGTTCAAACAATCACACATCACAGTGTGTAATATACTGTATGATAACTGTAACTCCTGTAAACTGGGATGTTGTCTATTTATGCTGACGACAGTAAACGCTAGAGACACAAACACACATTCAAGTGTTTTTATTTATTTAATTTCTTCTCAAAAAATTGATTTTTGTCTATTTTTATTTTATGACATTTTTCACGTCTATAATGCCCCTTAACATCAAAGAGATTCAGTGTCAAAATTATAATAAAGGAAAAAGTCTGTATGTTCAAACAATTTGCAGCAACTTTTAAAGTCTGACAAACAATTTATTTTTCATTTCATTTCTACAGCTTCTAGATGGATGCACCTGATACAGAATAGTTTTAACGGTACAAAGATGGTGTTAGAATTGAGCTGGGAGGTGTCGGGACAGGAAGGAACTGCTGCGCCACAAAACCTCCTCTGAGCACAAGCAGAGTTGAGAGCAGCTGAGACGTGGACGATATTTAACTGATTTGGTTCTGATCTGTAAACATGGAGCGACCGGTTGTGTTTTCATGGTTTCCTTTCCTGCTGTTCATGTGGCTGAAGTCCACCTCGGCCCAGAATGAACCGATGTTTGTGAAGCTTGGTGGCACCATCAACCTGAAGCCTGAGTCCTCTGGTCCTTTCAGCAACGTCGTGTGGAAACATAACGGTGACCTGGTGGTTAAATGGGTGAAGAATAAGTTGGATTATTACGGCATGTTTGTTGGTCGCACAAAACTGGACACAACCACAGGAGGTCTGGTGATTAAAAACACCGACGACTCCTTCACAGGGCTGTACTGGGTGGAGATCAACAGTCAGGTCCAGACTAAAGTCTACATGGTGACGGTCATCAAGGAGGTTACCAAGCCTGATGTGACACGACTGGACTATTATTACCCTGAACTGGACAACTACAGACTGGTCTGTCTTCATAATCAGACCTCTGAAGTTGGACCACTGACCTTCAGCTGGAGGGAGGACCATGGACAGTGGGAAGACGGGGACAAGAACAAGATCATCATGAATGATGAGAAGACTCAAGGGATTGAAAACTTCAGCTGTCGGGTGAAGAATCCAGTCAGTGAGGCAGAGAGTGAGGCCTACGACAATCCATTCTACAACCGAGTCATAGATCAACCGATCTGGCCCATAGCTTTATACTTCGTCTTAAAGGTCTTGGTAGTGTGGACATTCCTGGGTGGATACTTCATTTGGCGAAAACGAGAGATGAAACGGATGTGTCCTCATCAGGACAGAGAGAAGAAGGTAAAATATGAACGACCATGTACAGTACATGTATTATAATATACACAAGAGCCATGTCAATAGTTAGTGATAGCTGCAGTGGAAAGAGGAGGTTTAGAATAAACCTGGACAAAGAGAAAGAAGAAAGACCATGGTTACTGTATTTTCCGGACTATAAGTCGCATTTTTTTTAGTAGTTTGTCTGGCCATGCGACCTATATTCAGAAGCAACTTATAAATCAAAAATATAGCCTATGCTATGACCACAAGAAGGAAGTGAGGCTTTTATTTCTAAATCCCTCCTCATTCATTAACTCATCTTCATCTTCCTCACATGCTGTTCTCCACGCTGCACTGTCAGACCTGGCCCTCTGTCTCCATGGCACCGTAGCGCTTCACTCCCAGTCAATTCAGAGTATTTTCACAGCGTGTTCTGCGGTCCGTCTTCGGTCTCTGCTCCGGTCCCGACCGGGCTCTGGACACGGAGCAGAGACCCACAGGTCCGACAGTGCAGGGCTGTCCCTCTCTGAAGCTGAGGAGAGGTCGGCTCAGTCTTCACAGACAGTCCACAAAGAATTTCTTATCATATCCTCGTCTGTTTGCTCCGGGAGACGGAGTTGTTTTTCTTTTTTCTTTTTTTGACCCAGCCTGTAGTCCGGAAAATATGGTACATGTATTGTCTGTTGTACAGTGATCTGCAGTCTAAGAACCTCGATGTATCACATGACTGATGTGGAGCAACAGATACAGAACATTTTAGTGGTACAAAGATGAGAACCTCAGATCTTCTGATCTGTGGACATGGAGGGTCTGTGTATATATATATAAATATATACTGTATACTATGTGCACCCTCCTGTTGTACTGTGTCAGTCAGCCTCCTGTGGACTCCAAGTTCCTGTAAGTTCTTGTTTTTATTGGATATTTTGTCTCCATTCGCTTTGGGTTCTTTGGAGACCCCTTTGAGTTCCTTTGGTGTGTTTTGTCCGTGATTTAGATCCAACGATTTTTAACGTCTCGTTTTCCTGCCGCCACACAAACAGCTGGTGAATGTCGGTGAACTAAGTAGGCTACTGTGATGTTTAGCTGCAGTTGCTGTTGCCACTTTGGGTTTTTTTATGTCATGTAATGTAATAAAAAAGTTAGACCTGTTGCAGGATGTTTCTGTGGTTTATCAACAGTTTATACACACCTATACAGACACCTTTGAGTTCCTTTTGTGTGTTTTGTCCGTGACTTAGATCCAACAACTGTTTTTATTGATACATACTTTGTTTTTTTGTTCAGAGACTTTTGCATTTGCCTCTTTTTCATAATAAATGATCTTTGGTATCCGTCCCCATGTGTTTTTGTGTCTGCATTTGTGTTCAGTCCCTCCCCGTTCAAACAATCACACATCACAGTGTGTAATATATAGAAGATAACTGTATCTGTGGCTCCTGTAAACTGGGATGTTGTCTATTTATGCTGACGACAGTAAACGCTGGAGAAGAAACACAAACACACATTCAAGTATTTTTATTTCTTCCCTAAAAATTGATTTTTTATATATTTTTATTTTATGACATTTTTCACGTCTATAATGCCCCTTAACATCAAAGAGATTCAGTGTCAAAATTATAATAAAGGCAAAAGTCTGTATGTTCAAATAATTTGCAGCAACTTTTAAAGTCTGACGAACAATTTCTTTTTCATTTCATTTCTACAGCTTCTAGATGGATGCACCTGATACAGAATAGTTTTAACGGTACAAAGATGGTGTTAGAATTGAGCTGGGAGGTGTTGGGACAGGAAGGAACTGCTGCGCCACAAAACATCCTCAGAGCACAAACAGAGTTGAGAGCAGCTGAAACGTGGACAATATTTAACTGATTTGGTTCTGATCTGTAAACATGGAGCGACCAGGTGTATCTTCGTGGTTTCCTTTCTTGGTATTTGCGGTGCTGCGCTCCGCCGCGGCCCAGAATGAACCGGTTTACACGGCGGTAAACGGCACGATCAACCTGAAGCCGGACTCCTCTGGTCCTTTCATGAACATCCGGTGGAAACATAACGGTGACCTGGTGGTAGAATGGGTGAACAATGATCTGGATTATTACGGCATGTTTGTCGGTCGCACGACACTGGACACAACCACAGGAGGTCTGATGATTAAGCTTCGTCTTGAAGGTCTTGGTAGTGTGGACATTCTTGGGTGGATACTTCATTGGCCGAAAACGAGAGATGAAACGGATGTGTCCTCATCAGGACAGAGAGAAGAAGGTAAAATATGAAAGACCATGTACAGTACATGTATTATAATATACACAAGAGCCGTGTCAATAGTTAGTGATAGCTGCGGTGGAAAGAGGAGGTTTAGAACAAACCTGGACAAAGAGAAAGAAGAAAGACCATGATTCCATGTATTGTCTGTTGTACAGTGATCTGCAGTCTAAGAACCTGGATGTGTCAACAAAAGGACTGATGAGCATGACTCTCCCCAAACATGACACAATGCTCGAATAAAAAGTTCAAGCATTTGTTATTATTGGTGTAGCTTTTGCCTCTGATGTTTTATATGCAGTGGTTTTGTACAGTGTTAACACCCGTACATCACAGTGTAATATATGGATCAACTGTATTAGGAGTGTATCTGTGGCTCCTGTAAACTGGGGTAAAGCTGTACCCCTGAAAGCTGGAGAAGAAACTAAAACCGCTGCTTCTTCTTCAAAGATTTAAATCTCTTTCGATGTGGGGCAAGAATGTCCCAACATGGAAACTAAAGGCTCCATGGGAAAGAGGAAGAGCATTTGAAGAACTGAGAGAAGAACTCCCAAAGATTCTTGTTACTAAGAGTAACAAGGGGAAGGAACTGCTGCACCACAAAACTGACAGCTGAGTAGAATCAGAGTTCAGAGCAGCTGAGACGTGGACGATATTTCATCGATCTTGTTCTGATCTGTAAACATGGAGCGACCGGTTGTGTTTTCATGAGCCGTGTTTCCACTGCAGGAACTTTGGGGTAATTTTACGGGGCCAGCCCCGTTGGTGCGTGTTTCCACTGCAGGAACCTCCCCCACAGGGCCATTTACAGGAACTTTTACGGGGGCCAACGGAGTACCTACTCCAGGGTAGGTACTCCGTTCGGCCCTGAAAAGCTCCTGGGTGGGGCTCGAGGTTAACCCGGCGCTGATTGGCTAAAGCTAGAGCAGGCTCTGACGCTACCAGAAAGCACCAAAACAACCAACCGGCATTTTTAAAAGGGGGAGCAGAAGGGGAGCATTAGCCTAGCAGACACCGCTGTAAACAACAAGAAAACAGCAGGAAGATGTACACAAATGGGCCGACGGTGAGGTGCAGACATTGATTGCAGTCTACAGCACCGAGGAGATTCAGAGGGGGTTTGAGTCATCGCGGCGAAATGAAAACATCAGCGCACCTCGACACACTGGGGATCCATCACGCCGCAAAACAATGCCGTGAAAAGTAAAAAAAAAAAAAAAAAAAAAACTCAAGCAGGATTACAATCAACCGCCATGTGCACAAACACACAAACCAGAAACGCGGCTACCGCCTCAGCTCCTTCCATCCTTCTCCGTTGTTGTTATGATTTTTGTGCATGTGCTTGTGACCTGCCTGGGTGACGTCACGGTCGAAACTGTCGCAAGTACGGCGATTAAGCGGCGATCGAAACTTATGACGTCGCCGCGGGGTCCGACTCTGCAGTGGAAACACGACCACTGAGAGGGCCGAGTGAGAGGACGGTTCCTGTAGAAGTTCCTACCCCCTCCCTTTACCAGGAACACCTGCAGTGGAAACACGGCTATAGTTTCCTTTCCTGCTGTTCATGTGGCTGAAGTCCGCCTCAGCCCAGAATGAACCGGTGTATGTGAAGCTTGGTGGCACCATCAACCTGAAGCCTGAGTCCTCTGGTCCTTTCAACAACATCCTGTGGAAACATAACCGTAACCTAGTGGCTGAATGGGTGAACAATGAACTGGATTATTACGGTATGTTTAATGGACGCACGACCCTGAACACAACCACTGGACATCTGGAAATTGAAAACACAAATGAGGCCTTCTTGGGGCTGTACACGGTGGAGATCAACAGTCAGCCCCAGACTAAAGGCTACGAGGTGAAGCTCATCAAGGAGGTTACCAAGCCTAAGGTGGTCGTGAAACCACTGGCCTGTCTCCTTGAACAGGTGACCAGCACACTGGTCTGTCTTCATGATGAGACCTCTGCACTTGGACCACTCACCTACAGCTGGAGGGAGGACGATGGAGACTGGAGACAAGGAGACAAGGAAATGCGCATTGTCAATGATGTGAAGACTCAAGGGATTGAAAATTTCAGCTGTCGGGTGAAGAATCCAGACAGTGAGGCAGAGAGTGACCCCCACTACAATCCATTCTTCATAGATAAACTGATCTAGCCCAGGTTTTTTTTTAGAGATGTCATTCTTGGGACTTGGGTGTGGATACTTTATGTGGTGAAAATGAGAGATCCTCAAGAAACTGATGTGTCCTCGTCAGGACAGAGAGAAGAAGGTAAAATATTAAAGAGAATGTACAATATAGTATGTATAACATGTTAAAGGAAGAGCCTTGACAATAGTTAGTGATAGCTGCAGTGGAAAGAGGAGGTTTAGAATAAACCTGGACAAAGAGAGAGAAGAAAGACCATGATTCCATGTATTGTCTGTTGTACAGTGATCTGCAGTCTAAGAACCTGGATGTGTCACTCACAGCACTGATGAATATGATCCATGTTTGTTGTTGACGATTGACTTTTGTTGGTTGTTTGTTCACAGACATTTTGCATTTGCCTCTTTTTCACAATAAATGACCTTTGTTATCCTTCACCTTGTGTTTTTGTGTGTCTGCATTTGGGTTCAGTTCCTCCCCAAACACAACATAACATTAAAATATATAATATAATTGATATTATTGTTGTAACCAAGATTCTTGGTACAGAGGCAGATTTCAGCAACACGAAAACCATTAAAATACAACTGGACCCTCCATGACCAGAGATCAGAACAGGATTGATGAAATATCTTCCTTTGTATCCGTGAGAAACTGCTCTGCGGTGGTCTGTGGTGCAACCGTTCCTTCCTGTGCTGACACTAAGACTATCAGAAAGACGATCAGAGAAAGGGGGAAGTTTTCCCCTTCAAGTTAGAGCGACAACCTCACACAGATAAAAGTCAACTCTGTTCCTCCGTCCTGTTGGGTTTTCTTCTTCTTTCTGTGTCCATCGCTGGTTTGGTCATTTCTGCCAACACACACACATAGATTGTTTCACAACTGACCAGAAATTTCTGAAATTGTTGACAGCTGACTCAGTAACACCCATTGACATCAAAGCGTTCCTGTAGTAAAATGACCAGCGTGATGAGGAAACATAAGCAAATAAGTATCATAACTATCAGCACAAGTCTGTATGTTCAAACAATTTGCAGCAACTTTTAAAGTCTGACAAACAATTTATTTCATTTTTGTTTCATTTCTACAGCTTATAGACCGATTTATTTTATACAGAGTAGTTTTAATGGTAAAGATGCTGTTAGAGTTAAGGTGGGAGGTGTCAGTTTAAGTGAATGTACTCTTTATCAATACCTTTTATCATTAATGTTGTACTTTTGTGCTGGAACCTGAGTACAAAGTTTGTTCTGTCATGTGTAACATGAATTGGAATAACAATAAATTAATAAATAAATGAACCTTTAACCTTGTGTCAGTAAAGGAAGTAACTGCTGCACCACAAAACCTCCTCTGAGCAGAATCAGAGTTCAGAGCAGCTGAGACGTGGACGATATTTCATCGATCTTGTTCTGATCTGTAAACATGGAGCGACCGCTTGTGTTTTCATGGTTTCCTTTCCTGCTGTTCATGTGGCTGAAGTCCACCTCGGCCCTGAATGAACCGGTGTATGTGAAGCTTGGTGGCACCATCAACCTGAAGCCTGAGTCCTCCGGCCCGTTCATCGACATCTTGTGGAAACATAACGGTGACCTGGTGGCTGAATGGGTGAACAATGAACTGGATTATTACGGTATGTTTAAAGATCGCACAACACTGGACACAACCACAGGAGGTCTGATGATTAAAAACATTGACGAGTCCTTCACAGGGCTGTACACGGTGGAGCTCAACAGTCAGGTCCAGTCTAAAGTCTACATGGTGGAGTTCATCAAGGAGGTTAACAAGCCTGATGTGGGCGTGAGACCACTGGCCTGTTCTCCTGAAAAGGAGAACTGCAAACTGGTCTGTCTTCATGATGAGACCTCTGCATTTGGACCACTCACCTACAGCTGGAAGGAGGACGATGGAGACTGGAGACAAGGAAGCAAGGAAATGCCCATCAACAATGATGTGAAGACTCAAGGGATTAAAACCTTCAGCTGTCGGGTGAAGAATCCAGTCAGTGAGGCAGAGAGTGACCCCCACAAGAATCTATTCTTCATTGAACAATCTAGTCCAAGTTCTTTTAGTGATGTCATTTTTAGGACTTTGGTGTGGATACTTAACAGTAGTGAAAACGAGAGATTGTCAGGAAACTGACGTGTCCTCGTCAGGACAGAGAGAAGAAGGTGAAATATGAAACAGAATGTACAATATATTTATAACATGTTAAAGGAAGAGCCTTGACAATAGTTAGTGATAGCTGCAGTGGAAAGAGGAGGTTTAGAATAAACCTGGACAACGAGAAAGAAGAAAGACCATGATTCCATGTATTGTCTGTTGTACAGTGATCTGCAGTCTAAGAACCTGGATGTGTCACTCACAGCACTGATGAACATGATCCATGTTTGTTGTTGACGATTGACTTTTGTTGGTTGTTTGTTCACAGACATTTTGCATTTGCCTCTTTTTCACAATAAACAACCTTTGTTATCCTTCACCTTGTGTTTTTTGTGTGTCTGCATTTGGGTTCAGTCCCTCCCCAAACACGACAGAACGTTCAAATATATAATTATTTAATATTATTGTTGTAAATACTTCCTCTGATGTTTTATATGCAGTGGTTTTGTACAGTGTAAACAACGCTACATCACAGTCAGGCACGTGCACACATAGGGCCCAAAGGGTGCTTGAGCCCCTGCCCTTTTTGCCTCGTATGAAAAAGTGCCCTTTTTATGTTTGTTTTTTTTTCTCCAATAAATACATACATTCCTGTTGTGCATGGGGATGTAAACAACGGCGCGGTAAAAATACCACGGTTATCTATTGTACACGTTCCCTTGTAATAAACACAATATTGTGTACTGTATGTACGTTAATATGTGTGTGTCCGTGTGTCCGCTGCTGCTCCGCTCTGTCTCTCACTGAGGGGCAGGGCTGCCCCGTGGTGCGCACTCCCTCACATGCACGGTCAGAGAGAGAGAGAGATACGAGCTGCCGCCTCATCGATAACTCTGTGTGTTGCACATAGATGAGATGTGACAGTGGAGCGACTTCAACCTTGTGAGTTATAAATCCACCAATATCACTTCCTTCTCGGTTCTGACAAGTCACCGTCCACTTATTCAACTACTACGAGTCAGTGCTGGGACCTGACTGCAAAGTTTGTTCTGTCATGTGCAACATTAAATGTAATGACAATAAATTAATAAATAAATGAACCTTGAACCTTGTGTCAGTAAAGGAAGTAACTGCTGCACCATAAAACCAAGCAGAGTTCAGAGCAGCTGAGACGTGGACGATATTTCATCGATCTTGTTCTGATCTGTAAACATGGAGCGACCGGTTGTGTTTTCATGGTTTCCTTTCCTGCTGTTCATGTGGCTGAAGTCCACCTCGGCCCTGAATGAACCGGTGTATGTGAAGCTTGGTGGCACCATCAACCTGAAGCCTGAGTCCTCTGGTCCTTTCAACAACATCCTGTGGAAACATAAAGGACGCCTGGTGGCTGTATGGTGGAACAATGACCTGGATTATTACGGCAAGTTTGTTGGTCGCACGACACTGAACACAACCACAGGAGGTCTGGAAATTAAAAACACGACGGAGGCCTTCGCAGGACTGTACTGGGTGGAGATCAACCATCAGGTCCAGTCTAAGGGCTACAAGGTGAAGCTCATGAAGAACGTAACCAAGCCTGAGGTGGACGTGAGACCACTGGCCTGTTCCCCTGAATTTGAGACCTGCAGACTGGTCTGTCTTCATTACGAGACCTCTGGACTTGGACCACTCACCTACAGCTGGAGGGAGGACGATGGAGACTGGAGACAAGGAGACAAGGAAAAGCCCATTGACAATGATGTGAAGACTAAAAGGATTAAAACTTTCACCTGTCGGGTGAAGAATCCAGTCAGTGAGGCAGAAAGTGAGGCCTACGACAATCCATTCTCCTACCCGATCCTAGATGAACCGATCTGGCCCATAGCTATATGGGTTCCCTTGACGGTCTTGGTAGCGATCACAGCCGTCGGACTTAGGCTGGCTTTATGCCTCCGGACCTGGATGAAACTCCTCTTTCCGTACCAAACGCTCTCTCTGTAACTGGCAGTGTGTCATAAATGACAGCGGCACCAACATTAAATGTATGTACCCTCTCACCAACTCACTTATCTACGAAAGTGCCCGTATCCGTTTTTACCGTAGGGTATAAATGGGCCTTTAGTGGATACTTTATGTCATTCATGTTTGTTGTTGACGATTGACTTTTGTTGGTTGTTTGTTCACAGATATTTTGCATTTGCCTCTTTTTCACAATAAATGACCTTTGTTATCCGTCACCTTGTGTTTTTTGTGTGTCTGCATTTGGGTTCAGTTCCTCCCCAAACACGACAGAACGTTCAAATAAAAAGCACAATTATTTGATATTATTGTTGTAAATACTTCCTCTGATGTTTTATATGCAGTGGTTTTGTACAGTGTAAACAACGCTACATCACAGTCAGGCATGTGCACACATAGGGCCCAAAGGGTGCTTGAGCCCCTGCCCTTTTTGCCTCGTATGAAAAAGTGCCCTTTTTATGTTTGTTTTTTTTTCTTCAATAAATACATACATTCCTGTTGTGCATGGGGATGTAAAAATGCCACATTTATCTACCATACATGTTCCCTTGTAATATACACAATATTGTGTACTGTATGTACGTTAATATGTGTGTGTGTGTGTGTGTGTGTGTGTCCACTGCTGCTCCGCTCCGTCTCTCACTGAGGGTGCGGGGCTGCCCCCGTGGTGCGCACTCCCTCACATGCACGGTCAGAGAGAGAGAGAGATACGAGCTGCCGCCTCATCGATAACTCTGTGTGTTGCACATAGATGAGATGTGACAGTGGAGCGACTTCAACCTTGTGAGTTATAAATCCACCAATATCACTTCCTTCTCGGTTCTGACAAGTCACCGTCCACTTATTCAACTAATACGAGTCAGTGCTGGGACCTGACTGCAAAGTTTGTTCTGTCATGTGCAACATTAAATGTAATGACAATAAATTAATAAATAAATGAACCTTGAACCTTGTGTCAGTAAAGGAAGTAACTGCTGCACCATAAAACCAAGCAGAGTTCAGAGCAGCAGAGACGTGGACGATATTTCATCGATCTTGTTCTGATCTGTAAACATGGAGCGACCGCTTGTGTTTTCATGGTTTCCTTTCCTGCTGTTCATGTGGCTGAAGTCCACCTCGGCCCTGAATGAACCGGTGTATGTGAAGCTTGGTGGCACCATCAACCTGAAGCCTGACTCCTCTGGTCCTTTCAACAACATCCTGTGGAAACATAAAGGACGCCTGGTGGTAGAATGGGTGAACAATGACCTGGATTATTACGGCAAGTTTGTTGGTCGCACAGCACTGGACACAGCCACAGGAGGTCTGGAAATTAAAAACACGACGGAGGCCTTCGCAGGACTGTACTGGGTGGAGATCAACCATCAGGTCCAGTCTAAGGGCTACAAGGTGAAGCTCATGAAGAACGTAACCAAGCCTGAGGTGGACGTGAAACCACTGGCCTGTTCCCCTGAATTTGAGACCTGCAGACTGGTCTGTCTTCATTACGAGACCTCTGGAGTTGGACCACTCACCTACAGCTGGAGGGAGGACGATGGAGACTGGAGACAAGGAGACAAGGAAAAGTCCATTGACAATGATGTGAAGACTAAAGGGATTAAAACTTTCACCTGTCGGGTGAAGAATCCAGTCAGTGAGGCAGAAAGTGAGGCCTACGACAATCCATTCTCCTACCCGATCCTAGATGAACCAATCTGGCCCACAGCTATATGGGTTCCCTTGATGATCTTGGTAGCGATCACAGCCGTCGGACTTAGGCTGGCTTTATGCCTCCGGACCTGGATGAAACTCCTCTTTCCGTACCAAACGCTCTCTCTGTAACTGGCAGTGTGTCATAAATGACAGCGGCACCAACATTAAATGTATGTACCCTCTCACCAACTCACTTATCTACGAAAGTGCCCGTATCCGTTTTTACCGTAGGGTATAAATGGGCCTTTAGTGGATACTTTATGTCATTCATGTTTGTTGTTGACGATTGACTTTTGTTGGTTGTTTGTTCACAGACATTTTGCATTTGCCTCTTTTTCACAATAAATGACCTTTGTTATCCTTCACCTTGTGTTTTTTGTGTGTCTGCATTTGGGTTCAGTTCCTCCCAAAACACGACAGAATGTTCAAATAAAAAGCACAATTATTAGGGCCACGGGCAATCGCACCGGGCACTGGTCCCAACAGCTATGAAATAGCTGCAGGGACCACACAATATCCAATAACAGTAGTGCCCGGGCTTCGCCCGGGCACTACTGTTATTGTGTGGATTTTTTCCTAGTTAGTGTGAATGCTGGAAGCATTCACACTATTGTTATTCAGTTCGGCCATTTTCTTTATACTTATTATTAGTGTGACTGCTGAAGCAGTCACACTATTGTTCTTCTGTTTGGCCATTTTCTTCCGCCTTTTTACGGTCTTCTTCTAGTCCTTCATACTTTGTGCTATTTCAACAATTCATATATCAAAACGTGCAGCTTTTTTTGAACTTTATCGGCATTACTTTTCTCTTTTTAACTATTTATACTTTTTAGAATATTTAACTTTTTCACAAAAAATCTCACATTCATCAAAGTCTCAACCTCTCTTCGTGACAACTCCACTGTAGTGTAGGGGTTAGGGTAACTGCCTGCCAACCCTAAGGTCACTAGTTCAAATCCAAGGGAAGAACTCTTGTTATGTTATGTTGAATTCTGCTCTCCTCCCCCGCCTTCAATTGGTTACAGGTGTTTGTTATCTCCTTGATTACTCATACCAGTTTGCAGCACATCATCACATTACAATGAATGACAACAGTCTTGAAAGCAGTGTGCTCTCTGTAGCCGAGTGGCAGAGTAAAGGTTTTGTGATCATATGGTCATGGGTTCGATTCCTGCCTCAGTCTTTTCACTTCATTGCTTGACTTTTGATTCCAATTATTCAGCTGTCATTGGACAGTCTTTGATTCCTCATAGTATAAAGCTCATTGTAACTCAGGTTCTCTGTGGCCATATGGTTAGTGTGTTAGGTGTTGTGCTATTTCAACAATTCAAATATCAAAACGTGCAGCTTTTTTTTTACTTTATCGGCATTACTTTTCTCTTTTTAACTATTTATACTTTTTAAAATATTTAACTTTTTCTGCAAATTAAACTCTAGACAAATTATTTTCTCCAGTTTTGTAGCCACACTTGTCTTTTGGCTAAAATTCTGGTCAAAAATGCAAAGAGACTTAGATAATAATTTAAAATATTTTTTAAATGCAGCCAGGGAGCTCTCTGCTCTCATTCAGCCCAATGCTGAGAGTTCTCCACAACATGCCTATGTCTGTGCTCTCTGTGGCAAAGTGGCAGAGTAAAGGTTTATTGATCATGAGGTCATGGGTTCGACTCCTTACTTTTTTTTTTAAGCAGAAGCCAGTGATCCTCTTATCAAAGGTTTTCTTTACCCCTCACATACTGTCTCTGTCTGTAGCCTAGTGGTTAGCTTGCTGGTCTGGAGACCTGAAGGTTGCCGGTTCAAATCTTGCCTCAACAACAATTACAGTGAATTATTTTCCCAGTTGTCCTCTGTTGACTTCTGATAACTTGCTTCATGTTGAAACTGCTGCTCTCAGCCTGAAATTCACAGAAATTTTCATTCTAAGTGTGCTCTGGCTGCCTAGTGGTTAGCTTGCTGGTCTGGAGACCTGAAGGTTGCTGGTTCAAATCTTGCCTCAACAACAATTATAGTGAATTATTTTCCCAGTTGTCCTCTGTTGACTTCTGATAACTTGCTTCATGTTGAAACTGCTGCTCTCAGCCTGAAATTCACAGAAATTTTCATTCTAAGTCATTCAAGCTTGACTCTCAAGCTTTCTTGATGTTGACAGTGTGCAGATCATTAACAGACAACAGTCTCTGCAACTGTGTGTGCACTGTGGCCTAGAGGCAGAGTGGAAGTCTAATGACCATGAGGTTGTGGGATCAATTCCGACCTTGGTCAAACATTTGTATGGTGATCACTGCTTGCACTATTTGCTAATTCTGCAACAGCGTTCAGTTGCTATCAGCAGTCACACCATTTCCATTCTTGGAAATGCTTTTTCTAGTTATTAGTGTGAATGCTGGAAGCATTCACACTATTGTTATTCAGTTCGGCCATTTTCTTTATACTTATTATTATTATTATTATTATTCTTACTACTTTCACCCTTTTTCAGACATCTTCTACTCCTTCATACTTTGTGCTATTTCAACCATTCATATATCAAAACGTGTGGCTTTTTCAGGACAAGGGTGCTATGACTTTTCTCTTTTATACTATTTATACTTTTTAAAATATTTAACTTTTTCTGCAAATTTTTTCCCATAGGAATGCATTGAAAACGTCTTCAAACTTTTAAAATCTTCTTACTTCTTTGAACCTCTAAAACGTCAGCATACTTTCTCCCACAGACTCCATTTGTCTTTTAAATTGTAGACAAACTTTTAATCTATTCCCGTATGACTCATCTTATTGATATCTTCAACAGTTTTAGATTGTTGGCTGTTTTAAAATCATTAAAATTTTTCACAAAATTCAACTTTATAATGGTTGTGTATTGCGCTTAACGAGCAGGGCTTAGAGTGAGTGACATCATCGTTAGAGTGAGAGGGATCGAAAAAACATTCAGGATTTTTTCTGGATAAATTGCCAGCACGGCCAGAAATTAAACTCTAGACACATGATTTCCTCACCGGTTTGTAGCCACACTTGTCGTGTCTCATTTAATGTGCTCAGAACAGCAGACAGACTTACAGAATTGTCTCAGTGAGCCTAATTGTCCAGCTAGACCCGCTCCAGTGGCTCATCCACTTCAATATAAAAGTAGGAGCTGATTTTTTTAGAAAAACAGAAATGCCCCCCTTTTCTACCTTGCGAGCCTGAGAAAAGTTTTTGCCCTACAAACATTTAATGCACATCAATGTGCTCAGGAAGGTCTCCTCTCCCAGTAGTCATGACCACATTCTAATAAGAGGTACGGTTCTCTTTTTCCGGGCTGTTTTCGGAAGCTGCACAGAGCTCAAATCTCTCTGCTCTGCTCTGCTCTGTGTGCAGTTGGTCCAGCTGTAGCGGCCAGCTCGTTATCATGTCTATACAGGTGCAGCCTGGCCGCTCGTTAAGATGTTTTTAAACACAGCCCCACACAGACACATGATAAACCAGACTGACAGAGGATGTCCACGCACAAACACAGGCATCACACTCACACAGACAGACACACACAGACACTCACACACAGTCACACATGCACACATACACAAACAGACAAACACACAAACACAACACTGTTCCACACAGTAAAATGTAAGCAGTTAGTTGAGTCACCATGGTAACTTCTGAGGGCAGGCTGCCACACAGGTGTAATCAATCAGATCATTAGGGAGAGAGGAGTTCTGTGGCGCTTAACCCTCTATTGCATAGTGTTGCCATATGGCAACAATTACTTTATCTTCATTTTTCTAAAAAGCTATGATATTTTTTTTTGTTTTTTCAGTTAGGTGTGAAAAGGGGGCTTTTACTTTGAAGGACATACAATTTATGAGGTCAAATTACCAAGACATCCTGTTTGCCAGTCCCTTTTGCTCATGGACATCTGCCATGTGAACATCACTGTGCGGGGCTCCCGAAGACCGTCTTTTATTTAGAATTTTGGAAAGTTTTCATCAAATAAAAAATTGAAATCACTATCTGGGGAAAGTAAACTTTATTTTTTTAACATTTAATTCAGTTTTGATGTAATAGTATTTTTGTAATATGCTAAAATACATGTGTTGCCATATGGCAACAGTATGCAAATATGGAAAATTCCTGGTGCATTCAACGCAATTGAGTCCCATTGACTTACATAGCATGAACCTACCCTGAGACTATGTTTACAACCTTTTCTTATATTTTAAAGGTAAAAACATTATATTTTTTAATATTTTGTGATTAAAGGTATTTTGTAACATATTATCTAAATGGACTTGCACTTATATCTTCTAGATAACTGAATGAAATGAAATAAAATGAGTGATTCAATGTACTTCATTGAGACGGGTTGCAGGTTCCAGGTTCTCAGACATTTTAGATAACTGTTGAAATTATACAATGTTTTCATTGTATAAATGTTTGTTTGTTAGTTTTGGTTGAGTATGAGATGGATTTGTTGAGTTTTGCTTTAAATAAAATTAGTTTTTGGTCAAAAATGTTGATTTTATGGGACTTTCCACGATTGCATATTGTTGCCATATGGCAACAATTTACCAACGACCCCCCCTTTACAAAAAATTTAAGATTTTTTTTTAAATATTTCTGTTATTTAGACAATTTTAAGTAATAAAAACATGCAAAACATTTTTTACCATGCCTTAGTAATATTTCATGCAATAGAGGGTTAACAGTTTTACTTTCTGCACATGTACACGCAGACAGAGAGACCGTCAGACTCACACACCCAGACACACACACACACACACACAGGTTTTCAGCTCAAATTCATCAGGCTCTCAATTATTTTATACTTTTGATGTAAACATCTCCCACAATTTATATTTTTCTGATGAATTTAAGTTCAGACGTTTAGTCTTTCCAACTCTATTAATAGTAGTACAATTACAGGTGGAGCCTGGGACATATGATGCAGCTTTTAACATGTGTCCTATCTATCTATCTATCTATCTATCTATCTATCTATCTATCTATCTATCTATCTATCTATCTATCTATCTATCTATCTATCTATCTATCTATCTATCTATCTATCTATCTATACCCCTCCCTATTTTTTAACCCCTCTGTCTCCTTTGTTTGTTTGATTGTTTCTTTCTTTCTTTCTATTCCTTTTCTCTTCCTTTGTTTTTACTCCATTTCTTTCTTTCTTTCTTTCACTCCATTTCTGTCTTTTTACTTCTTTGTTTGTTTGATTCTTTCTTTCTTTCTACTCCTTTTCTCTTCCTTTGTTTTTACTCCATTTCTTTCTTTCTTTCTTTCTTTCTTTCTTTCTTTCTTTCACTCCATTTCTGTCTTTTTACTTCTTTGTTTGTTTGATTCTTTCTTTCTTTCTACTCCTTTTCTCTTCCTTTGTTTTTACTCCATTTCTTTCTTTCTTTCTTTCTTTCTTTCTTTCTTTCTTTCTTTCACTCCATTTCTGTCTTTTTACTTCTTTGTTTGTTTGATTCTTTCTTTCTACTCCTTTTCTCTTCCTTTGTTTTTACTCCATTTCTTTCTTTCTTTCTTTCTTTCTTTCTTTCTTTCTTTCTTTCTGTCCTTTTCTTTTTTCTCTCTTGTTTCAATCTTTCTTTCTTTCTTTCTTTCAACAATTTCTTCAGCTCATTCAGCATTGCTGGAAGCATTCACACCATTTCCATTCTTGGAAATGTTTTTTCTAGTTATTATTATTCTTACTACTTTCACCCTTTTTCAGACATCTTCTACTCCTTCATACTTTGTGCTATTTCAACCATTCATATATCAAAACGTGTGGCTTTTTCAGGACAAGGGTGCTATGACTTTTCTCTTTTATACTATTTATACTTTTTAAAATATTTAACTTTTTCTGCAAATTTTTTCCCATAGGAATGCATTGAAAACGTCTTCAAACTTTTAAAATCTTCTTACTTCTTTGAACCTCTAAAACGTCAGCATACTTTCTCCCACAGACTCCATTTGTCTTTTAAATTGTAGACAAACTTTTAATCTATTCCCGTATGACTCATCTTATTGATATCTTCAACAGTTTTAGATTGTTGGCTGTTTTAAAATCATTAAAATTTTTCACAAAATTCAACTTTATAATGGTTGTGTATTGCGCTTAACGAGCAGGGCTTAGAGTGAGTGACATCATCGTTAGAGTGAGAGGGATCGAAAAAACATTCAGGATTTTTTCTGGATAAATTGCCAGCACGGCCAGAAATTAAACTCTAGACACATGATTTCCTCACCGGTTTGTAGCCACACTTGTCGTGTCTCATTTAATGTGCTCAGAACAGCAGACAGACTTACAGAATTGTCTCAGTGAGCCTAATTGTCCAGCTAGACCCGCTCCAGTGGCTCATCCACTTCAATATAAAAGTAGGAGCTGATTTTTTTAGAAAAACAGAAATGCCCCCCTTTTCTACCTTGCGAGCCTGAGAAAAGTTTTTGCCCTACAAACATTTAATGCACATCAATGTGCTCAGGAAGGTCTCCTCTCCCAGTAGTCATGACCACATTCTAATAAGAGGTACGGTTCTCTTTTTCTGGGCTGTTTTCGGAAGCTGCACAGAGCTCAAATCTCTCTGCTCTGCTCTGCTCTGTGTGCAGTTGGTCCAGCTGTAGCGGCCAGCTCGTTATCATGTCTATACAGGTGCAGCCTGGCCGCTCGTTAAGATGTTTTTAAACACAGCCCCACACAGACACATGATAAACCAGACTGACAGAGGATGTCCACGCACAAACACAGGCATCACACTCACACAGACAGACACACACAGACACTCACACACAGTCACACATGCACACATACACAAACAGACAAACACACAAACACAACACTGTTCCACACAGTAAAATGTAAGCAGTTAGTTGAGTCACCATGGTAACTTCTGAGGGCAGGCTGCCACACAGGTGTAATCAATCAGATCATTAGGGAGAGAGGAGTTCTGTGGCGCTTAACAGTTTTACTTTCTGCACATGTACACACAGACAAAGAGACCGCCAGACTCACACACCCAGACACACACACAGGTTTTCAGCTCAAATTCATCAGGCTCTCAATTATTTTATACTTTTGATGTAAACATCTCCAACAATTTATATTTTTCTCATGAATTTAAGTTCAGACGTTTAGTCTTGCCAACTCTATTAATAGTAGTACAATTACAGGTGGAGCCTGGGACATAGGATGCAGCTTTTAACATGTGTCCTATCTATCTATCTATCTATCTATCTATCTATCTATCTATCTATCTATCTATCTATCTATCTATCTATCTATCTATCTATCTATCTATCTATCTATACCCCTCCCTATTTTTCAACCCCTCTGTCTCCTTTTTTTCTTTCTTTCTTTCTTTCTTTCTTTCTTTCTTCTACTCCTTCATTTGTATTTTACGTAACTTTTTCTATCCTTCCCTCTCTATCCATCCATCCATCCATCTACCTCTTTCTATCTATCATCCCCCTCTCTCTTTTTCTTCTTTCTTTCTTTCTTTCTTTCTTTCTTTCTTTCTTTCTTTCTTTCTTTCTTTCTTTCACTCCATTTCTGTCTTTTTACTTCTTTGTTTGTTTGTTTGTTTGATTCTTTCTTTCTTTCTTTCTATTTCTTTCTTTCTTTCTTTCTTTCTTTCTTTCTTTCTTTCTTTCTTTCTTTCTTTCTTTCTTTCACTCCATTTCTGTCTTTTTACTTCTTTGTTTGTTTGTTTGTTTCTTTCTTTCTACTCCTTTTCTCTTCCTTTGTTTTTACTCCATTTCTTTCTTTCTTTCTTTCTTTCTTTCTTTCTTTCTTTCTTTCTTTCTTTCTTTCTTTCTTTCTTTCTTTCTTTCTGTCCTTTTCTTTTTTCTCTCTTGTTTCAATCTTTCTTTCTTTCTTTCTTTCAACAATTTCTTCAGCTCATTCAGCATTGCTTCCAGCATTCACACCATTTCCATTCTTGGAAATGTTTTTTCTAGTTATTATTAGTGTGACTGCTGAAGCAGTCACACTATTGTTCTTCTGTTTGGCCATTTTCTTCCGCCTTTTTACGGTCTTCTTCTAGTCCTTCATACTTTGTGCTATTTCAACAATTCATATATCAAAACGTGCAGCTTTTTTTTAACTTTATCGGCATTACTTTTCTCTTTTTAACTATTTATACTTTTTCAAATATTTAACTTTTTCACAAAAAATCTCACATTCATCAAAGTCTCAACCTCTCTTCTTCACAACTCCACTGTAGTGTAGGGGTTAGGGTAACTGCCTGCCAACCCTAAGGTCACTGGTTCGAATCCAAGGGAAGAACTCTTGTTATGTTATGTTGAATTCTGCTCTCCTCCCCCGCCTTCAATTGGTTACAGGTGTTTGTTATCTCCTTGATTACTCATACCAGTTTGCAGCACATCATCACATTACAATGAATGACAACAGTTTTGAAAGCAGTGTGCTCTCTGTAGCCGAGTGGCAGAGTAAAGGTTTAGTGATCATATGGTCATGGGTTCGATTCCTGCCTCAGTCTTTTCACTTCATTGCTTGACTTTTGATTCCAATTATTCAGCTGTCATTGGACAGTCTTTGATTCCTCATAGTATAAAGCTCATTGTAACTCAGGTTCTCTGTGGCCATATGGTTAGTGCTCAGCCTGAAATTCACAGACATTTTCATTCTAAGTCATTCAAGCTTGACTCTCAAGCTTTCTTGATGTTGACAGTGTGCAGATCATTAACAGACAACAGTCTCTGCAACTGTGTGTGCACCGTGGCCTAGAGGCAGAGTGGAAGTCTAATAACCATGAGGATGTGGGTTCGATTCTGACCTTGGTCAAACATTTGTATGGTGATCACAGCTTGCACTATTTGCTAATTCTGCAACAGCGTTCAGTTGCTGTCAGCAGTCACACCATTTCCATTCTTGGAAATGCTTTTTCTAGTTAGTGTGACTGCTGAAGCAGTCACACTATTGTTCTTCTGTTTGGCCATTTTCTTCCGCCTTTTTACGGTCTTCTTCTAGTCCTTCATACTTTGTGCTATTTCAACAATTCATATATCAAAACGTGCAGCTTTTTTTGAACTTTATCGGCATTACTTTTCTCTTTTTAACTATTTATACTTTTTAAAATATTTAACTTTTTCACAAAAAATCTCACATTCATCAAAGTCTCAACCTCTCTTCTTCACAACTCCACTGTAGTGTAGGGGTTAGAGTAGATGCTTGCCAACCCTAAGGTCACTGGTTCGAATCCAAGGGAAGAACTCTTGTTATGTTATGTTGAATTCTGCTCTCCTCCCCCGCCTTCAGTTGGTTACAGGTGTTTGTTATCTCCTTGATTACTCGTACCAGTTTGCAGCACATCATCACATTACAATGAATGACAACAGTTTTGAAAGCAGTGTGCTCTCTGTAGCTGAGTGGCAGAGTAAAGGTTAAGTGATCATATGGTCATGGGTTCGATTCCTGCCTCAGTCTTTTCACTTCATTGCTTGACTTTTGATTCCAATTATTCAGCTGTCATTGGACAGTCTTTGATTCCTCATAGTATAAAGCTCATTGTAACTCAGGTTCTCTGTGGCCATATGGTTAGTGCTCAGCCTGAAATTCACAGACATTTTCATTCTAAGTCATTCAAGCTTGACTCTCAAGCTTTCTTGATGTTGACAGTGTGCAGATCATTAACAGACAACAGTCTCTGCAACTGTGTGTGCACCGTGGCCTAGAGGCAGAGTGGAAGTCTAATGACCATGAGGATGTGGGTTCGATTCTGACCTTGGTCAAACATTTGTATGGTGATCACAGCTTGCACTATTTGCTAATTCTGCAACAGCGTTCAGTTGCTGTCAGCAGTCACACCATTTCCATTCTTGGAAATGCTTTTTCTAGTTAGTGTGACTGCTGAAGCAGTCACACTATTGTTCTTCTGTTTGGCCATTTTCTTCCGCCTTTTTACGGTCTTCTTCTAGTCCTTCATACTTTGTGCTATTTCAACAATTCATATATCAAAACGTGCAGCTTTTTTTTAACTTTATCGGCATTACTTTTCTCTTTTTAACTATTTATACTTTTTAAAATATTTAACTTTTTCACAAAAAATCTCACATTCATCAAAGTCTCAACCTCTCTTCTTCACAACTCCACTGTAGTGTAGGGGTTAGGGTGGATGTTTGCCAACCTAAGGTCACTGGTTCGAATCCAAGGGAAGAACTCTTGTTATGTTATGTTGAATTCTGCTCTCCTCCCCCGCCTTCAATTGGTTACAGGTGTTTGTTATCTCCTTGATTACTCGTACCAGTTTGCAGCACATCGTCACATTACAATGAATGACAACAGGTTTGAAAGCAGTGTGCTCTCTGTAGCCGAGTGGCAGAGTAAAGGTTTAGTGATCATATGGTCATGGGTTCGATTCCTGCCTCAGTCTTTTCACTTCATTGCTTGACTTTTGATTCCAATTATTCAGCTGTCATTGGACAGTCTTTGATTCCTCATAGTATAAAGCTCATTGTAACTCAGGTTCTCTGTGGCCATATGGTTAGTGCTCAGCCTGAAATTCACAGACATTTTCATTCTAAGTCATTCAAGCTTGACTCTCAAGCTTTCTTGATGTTGACAGTGTGCAGATCATTAACAGACAACAGTCTCTGCAACTGTGTGTGCACCGTGGCCTAGAGGCAGAGTGGAAGTCTAATAACCATGAGGATGTGGGTTCGATTCTGACCTTGGTCAAACATTTGTATGGTGATCACAGCTTGCACTATTTGCTAATTCTGCAACAGCGTTCAGTTGCTGTCAGCAGTCACACCATTTCCATTCTTGGAAATGCTTTTTCTAGTTAGTGTGACTGCTGAAGCAGTCACACTATTGTTCTTCTGTTTGGCCATTTTCTTCCGCCTTTTTACGGTCTTCTTCTAGTCCTTCATACTTTGTGCTATTTCAACAATTCATATATCAAAACGTGCAGCTTTTTTTGAACTTTATCGGCATTACTTTTCTCTTTTTAACTATTTATACTTTTTAAAATATTTAACTTTTTCACAAAAAATCTCACATTCATCAAAGTCTCAACCTCTCTTCTTCACAACTCCACTGTAGTGTAGGGGTTAGAGTAGATGCTTGCCAACCCTAAGGTCACTGGTTCGAATCCAAGGGAAGAACTCTTGTTATGTTATGTTGAATTCTGCTCTCCTCCCCCGCCTTCAGTTGGTTACAGGTGTTTGTTATCTCCTTGATTACTCGTACCAGTTTGCAGCACATCATCACATTACAATGAATGACAACAGTTTTGAAAGCAGTGTGCTCTCTGTAGCTGAGTGGCAGAGTAAAGGTTAAGTGATCATATGGTCATGGGTTCGATTCCTGCCTCAGTCTTTTCACTTCATTGCTTGACTTTTGATTCCAATTATTCAGCTGTCATTGGACAGTCTTTGATTCCTCATAGTATAAAGCTCATTGTAACTCAGGTTCTCTGTGGCCATATGGTTAGTGCTCAGCCTGAAATTCACAGACATTTTCATTCTAAGTCATTCAAGCTTGACTCTCAAGCTTTCTTGATGTTGACAGTGTGCAGATCATTAACAGACAACAGTCTCTGCAACTGTGTGTGCACCGTGGCCTAGAGGCAGAGTGGAAGTCTAATGACCATGAGGATGTGGGTTCGATTCTGACCTTGGTCAAACATTTGTATGGTGATCACAGCTTGCACTATTTGCTAATTCTGCAACAGCGTTCAGTTGCTGTCAGCAGTCACACCATTTCCATTCTTGGAAATGCTTTTTCTAGTTAGTGTGACTGCTGAAGCAGTCACACTATTGTTCTTCTGTTTGGCCATTTTCTTCCGCCTTTTTACGGTCTTCTTCTAGTCCTTCATACTTTGTGCTATTTCAACAATTCATATATCAAAACGTGCAGCTTTTTTTTAACTTTATCGGCATTACTTTTCTCTTTTTAACTATTTATACTTTTTAAAATATTTAACTTTTTCACAAAAAATCTCACATTCATCAAAGTCTCAACCTCTCTTCTTCACAACTCCACTGTAGTGTAGGGGTTAGGGTGGATGTTTGCCAACCCTAAGGTCACTGGTTCGAATCCAAGGGAAGAACTCTTGTTATGTTATGTTGAATTCTGCTCTCCTCCCCCGCCTTCAATTGGTTACAGGTGTTTGTTATCTCCTTGATTACTCGTACCAGTTTGCAGCACATCGTCACATTACAATGAATGACAACAGGTTTGAAAGCAGTGTGCTCTCTGTAGCCGAGTGGCAGAGTAAAGGTTTAGTGATCATATGGTCATGGGTTCGATTCCTGCCTCAGTCTTTTCACTTCATTGCTTGACTTTTGATTCCAATTATTCAGCTGTCATTGGACAGTCTTTGATTCCTCATAGTATAAAGCTCATTGTAACTCAGGTTCTCTGTGGCCATATGGTTAGTGCTCAGCCTGAAATTCACAGACATTTTCATTCTAAGTCATTCAAGCTTGACTCTCAAGCTTTCTTGATGTTGACAGTGTGCAGATCATTAACAGACAACAGTCTCTGCAACTGTGTGTGCACCGTGGCCTAGAGGCAGAGTGGAAGTCTAATAACCATGAGGATGTGGGTTCGATTCTGACCTTGGTCAAACATTTGTATGGTGATCACAGCTTGCACTATTTGCTAATTCTGCAACAGCGTTCAGTTGCTGTCAGCAGTCACACCATTTCCATTCTTGGAAATGCTTTTTCTAGTTAGTGTGACTGCTGAAGCAGTCACACTATTGTTCTTCTGTTTGGCCATTTTCTTCCGCCTTTTTACGGTCTTCTTCTAGTCCTTCATACTTTGTGCTATTTCAACAATTCATATATCAAAACGTGCAGCTTTTTTTGAACTTTATCGGCATTACTTTTCTCTTTTTAACTATTTATACTTTTTAAAATATTTAACTTTTTCACAAAAAATCTCACATTCATCAAAGTCTCAACCTCTCTTCTTCACAACTCCACTGTAGTGTAGGGGTTAGAGTAGATGCTTGCCAACCCTAAGGTCACTGGTTCGAATCCAAGGGAAGAACTCTTGTTATGTTATGTTGAATTCTGCTCTCCTCCCCCGCCTTCAGTTGGTTACAGGTGTTTGTTATCTCCTTGATTACTCGTACCAGTTTGCAGCACATCATCACATTACAATGAATGACAACAGTTTTGAAAGCAGTGTGCTCTCTGTAGCTGAGTGGCAGAGTAAAGGTTAAGTGATCATATGGTCATGGGTTCGATTCCTGCCTCAGTCTTTTCACTTCATTGCTTGACTTTTGATTCCAATTATTCAGCTGTCATTGGACAGTCTTTGATTCCTCATAGTATAAAGCTCATTGTAACTCAGGTTCTCTGTGGCCATATGGTTAGTGCTCAGCCTGAAATTCACAGACATTTTCATTCTAAGTCATTCAAGCTTGACTCTCAAGCTTTCTTGATGTTGACAGTGTGCAGATCATTAACAGACAACAGTCTCTGCAACTGTGTGTGCACCGTGGCCTAGAGGCAGAGTGGAAGTCTAATGACCATGAGGATGTGGGTTCGATTCTGACCTTGGTCAAACATTTGTATGGTGATCACAGCTTGCACTATTTGCTAATTCTGCAACAGCGTTCAGTTGCTGTCAGCAGTCACACCATTTCCATTCTTGGAAATGCTTTTTCTAGTTAGTGTGACTGCTGAAGCAGTCACACTATTGTTCTTCTGTTTGGCCATTTTCTTCCGCCTTTTTACGGTCTTCTTCTAGTCCTTCATACTTTGTGCTATTTCAACAATTCATATATCAAAACGTGCAGCTTTTTTTTAACTTTATCGGCATTACTTTTCTCTTTTTAACTATTTATACTTTTTAAAATATTTAACTTTTTCACAAAAAATCTCACATTCATCAAAGTCTCAACCTCTCTTCTTCACAACTCCACTGTAGTGTAGGGGTTAGGGTGGATGTTTGCCAACCCTAAGGTCACTGGTTCGAATCCAAGGGAAGAACTCTTGTTATGTTATGTTGAATTCTGCTCTCCTCCCCCGCCTTCAATTGGTTACAGGTGTTTGTTATCTCCTTGATTACTCGTACCAGTTTGCAGCACATCGTCACATTACAATGAATGACAACAGGTTTGAAAGCAGTGTGCTCTCTGTAGCCGAGTGGCAGAGTAAAGGTTTAGTGATCATATGGTCATGGGTTCGATTCCTGCCTCAGTCTTTTCACTTCATTGCTTGACTTTTGATTCCAATTATTCAGCTGTCATTGGACAGTCTTTGATTCCTCATAGTATAAAGCTCATTGTAACTCAGGTTCTCTGTGGCCATATGGTTAGTGCTCAGCCTGAAATTCACAGACATTTTCATTCTAAGTCATTCAAGCTTGACTCTCAAGCTTTCTTGATGTTGACAGTGTGCAGATCATTAACAGACAACAGTCTCTGCAACTGTGTGTGCACCGTGGCCTAGAGGCAGAGTGGAAGTCTAATAACCATGAGGATGTGGGTTCGATTCTGACCTTGGTCAAACATTTGTATGGTGATCACAGCTTGCACTATTTGCTAATTCTGCAACAGCGTTCAGTTGCTGTCAGCAGTCACACCATTTCCATTCTTGGAAATGCTTTTTCTAGTTAGTGTGACTGCTGAAGCAGTCACACTATTGTTCTTCTGTTTGGCCATTTTCTTCCGCCTTTTTACGGTCTTCTTCTAGTCCTTCATACTTTGTGCTATTTCAACAATTCATATATCAAAACGTGCAGCTTTTTTTGAACTTTATCGGCATTACTTTTCTCTTTTTAACTATTTATACTTTTTAAAATATTTAACTTTTTCACAAAAAATCTCACATTCATCAAAGTCTCAACCTCTCTTCTTCACAACTCCACTGTAGTGTAGGGGTTAGAGTAGATGCTTGCCAACCCTAAGGTCACTGGTTCGAATCCAAGGGAAGAACTCTTGTTATGTTATGTTGAATTCTGCTCTCCTCCCCCGCCTTCAGTTGGTTACAGGTGTTTGTTATCTCCTTGATTACTCGTACCAGTTTGCAGCACATCATCACATTACAATGAATGACAACAGTTTTGAAAGCAGTGTGCTCTCTGTAGCTGAGTGGCAGAGTAAAGGTTAAGTGATCATATGGTCATGGGTTCGATTCCTGCCTCAGTCTTTTCACTTCATTGCTTGACTTTTGATTCCAATTATTCAGCTGTCATTGGACAGTCTTTGATTCCTCATAGTATAAAGCTCATTGTAACTCAGGTTCTCTGTGGCCATATGGTTAGTGCTCAGCCTGAAATTCACAGACATTTTCATTCTAAGTCATTCAAGCTTGACTCTCAAGCTTTCTTGATGTTGACAGTGTGCAGATCATTAACAGACAACAGTCTCTGCAACTGTGTGTGCACCGTGGCCTAGAGGCAGAGTGGAAGTCTAATGACCATGAGGATGTGGGTTCGATTCTGACCTTGGTCAAACATTTGTATGGTGATCACAGCTTGCACTATTTGCTAATTCTGCAACAGCGTTCAGTTGCTATCAGCAGTCACACCATTTCCATTCTTGGAAATGCTTTTTCTAGTTATTTTTCCACTTCCGGCCAGATTTCGATGCGCTACTAGTCCTGCAACTCGAAGAGTTGCAGGACATATTATATATCAAAACGTGCGTCTTGATTGGGATCGCTGTGCTATTACTTTTCTCAACAGTTTACGAATTTTTCGCGACGTAGTCGCGAAAAACTGCGCAAAAATTTTGCATGTAAGTCAATGGGACGGGCGGAAAAAAAAGATCGAAAAAGACCAATCATTGGAGTTTAACAAACGTCTACTGCTCAGGCATACTTTCACCTAGAGACTCCATTTAAACTTTAAACAGTAGACACAAGTCTTGTGTATTGTCGTATTACTCCACGTTTTGATAGGTCATATAGTTTTTGATCAATCCCTGATCAATGACCATGATCATTTTTGGAGAAATTATGAGTTTATAATGGGTGTGTATTGCATGGAATGTTCGTGTCAGAGTGCGTGACATCATCGGTTAGAGTGGGAGAGAGTGAAGAAACATTCTGTATTTTTTCTGGATAAATTGCCACCACGGCCACAATTTACACTCTACAGACATAATTTTTTCAGAATTTGTAAGACAAACTTGTTATCTCTCATGTCATGTGCTCAAAATATCAGAGAGACTTACAGAACTTACAGAATCAGCCTCTGAGTGCGGCCACGTCTGTCCCTGCTCCTCATTGAGTCCAATACAAATATTTTCTGAGAGGAGCAGAACGGCCTGATGTTTTAAAACTGCCAGCGTCGCCAAAATATTTACTGTAGAAACACCAAATCGTACCGAAATTTTCAGTAAGTCCTTAGAGCAACGTTGATCTGTGTTTTGTTCTGATAGGAGTTACCGTTTTGTCATGCTAAGCCTAATTGTGAGGCCGGTTTAGAGGCAGAAAATGGCTGTTTTTCTCCACGTTTCTGTCTGTCTCAGCCTGCGGGGGCCCCTATCGCCGTGGTAACCTCTTTGATCCTCAGGCCAGGGCTCGTTAACTTCATAAACAATCCACCTGGCGCTCGTTTAAATGTTTATAAACACAGACACAGCTAAATCAGACTGACACAGGATGCAGCTACTAACTAACTATGTGTCAAGTCAGTCACACACACACACACAGACTCTAGAGCCAGCTTCATGTGATTACAGTCACACACACACACACACACACACACACACACACACACACACACACACACACACACACACACACACAGGTAACCTAATGTGGTTACAGCTCCTCCATATCAGTGCTTATAGAAAGATGATCATGTGTCTGTCTGATCAGCTCTGTCTTGACCTTAAGATCGTGGGTTTGATTCCCATGTTGACAGAGATGGCACAACCCGCAATAGCTCCCGTGGCCCATTCAAAATTTCCCGAGAGGAAATTTTCTAGTTTGATATTATTGTTGTAAATGCTTCCTCTGATGTTTTATATGCAGTGGTTTTGTACAGTGTAAACACCCGTACATCACAGTGTAATATATGGATCAACTGTATTAGGAGTGTATCTGTGGCTCCTGTAAACTGGGTATTGTCTATTACTGCTGACGGCAGTAAACGCTGGGGAAGAAACTAAAACCGCTGCTTCTTCTTCAAAGATTTATATAACTGACTTCTCTTTCGATGTGGGACAAGAATGTCCCAACATGGAAACCAAAGGCTCCATGGGAAAGAGGAAGAGCATTTGAAGAACTGAGAGAAGAACTCCCAAAGATTCTTGTTACTAGAGTTTTTATTATTAATTATTTTAAAAAATCTAAGATTTTCTTACAATTGTTAGATTTCCCCATCAAGTTACGACTACAACCTTGTAAAGATAAAAGTAATCCACACAGCATCTTGGTCCTTTCTGCTCCTCTGCTAACTGGGCTCAAAGTCAACTCTGTTCCTCCGTCCTGTTGGGTTTTCTCTTTCTTTCTGTGTCCATCGCTGGTTTGGTCATTTCTGCCAACACACACTCTGTTTCACTACTCTTAGCTTCAGTCTGTTTGTGTAAACAATTTGCAGCAACTTTTAAAGTGTGAAGAACAATTTATTTCATATTTGTTTCATGTCTACGGCTTACAGATTGATTTATTTGATACAGAATAGTGTAAATGGTACAAAGATGGTGTTAGAGTTAAAGTGGGAGGAGTCAGTCAGTGTCAGTAAAGGAAGTAACTGCTGCACCACAAAACCTCCTCTGAGCAGAATCAGAGTTCAGAGCAGCTGAGACGTGGACGATATTTAACTGATTTGGTTCTGATCTGTAAACATGGAGCGACCGGTTGTGTTTTCATGGTTTCCTTTCCTGCTGTTCATGTGGCTGAAGTCCACCTCGGCCCAGAATGAACCGGTGTATGTGAAGCTTGGTGGCACCATCAACCTGAAGCCTGACTCCTCTGGTCCTTTCAGCAACATCGTGTGGAAACATAACCGTAACCTGGTGGCTGTCTGGTGGAACAATGGGATGGATTATCACGGCAAGTTTGTTGGACGCACGACACTGAACACAACCACTGGGCATCTGGAAATTAAAAACACGACCGAGGCCTTCACAGGGCCGTACACGGTGGAGATCAACAGTCAGGTCCAGTCTAAGGGCTACAAGGTGAAGCTCGTGAAGAACGTAACCAAGCCTGAGGTGAATGTGAAACCACTGGCCTGTTCACATGCAGATAAGCACTGCAAACTGGTCTGTCTTCATTATGGGACCTCTGGAGTTGGACCACTCACCTACAGCTGGAGGGAGGACGATGGAGACTGGAAACAAGGAGACAAGGAAAAGTCCATCGACAATGATGAAGACAATGATGTGAAGACTAAAGGGATTAAAACCTTCACCTGTCGGGTGAAGAATCCAGTCAGTGAGGCAGAAAGTGAGGCCTACAACAATCCATTCTTCATACATAAATCGATCTGGTCCACAGTTTTATGCGCGGCCTCGTCAGTCTTGGTAGTGATGACGGTCTTGGGACTTAAGGTGGCTGTCTTTTTCTGTCGGAACTGGACGATATTCTTCCGTCCGTACCAAACGCTCTCTCTGTAACTGGCCTACATACCTCCGTCCGGTTTCACTGTTTTTATGGACATAACGCAACTTATCCTCTAGGGGGCAGTGTGTCATAAATGACAGCGTCGTTGACACGGCAAACGTTGCCATGTCAACGACGCTGTCATTATCGGCACCAACATTAAATGTATGTACCCTCTCACCAACTCACATATCTACGAAAGTGCCCGAAAGAGAAAGAAGAAAGACCATGATTCCATGTATTGTCTGTTGTACAGTGATCTGCAGTCTAAGAACCTGGATGTGTCACTCACAGCACTGATCAATATGATCCATGTTTGTTGTTGACGATTGACTTTTGTTGGTTGTTTGTTCACACAGACATTTTGCATTTGCCTCTTTTTCACAATAAATGACCTTTGTTATCCTTCACCTTGTGTTTTTTGTGTGTCTGCATTTGGGTTCAGTTCCTCCCAAAACACGACAGAACGTTCAAATAAAAAGCACAATTATTTAATATTATTTTTGTAAATGCTTCCTCTCATGTTTTATTTGCAGTGGTTTTGTACAGTGTAAACAATCATACATCACAGTGTAATATATGGATCAAATGTATTAGAAACTGTGGCTCCTTTAAACTGGGGTATTGTCTATCTTTGCTGACTGTAGTAAAAGCTGGGGAAACAAAAACTACTGTTACTTCTTCAAAGCTTTATATAAAATGGAAACCAAAGGCTCCACGGAAAGGAGGAAGAGCATTTGAAGAACTGAGAGAAGAACTCCCAAAGATTCTTGTTGATGAAATTATTAAAAAAAATCTAAGATTTTCTTAGAGTTGTTAGATTTCCCCATCAAATTACGACTACAACCTTGTAAAGATAAAAGTCATCCACACAGCATCTTGGTCCTTTCTGCTCCTCTGCTAACTGGGCTCAAAGTCAACTCTGTTCCTCCATCCTGTTGGGTTTTCTTCTTCTTTCTGTGTCCATCGCTGGTTTGGTCATTTCTGCCAACACACACACCGTTTCACTACTTCTAGCTTCAGTCTGTATGTGTAAACAATTTGCAGCAACTTTTAAAGTGTGAAGAACAATTTATTTCATATTTGTTTCATTTCTACAGCTTACAGATTGATTTATTTGATACAGAATAGTGTAAATGGTACAAAGATGGTGTTAGAGTTAAAGTGGGAGGAGTCAGTCAGTGTCAGTAAAGGAAGGAACTGCTGCACCACAAAACCTCCTCTGAGCAGAATCAGAGTTCAGAGCAGCTGAGACGTGGACGATATTTCATCGATCTTGTTCTGATCTGTAAACATGGAGCAACCGGTTGTGTTTTCATGGTTTCCTTTCCTGCTGTTCATGTGGCTGAAGTCCACCTCGGCCCAGAATGAACCGGTGTATGTGAAGCTTGGTGGCACCATCAACCTGAAGCCTGACTCCTCTGGTCCTTTCAGCAACATCCTGTGGAAACATAATGGTGACCTGGTGGCTGTATGGTGGAACAATGGGATGGATTATTACGGCAAGTTTAATGGTCGCACGACCCTGAACACAACCACTGGGCATCTGGAAATTGAAAACACAAATGAGAACTTTGCAGGGCTGTACACGGTGGAAGTCAACAGTCAAGTCCAGAGTAAAGGCTACATGGTGAAGCTCATCAAGGAGGTTACCAAGCCTGAGGTGGACGTGAGACCACTGGCCAGATCTCCTGAACTGGAGATCTGAAGATTGGTCTGTCTTCATTACGACACCTCTGCATTTGGACCACTCACCTACAGCTGGAGGGAGGACGGTGGAGACTGGAGACAAGGAGACAAGGAAAAACCCATCGTCAATGATATGAAGAATCAAGAGGTTAAAAACTTCTGTCGGGTGAAGAATCCAGAGAGTGAGGCCTACGACAACCCGTTTTTTATAGATAAACCGATCTGGCCCACAGCCTACCTGGTCCTGAGGGTCTTGGTAGTGATGACATTCTTGGGACTTTTTGCGTTCTTAATGTGGCAAAAACGAGAGATCCTCAAGAAACTGATGTGTCCTCATCAGGACAGAGAGAAGAATGTAAAAAATGAAAAAGAATGTACAGGATATTTAATATTATATACGCAGGAGCCTTGTCAATATTTTGAGATAGCTGCAGTGGAAAGAGGAGGTTTAGAATAAACCTGGACAAAGAGAAAGAAGAAAGACCATGATTCCATGTATTGTCTGTTGTAAGAACCTGGATGTGTGTGCGTCTGTCTTGCATCTTTTGTGTTGGTTCTTTGGAGACACCTTTGAGTTCCTTTTGTGTGTTTTGTCCATGACTTAGATCCAACCACTGTTTTTATTGATACATACTTTGTGTTTTTGTTCCTAGACTTTTGCATTTGCCTCTTCTTTTTTTTTTTAAGTATATTTTTTGGCTTTTATTTGATAGCACAGTATAGATAGACAGGAAAGGGGGAGGCAGAGAGAGGGAGAATGACATGCAGGAAAGGTCTGCCCGACACAGGACTCGAACCGGGGACGCCTGCGTTGAGGACTGTAGCCTCTACATGGGGCGGCCGCTTTAACCACTGCGCCACGCACCGCCCCGCATTTGCCTCTTTTTCATAATAAATGATCTTTGGTATCCGTCCACATGTGTTTTTGTGTCTGCATTTGTGTTCAGTCCCTCCCCGTTCAAACAATCACACATCACAGTGTGTAATATACTGTATGATAACTGTAACTCCTGTAAACTGGGATGTTGACTATTTATGCTGACGACAGTAAACGCTGGAGAAGAAACACAAACACAAAGCCAAGGTACAAAGATGGTGTTAGAGTTAAGGTGGGAGGAGTCAGTCAGTGTCAGTAAAGGAAGTAACTGCTGCACCACAAAACCTCCTCTGAGCAGAATCAGAGTTCAGAGCAGCAGAGACGTGGACGATATTTCATCGATCTTGTTCTGATCTGTAAACATGGAGCGACCGGTTGTGTTTTCATGGTTTCCTTTCCTGCTGTTCATGTGGCTGAAGTCCACCTCGGCCCTGAATGAACCAGTGTATGTGAAGCTTGGTGGCACCATCAACCTGAAGCCTGACTCCTCCGGTCCGTACAACATCATCCTGTGGAAACATAACCGTAACCTGGTGGCTGTCTGGTGGAACAATGGGATGGATTATCACGGCAAGTTTGTTGGACGCACGACACTGAACACAACCACTGGGCATCTGGAAATTAAAAACACGACGGAGGCCTTCGCAGGACTGTACTGGGTGGAGATCAACCATCAGGTCCAGTCTAAGGGTTACAAGGTGAAGCTCATGAAGAACGTAACCAAGCCTGAGGTGGACGTGAAACCACTGGCCTGTTCCCCTGAATTTGAGACCTGCAGACTGGTCTGTCTTCATTACGAGACCTCTGGACTTGGACCACTCACCTACAGCTGGAGGGAGGACGATGGAGACTGGAGACAAGGAGACAAGGAAATGCCCATTGACAATGATGTGAAGACTAAAGGGATTAAAACCTTCAGCTGTCGGGTGAAGAATCCAGTCAGTGAGGCAGAAAGTGAGGCCTACGACAATCCATTCTTCATACATAAATCGATCTGGTCCACAGTTTTATGCGCGGCCTCGTCAGTCTTGGTAGTGATGACGGTCTTGGGACTTAAGGTGGCTGTCTTTTTCTGTCGGAACTGGACGATATTCTTCCGTCCGTACCAAACGCTCTCTCTGTAACTGGCCTACATACCTCCGTCCGGTTTCACTGTTTTTATGGACATAACGCAACTGATCCTCTAGGGGGCAGTGTGTCATAAATGACAGCGTCGTTGACACGGCAAACGTTGCCATGTCAACGACGCTGTCATTATCGGCACCAACATTAAATGTATGTACCCTCTCACCAACTCACATATCTACGAAAGAAGAAGAAAGACCATGATTCCATGTATTGTCTGTTGTACAGTGATCTGCAGTCTAAGAACCTGGATGTGTCACTCACAGCACTGATCAATATGATCCATGTTTGTTGTTGACGATTGACTTTTGTTGGTTGTTTGTTCACAGACATTTTGCATTTGCCTCTTTTTCACAATAAATGACCTTTGTTATCCTTCACCTTGTGTTTTTTGTGTGTCTGCATTTGGGTTCAGTTCCTACCAAAACATGACAGAACGTTCAAATAAAAAGCACAATTATTATTTTTCATTTTCATACATCACAGTGTAATATATGGATCAAATGTATTAGAAACTGTGGCTCCTTTAAACTGGGGTATTGTCTATCTTTGCTGACTGTAGTAAAAGCTGGGGAAAAAAAACTACTGTTACTTCTTCAAAGCTTTATATAAAATGGAAACCAAAGGCTCCACGGAAAGGAGGAAGAGCATTTGAAGAACTGAGAGAAGAACTCCCAAAGATTCTTGTTACTAGAGTTGCTCTCAGTGATGAAATTATAAAAAAAATCAAAGATTTTCTTAGAGTTGTTAGATTTCCCCATCAAGTTACGACTACAACCTTGTAAAGATGAAAGTCATCCACACAGCATCTTGGCCCTTTCTGCTCCTCTGCTAACTGGGCTCAAAGTCAACTCTGTTCCTCCGTCCTGTTGGGTTTTCTTCTTCTTTCTGTGTCCATCGCTGGTTTGGTCATTTCTGCCAACACACACTCTGTTTCACTACTTCTAGCTTCAGTCTGTATGTGTATTGTCTGTTGTACAGTGATCTGCAGTCTAAGAACCTGGATGTGTCACTCACAGCACTGATGAACATGATGGGTTTTGACTTTTGTTGGTTGTTTTTTCAGAGACATTTTGCCTCTTTTTCACAATAAATGACCTTTGTTATCCTTCACCTTGTGTTTTTGTGTGTCTGCATTTGGGTTCAGTCCCTCCCCAAACACGTCAGAACATTAAAATATATAATATAATTGTTTGATATTATTGTTGTAACCAAGATTCTTGGTACCGAGGCAGATTTCAGCAACACGAAAACCATGAAAATACAACTGGACCCTCCATGACCAGAGATCAGAACAGGATTGATGAAATATCTTCCTTTGTATCCGTGAGAAACTGCTCAGAGGTGGTTTGTGGTGCAACCGTTCCTTCCTGTGCTGACACTAAGACTATCAGAAAGACGATCAGAGAAAGGGGGAAGTTTTCCCCTTCAAGTTAGAGCGACAACCTCCACACAGATAAAAGTCAACTCTGTTCCTCCGTCCTGTTGGGTTTTCTTCTTCTTTCTGTGTCCATCGCTGGTTTGGTCATTTCTGCCACAACTGGCCAGAAATCTCTGAAGTTGTTGACAGCTGACTCAATAACGCCTCTTAATATGAAAGAGACCCAGTTGTAAAATTACCAGCGTGGTGAGGAAACATAAGCAAATAATTATCTTAACTATCTGCACAACAAGTCTGTACGTTCAAATAATTTGCAGCAGATTTTAAAACCTGACAGACAATTTATTTCAGTTTGTTCAAATTAGTTTGAAGGTGTTCAGGACGTAAAATTATTTCAGGATTACACCATGCCATCATACTATGTAAGCTCTATGATCAGGCTGATCACAGAAGTTAGACTATGAAGACTGCATCAATAGCTGCTTTTAAAAAAATGATAGGCTACCGACCTATAGGACTATAGCTTATAGACTGAGTTAGCTTCACACCTTGATGAGTTTGAGTTTGTTTTCGACGGATCAGAAAAAGAACAACAGCAAAAAAGAAAACATCCCATCCAAAAGAAGGGGTGCATGAGGCTGAAGCTAAATGCCCAAACCTTTCAACCATACATGTAAATGTATAAGTACCTAATACCAGTGCCCATACATAAACAAACATGCATGTACACACTCAGCAAATACCAAACAAAATGTTAGAAATTCAGCATTTGTCCCATAAAGCATTGGTTCCCAACCTTTTTTCCTTGAAGCCCCTCCTGCTTTTTTTCGAAGAGAAGCACCAGCCTCTATTGTGTCATAATTGTTATCATGTCCTATTGCAGGTAGGTTGTAGGTTTTGGTTCCTATTGTCTTTGTTCATACATCATTTTTGATGATCTACTTCATATATTATATTAAATCAAAAAATGTTTGATAACCTCATAACCTCAGAACAGACAAAGCTCTCTCTTCCCCAGGTTGGGATTGGGAACCAATGCCATAAAGCATAACCACATACCGTTGCATCTATATCTCTCCAGAATGATGATTTTAAACTTTTTTTTTTTTGAGTTGCACCAGATTTTTACTTCCTTTATTCTCATCAGATAACTTATTCCACTGTTTCACCTCAAAGACAGATATGCACATGCTATTCAAAGTAGTGTGAACAATTGGTTGCATCTTCCATTCCATTCAATTTTCCTCTTAAAGGCCCATGCTGTGCACTTTTCTCTGGGTTTATTTACCTGCTGATATCCCTAACAAGATGTATCAGTGGTTCTGAGTACCTGTGATCTGCTTAATATTGTTTATACTGCCCCTTTCTGTTGCCTCTTTCTGGAGCTCTAGCAGGCACAGGTCATTTGGCCAATCAGAAGAGAGAATGAGAACCTCTCCTCTCATTGGCTGACTGTTTTTGAGTGGCGTGTGGTCGGGCCAATCACAGGCAAGTAACTGAAACCTAAGCTGCATTCATAAAAATTGAAAAAAAAAAACACAACTGGTCATGGTGGGCGGAGTTACCTTGTGCGTGACATCACAGAAAGGAGGAAGTGCTATCTGCTCGTCTTAAAGAGACAGTTCCTACAAATGGGCGGTGTGTGTTTCTCCGTTTATGACCAGTTTGATGCATGGGGCAGTATATACGTGGCCCAGAGACCTCCCCAAGCACCAAAAAATAACCAAAATCACATTTTTCATGCCATGGGGCCTTTAAATCATATTACCCTTCTCTATCACTTAAACCTTTTTGTATATTGCCAGGAAGTCATTTATGTCGTGCCAAAATTGGAGCGGTTTTGAACTCTAGTGGGAGGTCTGAGTTAGTGTCAGCACAGTCAGGAAGGAACTGTTGCACCACGAACCACAACTCTGTGAGGCAGAAACAGGAGTCAGAGCAGTTTCTCACTGATACGAAGGACGGTATTTCATCGATCTGGTTCTGATCTCTGGACATGGAGGGTCCGGTTGTATTTTCATGGACTACATTTCTGCTGTTTGTGTTGCTGAAGTCCGCCTCGGCCCAGAACGAACACGTGTACCTGCCGGCTAACGGCACGATCCGCCTGAAGCCGGACTCCTCTGGTCCTTTCATGAACATCCGGTGGAAACATGAAAGAAACCTGGTGGCTGTATGGTGGGACAATGAGTTGGATTATTACGGTATGTTTGAAGGTCGAACGACTCTGAACACAACCACAGGAGGTCTGGAAATTAAAAACACGACACATGAGGCCTTCTTGGGGCTGTACACGGTGGAGCTCAACAGTCAGGTCCAGACTAAAGGCTACAAGGTGGAGCTCATGAAGGAGGTTCCCAAGCCTGAGATAACGGTGAGACCGCTGAACTGTTCCTCTGAAATGAAGACCTGCACTCTGGTCTGTCTTCATGATGAAACTCCTGCATTTGGACCACTCACCTACAGCTGGAGGGAGGACGGTGGAGAGTGGGAAGACGGGGACAAGGACAAGATCATTATCAATGATGAGATAAATAAATGGGTTAAAAACTTCACCTGTCGGGTGAGGAATCCAATCAGTGAGGCAGAGAGCGACGCCTACGACAACCCAGTCCTACATACACCGATCTGGCCCACAGCTTTATACCTGGCTTTAAAAGTCTTGGTAGTGATGACATTCTTGGGACTTAGTGGATACTTTATGTGGCGAAAACGAGAGATCCTCAGGAAGCTGATGTGTCCTCGTCAGGACAGAGAGAAGAAGGTAAAATATGAAAGAGAATGTACAATTTATGAATAACATGTTAAAGGAAGAGCCTTGTAAAAGGGATAGTTCACCCAAAATTCAAATTCTCTGAGTTACAGGGGGTCTCGGTGTAGCAGTGCATGTCCATATGACGGTTGCAAATGGATACCAACTGTCTTCGTAACAAAAAAACACACCAAAAAACATCCAAATGCCTCCATGCTGCTCGTATGTAATGTCCCTCTTGTATTGAAGCCCCGAAATGCGAAATTGTTCCAAAAAAAGTCTATATTTCATGCTTGTTTTGTAGCAGAAGCTCCTCTTCCCAGTTCGTCCAAATTGGACTTTAATTTTGGGTAACTATCCCTTCAATAGTTTGTGATCTCTGCAGTGGAAAGAGGAGGTTTAGAATTGGTGTTGAGTTCCATGTTTTGTTTGAATGCAAGAACACATGTATTGTATATCTAAGAGAAAAATACCTCCCTAAATACTATGTTCGTTGCCCATCTATGTTTAAACTACGGTAATTTTGTTATTACAGTCTGATAAAACTAAAGTTATTTATAAGATAGGTGCTTTTCTGAAACGTGTTCTTCCTCTGTTTAAGTGATAGTTTTTGCTCTGTCCTGGTCAGAGATGTATGTACAAAGTATGTACAGCCCCCACTGCCTCTTGCTATGTCTGATTATTTGTACTGTTTTATTGTTTGTGCTCCATACCACTTGCGTGGTCGTGAGAAAAAAAATAAAGTAAAGTAAAGTAAAGAATAAAGGAAGACTACAGACGTTAAGAACTGGAACCAAATCATTGGAAGCTGAAGTAGACGAATGTAAAGAATATAATTTTGTGTTAGGCTACGTTGTCTGTTGTACAATAATATGTGAAACCGTCTGTTAGAGAATCTTAACCCTCTATGGTACGCTGCATTATGATGCCAGTGGGGGAAAAAATGTTTGGAGTGTTTTTATGTCTCAAAATAGACTAAATAAACATAATCTAAAGAAATTTTTAAAAAATTATTTATTTTTGGAAGTTTTGGGGATTTGTTGACTGTAGGCAACATTGTACCATTACGGTTCATCATCTACTGTATTAGAAACAGCAGTCTCTGTAGACTTTCACCTTCACTGGCCTCATCCTCATCCCAATTCTCATTCTCATCTTCCTCATCATCATAACAGCCTGATGTTACTTTACTGCATCCAAAATCAAATTTATTAAGGATAAAAAACTAAATTATGATGAATTATATGTTTTTGAACATTATATTTACACCTAAACACACACTACCATAGTCTCATAATGCAATTTTGATTCCATAATGGTCCACTGTCGCCTCAAGGCAACACTGCAATTTTCTATAATGGTACGTTGTTGCTTTCGGGCAACAGGTGCATTTTAACAAGTTTCCATTATTTAATAAGTAAATAAATTGCATGGAACTATTACAAATTAAACTTTACTAATCTATTAGTGTAAATATATTTTTTTCAGATGAAAAAGGGCCAGGAAGTTACTGTTAAGTTAATGTTTTCAGACCGTTTTAGTGGAGCAAAATGGCAAACCTGTTTCCCTTGAAAAAGTCTGCAAAAAAGGGTTTCAGTATGGCTTCTTGAAAGTCATGTGATAAATTAAAGCATTGTTATTGGTTCTCTAAGGTCTCTTCTCTTTTTTAAAGTATTACAGCATTAAATGGGATGAATTGTGGAGATGTGACAGGCCAAAAAGTGGTATGTTGCTGCCTGAGGGCAACATGGTACCATAACCGACAAACGTGACAGATGATGCGCAATTTTAGAACATTTCAGATGTACAAACCACAGGGAGGAAGGAAATGCTGCAGCTATACTGTAGGTAACAACTGTGACACGGATTTCTTTTATTTCTTCATCTTCCGATCTGTGGACATGGAGGGACGACGGCCGCTGTTTCTGCTCTTCGTCACGTTGCCGTTTGCGTTGTTGGACTCTACTAATCCGGCCCAGAATCAACCTTGGACGCCACCACCGGTGCACAAACTGGGACTTAAAAACAATCAGGCCAATCAGGTCTTGAAGAAGGTCCCCAAGCCCGTGGTGACGGTGGTGAACCCTCAGACCTGTACCCCGCCTTCAGAAACCTGCGTCCTGTCCTGTGACGGTGGAAACACCAAAGTTTCTGGACCGATCGTCTACAGCTGGAGACGGGACGACGGACCGTGGTGGGCGCCGCCGGACGGACAACAGCAGCAGCAGCAGCAGAGACAGACCATAAGGAACGACGAGAAGACCAAAGAGGTCAGGAGCTTCTCCTGCCGGATGAAGAACGCGGTCAACGAGGAAGAGAGCGACCCCGTCCGCAACCCGTTCCGCAAGAGTCAAACAATACAGTTCTGGGAGTTCCTCATAATGATCATGTTCCTGGGCGTTTGTGCGTACGTGGCGTGGAGGAAACGAGGGACTAACAGAGCACGGTCACGGGCACAAAGGGCAGCAGCAAACCTGCTGTTGGAGTCAAGAAGACAATAGTCATCTCTTTGCAAATTACAAATTCAGAACAACCACACTGCAAAAACTCAAAATCTTACAAGAATATTTGTCTTATTTCTAGTCAAAATGTCATTTCTAGTCAAAACAAATCTCATTCTACTTAAAATAAGACTCATTACATTAAAAAGTAGCTTGTTTTTAGACACTTTTTACTTCTTTCAAACACATTTTCACTTGGAATAAGTAGAAGAATCTGATAGTGGAGCAGGTTTTTCTTTCTTATTATTACAAGCACAAAAAACTTTGCTTTCACTGGCAGATTTTTCTACTTATTTCAAATGAAAATTTGTTTGAAGTGAAAGTGAAAATGATCTAAAAACAAGTTGATTTTTAGACGATGAGTCTTATTTAAAGTGGACAGGGATGAGTTTTGAGTAGAAATGAGACATTCTGACAAGAAATAAGGTCTAGGGCACAGAGGGCAGCAGCAAACCTGTCGTTGGAGTCAAGACAATAGTCATCTCTTTGCAAATTACAAATTCAGAACAACCACACTGCTCAAAAAACTCAAAATCTTACCAAGAATATTTGTCTTATTTCTAGTCAAAACAAATCTCATTCTACTTAAAATTAGACTCATCACATTTAAAAAGCAGCTTGTTTTTAGACACTTTTTACTTACTTTTAAGCAGATTTTCACTTGGAATAAGTAGAAAAATCTGATAGTGGAGCAGGTTTTTCTTTCTTATTATTACAAGCACAAAAAACCTGCTTTCACTGGCAGATTTTTCTACTTAGGCCTATTTCAAATGAAAATTTGTTTGAAGTGAAAGTGAAAATGATCTAAAAACAAGTAGATTTTCAGACGATGAGTCTTATTATTAGTGGACAGGGATGAGTTTTGAGTAGAAATGAGACATTCTGACAAGAAAAAAGACAAATCTTCTTGGAAAGATTTTGAGTTTTTGCAGTGCAGACCTTCTTCTATTCTTTGCTGTCCAGAGGACGTCTGTGTGGACAGGTTACAAACCCTTTATAAACGCTGCATTTATCAAAAAGTGCATTTCTATGTCGCCTCTGTGAATCGTTGATTTTTAACGTCTCGTTTTTCTGCTGCAACACAAACCAACAGCTGGTGAATGTAGGTGAACTAAGTAGGCTACTGTGATGCTTAGCTGCAGTTGCTGTTACCACTTTGTTTTTTTTAATTTCATGTAATAAAAAAGTTAGACTTGTTGCAGGATGTTTCTGTGGTTTATCAACAGTTTATAATCAGGTCATTAGATCAGTTGGTAACAGCTAAATATCAGTAATATCACAGTTTTTATACTCCGATGGAAGCTAATAGTTAGAAGTGACTATCATTTATCAGTGATGAGAATCTAATTGTAATATGTAAAAACCTGAACTCTAAAATAAAAAACAGTACTAATAAGTCATCAGTCAGATTAAGTGAGCATTAACTTGACGTGACAAATAGTGAGTCTGCATCAGAGTATGAAAACTGTTGTAATATATATATACAAATCATATATATATATGAATACACACACAGAAATATACAAATTGGTACATATAAATATGGCTACCAATTTAAAAAACAAATGATTATAAATTATGTGTGTGTACCTAAACCTATTATAAACAAATCCTAATAATAAATCCTTATATATATATATATGCACACACAAATATACAAATTGGTATATATAAATATGGCTACCAATTTAAAAAAACTAATTATTATAAATTATATATGTGTGTGTGTATACCCAAACCTAGTAATTATAAATACAATCTAATAATAATAAAATCCTTTATAATGTAAGTCAAAATAAAAGATATAAAAGTATTTTTCCTAGATGACAGTTGAAACAAAAATGAAATAATTATATTTTAAATTAATATAATTTATAATAATAAGGTTTTTAAATAGGGTATTGATATATAAATTGGTATATATAATATGTAGCCTATAATATGAATACCAATTTAAAAACCACTGAAATATATAAAAGGATTATTCCTAGATGACAGTTGAAGATAGATAGATAGATAGATAGATAGATAGATAGATAGATAGATAGATAGATAGATAGATAGTGGACCAGGGGGTCAATGGGGTCAGAAAACCCCCTTGCTGCAGTTCCGGGCTTTGACCGGCAGGCGTCACCGCTGATCCCTCTCAGCGAATCAAAACACGGCGAGCGGAGGAAGGAGGAGGGGTGACGTCATTGTTGGGGTATTTTCAAGATGGCGCTGGACTGTGGCCGGAATGCCGCTGCCGCCGCCGCCGCCGCCGCTTCTACTGCCGCTGCTGCTGCTGCAACACGGAGGGATTTAATCTAATCTGCTGCGTCGGAGGAAAACGTTAACGATCTTTTTATTTATTTATTATTTATTTATTCGTTTATTTATTTTTAAAAGAGAGAGACGAGGAGTCATGAGGCCGGTGGTGAGGTAACGTTTAAAAGATGGTCGCCCCTTCCTCCCAGAACAACAAAACCTGCTGCTGCTGCTGCTGCTGCTGCTGCTGCTGCGGAGCTCAGGGCCGGACGGTGCTCCATCTGACGCCCGCGGCCGACGCTCGTCTGGCGGCCTGAGCTGCTGCGCTGAGCCGCCGCCGTCATGGAGGTGGAGGAGGTGGTGGAGGAGGGGAACAGAGGAGGAGAAAGAGGAGGAGGAGGAGGAATAGGAGGCTCGTTTGTCGACTTGAACGAGAATGAAGAAGGAGGAGAAAGAGGAGGAGAAGGAGGGAGGAAAGCGTGTCACAAATCCCAAATCATCGCCCTCAAAGACCGCAGCAGTGGGGGTCAAGAGGAAGAGGAGGAAGCCGGGAAGGGTCATACCGACGCCGGTAACGGGAGGAATGTAAACACAACAGACTACTCGGAGCACAAGGAGATCATGTTGGACCTGGTGGAGGTAAAGGAGGAGGAGGAGAAGGAGGAGAGGAAAGAGGAGGTGACTGACAGGTGTGTGGGCCTGATGAACGGATTCAAAGAGGAGGAGGAGGAGGGAGAGAGAGGAGGAGAAAGAAGGAGAAGAAGAGGGAGAAAAGAGGAGGAGGAGGAGGAGGAGGGAGAAAGAGGAGGAGAGGAGGGAGGAGAAGCAACAGCTGCTTCCGGTCCAGCTGTGCTCGGAGCTCGGGTTTCAGGCCGACAGGAGGCTCCGAGTCCTGCGGGGAAGAGAGACTCAGACTCGGGGGAAGCTCCGGGCGGTGGCTCGGTGGCTTCCTCCACCACCACCACCAGCACCGGCGGCTGCTGCAGGACTCACAACCCGGGCCAGGAGCTGCCATGCGCGGGGAAGCAGCAGCAGAACATGCCCAACGGGGGGATCGAGGAAGAGGAGGAGGAGGAAGAGGAGGTGATGACAGTCCACCACCACCACCACGTCAACGGCGGTTTGCACATTGTTGGTTTGACTGTGAACACGGACTCATGTCAGACTCATTTCTTGGAGAATGGTTCAGGTTCTGGTTCTGGTTCTGGTTGCAGCTCCAGCGGGAGGTCGGTGCCACTCTGCCCCGGGGAGGACGCGCCTTCTCCGGCTGCAGCGGCCGCGTCCTCCCGCTGCTCCCCTGGATCAAGTGCCAAGCTGCAGGAGGAGAAAGAGGAGGAAGATGAGGAGGAAGAGGAGGAGGATTTGGACCTCGGTGACCTCAGTCGACCCGTCAGGCCTCGGACCCTGAGGACTAACCAGAACCAGAACCAGAACCAGAACCAGCACCAGCACCATCACGCCGTCGTGTCCCTGAGCTGCGACGCCACGCCGCTGTCCCCGGACGACGATGAGGACGTCAGGGGCTTTTATTTTGGAGGGATGGGGCTGCAGGGGGGGGAGGACTTCCGGTCCCTGGAGGCCGGACGGAGGCAGAGTGCACCGGACAAACTCCCGGACCTGAGCGACCAGCTGCAGCTGCAGCAGCAGCAAGGGGACGGGTTCGAGTCCCGGCTGATGCCAAAGAGGTTCGGCATCGCTGATTTCTTCACCAGGTGAAAAAAAACAACAACTGACACACACACATGTTTTTTTCCCCCATCAACTTTATTATTGATTTACAAAATACACTAACAGTGCATCAAACCATATGATGAGAGTCACATTAATAACAATTGGATAACAAATAGACCCAACAACAAAATAAATACATAGCACAGATTTATAGTTTTGATAGCTTTCTTGTTATTAGCAGAGGATATTGACTTATAGGCCTACACCTCCAGTTCTTTCATGAAAACACAAAAAAAAGGGTTTTTACTTTGGCAAATTTACGCCTGTGGATGTAAAACTTTGCAAGAATTAAAATTAGATTCATTAAAAAACCTTCTTTTTCAGCTGCAGTGTCACTCTTTACAAAGCCAAAAAGGACATTTTGCAAGAGGAGCTCAAAATCACAGCAGATAGGTTATTATCTAAAATGAATCTACAAATATCTTGCCACAGTTTACGGGTATATTCACATTTCCAAAACAGATGAATAACAGTTTCAGTATGGGAGTCACACTTCAGATCTAGATCATCATATTTGAATTTGATAAAGAAGGATTTTTTTCCCAACATAAGTCATTTACACGACTATTCCAGTAAAATATGACAGGAGAAACAGAGATAATAGCCTGTTACATTGGAACAGAGCACAGATTTTACAATTGTTCTTACTACCAGATGGGCTGAAGCAGAATACTTTACCAACTGGTGAGTCAGTTACATCAGTAAAGGAAGCATCAAGAGCATCAAGAGCATCAGCATCAACACACACACACACACATGGTGCTCGTGTCAACACACAGCTCAGTGATGCAGCTGCTGCCAGGAAACCAAACAACCACCAGCTCTAAACAAACTCACACACTCTATTTCTGACCTCACAAGGACCCGTAGTCATGTGAGTCAAGTCAAGAGTGTGAAATAAAATAATAAAAAAATAAAACTCTGTCACTCCTCAGCTGTTTGTAAACTCCTAAACTGATTCTGGGACATTAAGGAAACAACAGGAATAAAATAAAATAAAAAAACCTGATTTCAGTGAATGCAGCATTTCATCAGGTTTGACAGAGTGACAGATTTAATCAATAAAACCTCAAATTTATAGATTAATATTTCAGTTTGTAGCTTCCTTTGTTAAAAACAAAACAAACCAGCCCCTAAAATATGTTTATTATTGATTTAATAATCAATTATAGCAACAGACTGACGGGTTTAATCAATAAAACCTCAAATTTATAGATCAATATTTCAGTTTGTAGCTTCCTCTGTTAAAAACAAAACTAATCAGCAGCTAAAATATGTTTATTATTGTTTTAATAGTCAAAGTTAAAGCCACAAACTGACAATAAAACCTCAGATTTAAAGATCTATATATGAGTTGTAAGTTTCTGTGTTAAGCAACAGCTACAAGATGTTACCTATTCATTTAATAATCAATAATAATAATGATGTTAAATGATGGTTGTAAGTAAACCTACAGTAGGTATACTCTATATTATTATCTCATATTCCTATAGCCAGAGGGATTTAAACAGTCAGATTCTCCTCCTGTTAATTATTTTAATCCTTAATTAGATCAGTTCTTTCCTTATGGGTCTGATTGGACAGTTTGATCAGTGGAAAACAAACTTATTTTTCTATTTTCCGTCTCTGTGGACTGAAACACTTTCACCTCTCGCTGCTGTCGACGTCAGACTGTCCCAGAGTTTCAGCAGAAAGAGGAAACAGAAGTGAACGAGCAGCAGAATCTTGGTTTCCATCCCGGTTCTTCGTTCTTAAAGGAATAGTTCACCAAAAAATGAAATTCATTCAATTATAGTTTTTTATTCCTCAAAGTGCATCTGGAGACCCGGGAGGCCGGTTCGTAGTCAAACGAAAACTTTATATGAGTGTCAATAGGGCCCAACACAAAAAACGTCCATAAAGCTGCACAAAAACCATTTAATATTCCTCCACACTGCTCGTCCACTGCAATCCAAGTGTCCTGAAGGGAGATAGTCCAGAGTTTAGCCGAAACGACGTCATTTAGGACATTTTTACAGCCATACAGTCCTGGATTGAATTTTCCTGGTGCGATACAAGACTGTTGAGGCTGTAAAAATGTCCTAAATGACGTTGTTTCAAGTAAACTCTGGACTACTCGATGCAAAAGGAAAGGAAGCTTTCAATAAAAGCAAGCACAATAAAACATTTGGAGCATTCTCCTTTCAACATTAAAAGACAGGTTTTATCTTCAAAGATGATGTGTTCCCCAGGCAAATTCAATCCAGGACTGTTGAGGCTGTAAAAATGTCCTAAATGAGGTAGTTTCCAGTAAACTCTGGACTATCTCCCTTCAGGACACTTGGATTGCAGTGGACGAGCAGTGTGGAGGAATATTAAATGGTTGTTGTGTAGTTTTTGTGTCAGACCCTATTGATACTCATATAAAGTTTTGGTTGGACTAGGAACCGGCCTCCCGGGTCTCCAGATGCACTTTGAGGAATAAAAAACTACTCCGGAGTATTCATCGGCATGAGGGGGAGTCACTAATAATGACTGAATGAATTTCATTTTCTGGTGAACTATTCCTTTAAAAATCCTTTATGATCATATCCTGGATGCTGCGTTTACATGAACATAGAGAAACATGATGAATACCAGTGTCAGATTCAGATTTAGCCAATAAACTTTGTTAATTATTAGACACACTGGACCTTTAAACGGCTTCAGTTCCCACGGTGAAGCGTTGTCTCATCCTCCTCCTGATCTGATTGGACGACGTCTCATCTGGGTTTTTTTCTTCCTGGTTTTGGTTTCTCAGAGGAAATCTCCAGACAGACGGGGAGGAGGAACGTTGGGAAAACCTCACACGGAGCGAATAGAAGCAGGAATGTGACTTTATTTTAACCTCGACTCCGAGTCCAGAGCTGATGGTGCGTTCACTGACCTGTTTTTGTTTCCCTCATCATCAAACTCATCAAATACACAATCCAACAACTCCACAACGCTCTGGTGGACAAGTTGTGAGCTGCACATTCACCACACTATGAGATAATAACACAACGTTACCACACAGAGTTGTTTTAGAGGGAAATTCATGCAAAACCACTGATGCGTGTTGCCTTCAGGGACAGTTTTTCATCAACAGTCTCTGTATTTCCCTCTAAAACAACTCTGTGTGGTAACGTTGTGTTATTATCTCATAGCGTGGTGAATGTGCAGGTCACAACTTGTCCACCAGAGCGTTGTGGAGTTGTTGGATTGTGTATTTGATGAGTTTGATGAGGGAAACCAAGAAATCCCATAATGAGCCTCCGTAGCGTAGCTCTGAGCAGCTCACGGCTCTGCTCCGCCGTTCTAAAAATAGCTTGCACCGACAATTAAAGGTAACGAACCTACTGCTATGACTATAGGGATTATGGCAATGGGCCAATTTGCTGAAAAATGTTGAACTATCCCTTTAAGGTTTTGGACTCAGAGAATAAAGAGGATGAATCTAAATCACGTGACCTCGGGAGCTGCAGATTAAATTAGCACTGATCACCTCCCCGCTTAATTATTTACACAAACACACACACACACACACACACACACATCCTGTCTGCTGCACTTTCAGAATTAGGTTAGATCCTGTTGCACACACACACACTCTTAAACACACACACACAAACAGGTGTGTCTAGGGGCTTTCTGTCACAGCTACAGGTGTGTGTGTGTGTGTGTGTGTGTGTGTGTGTGTGTGTGTGAGAACAAGGCAGCCTCTGATCTGAGGCTCGGTTTGATGTAGACGACGCAGCGTCTCCATGACGACTCGACCTCCTTCATCTTCATCTTCTCTCCTCAGCTGAGGCTCGACCTGACGATCAATAAACTATCTGATCAGTGATGATCAATGAAGCTCTGAGCTCAGAGTTTGATTCTCTGTGGGTTCAGGAAGCTCCAATAACAACATTTTATTATAACAAGAGAATTTATTTATTGTCAGGAGGAAAAACGTTTGTGAAGTGAAATAGAGTCAGAGTCTGGACTTTATTCTAAGAGTTTATTCCAAATATTTCTTCTAATATTTTGACTTTTATTCTTGTAAAATGACGTCTTTGTTTTCATAAACTACAGATTTCTTTATTAAAATATAAAGAATTTAATCTCAAAATTGCTTTTATTCTAGTAATATTATGACTTTATTCTCAAAATTACAGCTTTTATTCCTGTAAAACTAAACTATGTTTCTTATAATATATCTTGTCATATTTTGAATTTTATTCTTATAAAATTACCACTATATTCTCATTATGCGTGTTTTTTTAATAACGATTATTTGTTTATTGTCAGGAGGAAAAACATGTGTGATCTGAAGTGGAGTCAGGCTCCTCGTTAAGGTTGATTTAAAATAAAAACACATAATGAACCATCTGGACTTTATTCTTAGATTTTATTCCAAATATTTCTTCTAATATTCTGACTTTCTTGACATTCTTGTAAAGCGACATATTTGTCTTTATAACTGACATAGGCCTATTTTTGTCTTAAAATATAAAGAATTTGATCTCAAAGTTGCTTTTATTCTCGTAATATTATGACTTTATTTTCAAGGTTACAACTTTTATTCCTGTAAAACTACGTTTCGTGTCATGTATCTTGTCATGTTTTGACTTTGATTCCTATTAAATTACCACCATATCCACATTATGAGTGTTTTATCTGACATTTTTATAATTTTACGTCTCTATTCTCATAATATTTTGTTCATTCTTGTAAAATTCTGTTTGATTTTCTGGACATATTATGAGTTTAAGATCAAAATCACATCTATTATCTCATAATATTCTGACTTAATAATGTTCAGACCAGTGTGGTCGTGGTCCTCTGTCCTACTGTAGTTACTATAGTTACTGTAGTTACCATAGTGTTAGCAGCTGCAGCCTGACGACTCTCTAACTTCCTCTTTTCTGTTCCTGTTGAGTTTCACTGTGTGAAAGTAAAGAAACGTCTGAGACGATTCTGAGGTCAGGTAGAAAACAAACTCCTCGTTCAGCCGCCGCACGGTCACATGGTCACATGGTCACAGTGGGGGGAGGGGCCTGTGACAACTTACTGATTATATCTCAACTAGAAGAAACTTTCAACTTCTGATTTATCCTGACAAAACATTTATATTCATCACTGAACTCATAGATCAGTAAATCTAATATGTCTATTTATTGATCAGTTGGAAAACGTTCTTCTTGTGATTATCTGAGTTGATCAGTTGCAACTCTTTCTTCAGCTCTTTATTATAGGTAGATCAGTGTTTCTCAAACCACCAGACGACATCGTCCTCAAATGTCTTGTTTTGTCCACAAACCAAAGAGAGACTCAGTTTATTGTCATAAAGGAACAAAGAAACCAGAAATGTTCACATATAAAGAGACCCTGAGGAGTTTGTATTTGGTTATAAAAGTCTCATATTAATGTGGATGAATCTACGTTACCACTTGTTAATGGCTCCGTTTTAGATAAATATATCATTTTGTCTTTATAGTTATTTTGATATTATTTAGTGGTCGACTCGTCCAGCGTTTCCTAGTTTCAGTTTCCCGGACGCTGCCCGGCGGCTCATGAGAAAAACGCCACTGGATCACTAGTTGGCGTCGTTTATGGTCGGAACTACGACGGTATCTGATCGTCTTCCAACCTCCGACTTTCATTCTTGATCAATGAAAACATTCTTGGCAAATGTTTTCACTTTCATCCGTCTAGCGTCGGTCCAAGAATTTGGGAACATGGGAAATGTAGTGTGAAAACACTTCGCTTTCCAAAACTCTGGAATCAGAGAATTTGGATTTTATTTCTTAAAAAAGTACTCAAACCGATTATTGGATTATCAGAATAGTTGACGATTAATTTAATAATCGATTATTGTTCAATTAATCGGTTAATTGTTGCAGCTCTACTTTATTTTGACGCCTGCTTCAGAGTGAAGGAACTTGATCCTGCAGAGAAGAGAGGAAAAATATTTGCTTGGCTGTCTACTTGGCACAGTGTGTGTCTGTGTGTGTGTGTTAGGTTAGTGTGTGTGTGTGTGTGTGTGTGTGTCTGTGTCTTCACTTCCTCTCTCCTCTTCCCTCTTTTCTCTTCAGACTCGTCGTCTCACACGAACGTTAAATCTGTCGATTCGGCAGCTTGGCTCTGTGTGTTTTCCTCCAGCCTCAGTAAAAAGCCAGAACATCTGCAGCAGCTGTTGGACTGCGGTCAGACTGAGGAGGAGGAGGATGATGAAGGTTCATCCTCAGCGTCTCTTTAGGGAACTGAATCAGTTTTTCTTCAGTCTCTGATAAACTCCAGTCGTTAGTTCTGAGTCTGTGGATCAATAATCAGTGTTTCTACTTTTCGTCTCCTGACTCTTCACTCAGAACAAAGTCGTTGATAAAATCCACTGATGAGTTTGAAACAGTTTTAGTTCAGTTTGTGGCGACTCGTAGTTTTTCTGTTTGATTTCGTCTCCAGGACTTTGTCTCATTGTCACCTGTCAATCATTAGAGAAACTAGGAAACATCTTTTTTATTTTATTTTATTTATTTATTTAAAAGGGACAATACACATTAATGAACATTCGTACGTGTGCACAAATGTAAATGCGTCAGAGTTAGCAACTTGCTAATTTGCATCCGTAGTCCCTTGGCAGGTAACACACAAACAGACAGAAATACACAAGAATTATACAGTGGTTCACAATCATATACACATTCATACCTATACATAAAGTGCATGTGATCTGTAAAGTGCCAGGCCACTGTTGTCTCTTGTTCTTCTACTAGCCTACTACTTCTAAATTGTGTTCGAAATCATTCACACATTCACTCACTCCATATCCACTCATGTATATGATATAGTGGACTACATCATGTACATGATGTAGGGAACGATGACAGGAGGAGAATCCGGACACTAGACGGTCATTTTCTGGACGTGGTTGCGTCAGCAGATGCGCCAGGTGTTAGCGTGTTAGCGTGTTAGCCTACTGCTGTGACGGAAGCAGACGCACCGAGAATCATGTAAACAAACCAGACACATAAAAATAAAATAAGAAAATAAGAAAAACCGACACTTGCGGGGACATTTGAGGATGAGATTCTGTGTGGTTGTGTTTCTGGGACAATAAACTGTTGAAATATCTGAAGTTTGGTTTGGTCAACTACTGTTGTGTGTCCCGACCGTGAGCTGTAACAGCTCTGTGGCTATTAGCTTAGCTTGTTAGCTGGTATTTACTACATATTCTACTACAGTTAAATTAGATTGATTTAACGCTGCCAAATGGAGCGAAGGCAAATACGTCTGAGGAGTTTACTGGTAAATAACCTAAAGAAATCCTAGCTAACATGCTAATTAGCTTGCTCTTCTTCTCTGGCAAAACCATAGACTGTAAAAAGAATGGACGTAGCGTCCGTGACGTCACCCATTGGTTTTGGGGAGTTGTTTTTGTGACTCCAATATGGCGGCCTGAACAGCGCCATGTTGGATTGGCCGGCCGAGAACCCGCTCACTGGCCTCCAAGCAGCTGTCCACGGAGCTGCTCGGACCTGTCACTCAACGTTTCTACGCCCTGATTGGTCAGAGTTTTAACCTAATAACAGTAAAACGGTAGAGTTAAAAAAAAATTCACCCCCCTCAGAGTGTGTGCGGGGGTAGAAACTATCGGTTGAGACGAAAAAACGTTCTGACACCAGGCTTTTAACATGTTTACTGAGGATGTAAAGTGGGTGATTTTAACATGGGGGTCTATGGGGAATGCTGCTTTCTGACACCAGCCCCCAGAGGAAGCCGGGGGGATTGCAGTTTTTTGAACGCGGAAGTGAGCTTCACTTCTCAGACCGACAACTGCCCCCTTGTGCAAAACACGACCGCATTGCATTGTGGGATACATACGAGTAGAAAGTCGTGTACTTCGCTTGTTCACTCAATTTTGCGGTGCATTGTGGGTGTTTTGTTGTCCACTACATAGTGGATGAAATTAATCGCAGAGAATTCAAACAACACTACAAAATGGCGAACACACAGTAGCTCTACTACTTCTCCTCCTCCTCCTTCTCTTTACATCCCACTCTGTGTCTCAGATTTCCAGACTTTTCCTGGTTCAGTGAACTCATCTCCGTCTCTTCCTCCCCCAGGAGCCTATTTTCTAGGAAATCCAAAGAGCCCAAGGCGGCGTCCCACAATGCAACAGGGTGGCGACTGTTCGGCAAGACGGCAACGACGGCGGCGGCGGGAACGGGAACGGGGCCGTCGGCGAGCAGAGAGGAGGAGCCCACTAAAGACTCCGCCCCCTCACCGTCGTCCTCGACAACCACGGAGCAGGTGGGACCTTTGTTAATAAACAACACACACACACACACACACACAGTCACATCGGTTGTTGCCATGGTGACGGTCGCTATGGTGACAGGAGCTGAGGCACATGGGTAATGTAGTGTTTAACCTCAGGTCGATTAAAGCCGCTGTAGTGAGGCGTTCAAGGGCGCGTGGACAATATTTGTCATTGATTGAGACTTTGTGTGTGTGTGTTTGTGTGTGTTTGTGTTTGTGTGTGTGTGTGTGTGTGTTGCAGTTGTGTAGTTGTGAGCAGCTGTTGAGTCCAGATGTTGGTCTGTGTGTGTCTGTTGAAGCCTGAGACTGTTTACATTCGACATGGAGGCTGTGAAATGGATTTAGTCTGTGTGTGTGTGTGTGTGTGTGTGTGTGTGTGTGTGTGTGGTTGCTAGGCAACGTACACACACACACACACACACACACACGCACAGACACACAATTCACCCCTCTGTGTCCGACTTTGCCAGCAATGACACACACTCTCGGCTTAGACACACACACAGCTGTTCACAGAGCAGGTGGTAGGACACACACACACACACACACACACACACACACACACACACACACCGAGGAGGAGGAGGGGAGAGAGGGGGAAGGAGAGGAAGAGGAGGAGAAGGACGAGAAGAAGAGGAGAAGGAGAGAGGAAGAGAAGGAGGAAGAGGAGGAGAAGAGAGGGAGGGGAGGAGGAGGAAGAGGAGAAGAGAGGGGGAAGGAGAGGAAGAGGAGAAGGAGAGAGGAAGAGGAGGAGGAAGAGGAGGAGAAGAGAGGGAGGGGAGGAGGAGGAAGAGGAGAAGAGAGGGGGAAGGAGAGGAGGAGGAGAAGGAGAGAGGAAGAGGAGGAGAAGGAGAAGAGAGAGGGAAGGAAAGGAGGGGGAGAGGAGGAGAAGGATGAGAAGAGAGGGGGAAGAAGAGGAAGAGAAAGAGAAGGGGGAAGAGGAGGAGAAGGAGAGAGGAAGAGGGGGAAGAAGAGGAGGAGAGAGGGGGAAGGAGAGGAAGAGAAAGAGGAGGAGGAAGAGGAGAAGAGAGGGGGAGGAGAGGAAGAGGAGAAGGAGAGAGGAAGAGGAGGAGAAGGAGAGAGGGGGAGGAGGAGAAGAGAGGAAGAGGAGAAGAGAGAGGGAAGGAGAGAAGGAGGAGGAGGAGGGGGAGAGGAGGAGAAGGAGAGAGAAAGAGGGGGAAGAAGAGGAGGAGAGAGGGGGAAGGAGAGGAAGAGGAGTGGAAGGACGAGAAGAGAGGGGGAAGGAGAGGAAGAGAAAGAGAAGGGGAAGAGGAGGAGGAGGAGAGAGAGAGGGAAGGAGAGGAGGAGGAGGAGGAGGAGGGGGAGAGGAGGAGAAGGATGAGAAGAGAGGGGGAAGGAGAGGAAGAGAAAGAGAAGGGGGAAGAGGAGGAGGAGGAGAAGGAGAGAGAAAGAGGGGGAAGAAGAGGAGGAGAGAGGGGGAAGGAGAGGAAGAGGAGTAGAAGGACGAGAGGAGAGGGAAGGAGAGGAAGAGAAAGAGAAGGAGGAAGAGGAGGAGAAGGAGAGAGGAAGAGGGGGAAGGAGAGGAAGAGAAAGAGAAGGAGGAAGAGGAGGAGAAGGAGAGAGGAAGAGGGGGAAAGAGAGGGATGAGGAGAGAGGAGGGAGAGGAGAAGAGGAAGAGGAGACTCAAACTGCCTTTAAATAAAAAGTCTCCTGCAGAGCTGCAGTGAGGACACGATCAATAATCACAGTTATTGATTGTTGATCAGTAAAAGGTTGAAGCTCTGATACAGATCAGTCACATATCTGAGGATCAATGTTAAAACCATGTTTGTATCAGACTGATCGATCAGTTATCAGCCTGTCTGTAGGAAATGTGCAAATTAAAGGTGCTTTCCAGTCAAACGGGTCGGAAGTTACGGGTTTGACGGCCGTTACAGTTCATTTTCACGGGTAACAGGTCGGAAAAACACGACTTGCGGGTTTGACTGAAACACTACAAAGTTAGGTAAATACAGAGACTGCTGATGAAAAACTGTCCCTGAAGGCAACGCGCATCAGCGGTTTTTTACATGAATTTCCCTCTAAAACAACTCTGTCTGGTAACGTTGTGTTATCTCTAGTTGTTGGATTGTGTATTTGATGAGTTTGATGAGAGAAACCAAGAACATTTTTGGCAAACTGGCCCATTGCCATAATCCCTATAGTCACAGCAGTAGGTTCGTTACCTTTAATTGTCGGTGCAAGCTATTTTTAGAACGGCGGAGCAGAGCCGTGAGCTGCTCAGAGCTACGCTACGGAGGCTCATTATGGGATTTCTTGGTTTCCCTCATCAAACTCATCAAATACACAATCCAACAACTCCACAACGCTCTGGTGGACAAGTTGTGAGCTGCACATTCACCACGCTATGAGATAATAACACAACGTTACCACACAGAGTTGTTTTAGAGGGAAATGCAGAGACTGATGATGAAAAACTGTCCCTGAAGGCAACGTGCATCAGTGGTTTTGCATGAATTTCCCTCTAAAACAACTCTGTGTGGTAACGTTGTGTTATTATCTCATAGCATGGTGAATGTGCAGGTCACAACTTGTCCACCAGAGCGTTGTGGAGTTGTTGGATTGTGTATTTGATGAGTTTGATGATGATGGGAAACCAAAGAAATCCCATAATGAGCCTCCGTAGCGTAGCTCTGAGCAGCTCACGGCTCTGCTCCACCGTTCTAAAAACAGCTTGCACCGACAATTAAAGGTAACGAACCTACTGCTGCTACGACTATAGGGATTATGGCAATGGGAACAATTTGCAAAAATGTTGAGCTATCCCTTTTAGTGGGAAAAAAAACTGCAAAGCAATCTCTCCTCTACTAACTCTCTTCGGCCTGTTTACGTTGTGTTAACGTGACGATGGCGTGTTTACGTTTTCAACCAATGACAGAGCAGATCATTCATCCGTCAATCATTCACTCATTTAACTGTGTTTTCATCTTTTGTTATGGAACGATGAGCTGAACCAGTTTGACTCTGAGTCTGAACTTTGTCTCAGTGAAGCAGCAGCTCAGTCACATGATGCAGACGTGACTGTGTGTGTGTGTGTGTGTGTGTGTGTGTGTGTGTGTCGCCCTCTGCTGGTGACACATAAACACACACACACACACACACACACACACACAAACTAGCTCATAAAAGACCTGTTGTCCTGTTGACCTACAGCTGCTCCTGTCAATGAACACACACACACACACACACACAGCAATGAACACACACACACACACACACACACACACACACACACACACACACACACACACAGACACATTCATTAAGTAGCTAGAAAAAACACACACACAGATTTATTCACACTGTCTGTGTGTGTGTGTGTGTGTGTGTGTGTGTGTGTGTGTGTGTGTGTGTGAGACGTTTCTATTCTCAGTAACACACAATAACGTGTTGTTATGACAAAGATGTGACACGTTTCAAGCCGTTTTAAACTTTATCGACAAACGACAGAGACAGAGAGAGAGAAACTTTATCAAGAATTAAACCGATAAAATTAAATCGATTGATTATAATTATTATTATTTCAAAAGCATAAAACCTCGAAGCTCTCGATCGCATCCCATGATCTTCCTCTGACCTCTTGCCATGGAGATGTTGACCTTTAAACACACACACACCGTGAAGATTCTCGTTCAAAATGATTCTCACCGTGAAATTCAAACGTCTGCGTTTCCACGGCAACGACACAAACAAACAGACAGACTCAGAGGAACAATCATGTGACTTCAGTGAGTTTAATCAAATAAAGTTTTGTAGTTTTTTATATTCGTATGATCAGTTTAAATCCTCCGTTACCCATGATGCCTCAGCAGCAGCAGCAGCAGCACCGTCACCGTGGCGACACACACAGCTGCAGCTTCAAAACCCAAAACAAACAAAGCAGCAGCAGCAGCAGTAGTTAGTTAGTTAGTTTATTTAAATGAGAGGACGAGCAGCAGCAGAAGACGGATTCGTCCCGTGACGTCTCGTCCTCCATCTTTGTCCCTCAGGAGCAGCAGGAAGACGACGACGGGGACGAGGCAGCGGTCGCCATGGCGTCGGGAGCGCAGCGCCCCCCGGCTGCAGGGAGGAGGAAGAACCTGGAGTTTGAGCCTCTGTCCACCACCGCTCTGATCCTGGAGGACCGGCCGCCGTGAGTCTCACACACACACACACACACACACACACACACACACACACACACACACACACACACACACACACACACACACACACACACACACACACCTTCACCTTTCATTGCCTTGATCTAGATCTCTTTGCTCCGTAGGTGGGTCTAGAAACGAGCCATAGGAACTTTTTGAGTCTCGAACACCGTTTGTGTTGACCAATCACAGCGCTCTATCTGTTTAGAGAGTCGTTGGGCGGGCTTTTTTTTAACTTTTTTTTTAACTTTTTTTTTAACCAAACAGAACAAACTACAGACACCAACATACCAATACAACAACAGCACAGTTAGAAAACAACAACACCTGGTGTGAAAAGGGGATGGACGAAGCATAGCTTTTAAATTTCCATCCCCCACATAAAGACACCATCGAGACATACATAACAACAACAAAAAAAACAAAACAAAACAAAAAAAAAACAAGCGAGCAAACAAACAAACAAAAAGCATTGAAGTAGGAGCATTGCGAGCTCCCTCAACAGTCCTACATTTGTCCTATATTATTCATGTATTTATTTAATCAATTTAATTTAATTTAATTTAACCACCACCGTCTTCCCTACTGTACACATCAAACATCTGCTGTTTAAACTTTCTTTTAAACTCGCTCAGGCTTTTACTATTTCTAATGTTTTCAGCCAAACCATTCCACATAATTACTCCACAAACTGAGACACACATAGATTTAAGGGTCGTTCTTGTGAGCTGCTGTGCCAGTTTATGTTTACCCCGGAGGTCATATCTGTTGGCACTTTCCCTTTCACAGAAGAGACCTTGTATAGAATCAGGTAATTGATTATGTTTCATTTCATTTCATTTATTTAGATCTCCATTAGCTTTGGCAAAGGCCATCGCTATTCTTCCTGGAGTCTACTTTCACAGATGAACTGTCCATTGCAGTCATATAGGCAATTTGTACAGTTTTTAGTTTAATCAGGTCCAGGAATTTCAATACTGCTGCCCTCAAGAACAAGTCATTTGTATGATCATTGTACTTTACATTACAAACATTACGAATAGCTCTTTTCTGTAGAATAATCAATGGGTGCTTAACGCCATGACGACATACATTTTAATTGGCTTGTCAGGCTAACGTCATCCTGCTCTTTGCTCTGATTGGTCGTAGCGCTACCCTATTGGTGCAGAGGCAGTTTGAAAGACAGCCTTCATCCCGCCCCCCTGGATTGAGCTGAGGTCTACCGCTCGTTGCCAGACTAGACATGTTAATGATGTAGTCTGGTTTGTCAGGCTAATGATCTGTTGCAGCGGTTCCCAAACTTTTAGGCCGTGCACCACCTGACACATTAAAATAAAAAAAGGCATAGACTATTTCACACACACAGATGCACCTGCACTTTCCCCAACTAACTGCAACTGGTACATTTTATTTCTAATGTATTTTTTTGAACTATTTTTATTTTATTTTATTTTTATTTTATTTTATTTTTATTTTATTATTATTATTATTATTATTATTTTATTTTATTTTTATTTTATTTTATTTTTTTTCTAATCGAAGTTGCTGCCGTCTTTTTTTTTTTTTTTCTTTTTAAGGATTATTGTCTTGTTTTAAATGCGTCTCCCTTTTATTTGTCCAGGGAGCAACATGTTAAACGAGGTTTTTCATGAAAGTGACGATAAATTGATCAACTGGATTTTGGGCAGTTTTTAGCTTCTTTTAAACAGACCAAACGTTTTTATTGTGTGTATATATATATATATATATATATATATATATATATATATATACATATATATATATATATATATATATATACACACAATAAAACACACAATAAAAACAATATATATATAACAATAATATATATATATATATATATATAATAAAACGTAAACATAACTTGCTCCTGTGACCACATTCTGCATCAACTTTTACGTTTTTATTATATATATATATATATATATTTATATATATATATGAGTACCCGTATGCAGGGACAAGAGCGCCACCATTAGCTCAGCTCATCCATACTGGAAGTCACAACCGGAAGTTGCTCTTCTTCGTGCGTATCATTTCTTAGATTAAAAAAACAACTCAGTAACTCAAATGTCCATGATAAAATATTTTTTTTCCAGCGGATATCTTAGTTACAACATGATTGAGCTAACCAAATATTTTTTTGCATGATCGTTGATCGGATATTGAGTTATTAAAAAACGCTGCTAACGGCTAACGGCTAACAACTACCAGTTGCCTAGCCGCGCCGCTCCTGCTGACAGCAGACCAGGAGAGAGAGAGAGAGAAATGAAATGTCTTTGGCGGTGCTTTGGTTAGGGTTAGGCAATGAAGAAAGGAGTTGGTTAAGTTTAGTAAAAAGAGCAGGTAGAGGCTAGACAGGCCAGAGAGCTGAGCTATGGCAGCGCCCTTGTCCCTGCACAAGGGTCCCTCTCCACAGGAGGAGAGAGAGCTCAGTGGTTGCCTAGCAACAGTGAGACCCCGAGGCTGGCTGTACACCTGACAGGTGACACCGCATGTGTGTGTGATTGTGATTGTGATTGTGTGTGTGTGTGTGTCGTCCATCAGGAACCTGCCGGCGAAGTCGGAGGAGGAAACTCAGAGACACAAACTGGAGTACGAGGAGATGGTGGCAGGAGCCAAGAGGAGAGGTACACACACACACACACACACACACACACACACACACACACACACACACACACACACACACACACACACACACACACACACATACAGTAAATCTGACTGCACATTTTTCAGACTCAGACTGCTGTGATCTGATTGGCTGCAGCTCAGACAGGTGTTCAGTGTCAGTGTGTGTTGATGTATATATGTGTGTGTGTGTGTGTGTGTGTGTGTGTGTGTGTGTGTGTGTGACCCTCAGAGCTGAAAGAGGCGCAGAAGAAGAAGCGTCAGATGAAGGAGCGCCACCGTCAGGAGGACAGCATCTCCAACGCCATGGTGGTCTGGAACACCGAGATCCTGCCGCACTGGGACTCCATGTAGGTGTCCTCACTGTGTGTGTATGTGTGTGTGTGTGTGTGTGTGTGCGCAGCATGTTTACAGAGTTAAAGGACAATTCTGGGCAAATTCACCTCGGGGCTGTATGTTCCTAACATTTTAGGTCCGCAAAAACAGGAGTCATTAAACTGAAAATCTTCAGATTCCTTCTTTTAAAATGTTAGGAACATACAGCCAAGATTTGAATTTGCCCAGAATTTATCCTTTAACTCTGTGCGTGTGTGTGTGCAGCATGTTTACATACCGGTAGTTAACTGTGTGTGTGTGTGTGTGTGTAGGAAGGGGACGCGGCGTGTGCGGGAGCTGTGGTGGCAGGGTCTCCCCCCCAGCGTCCGAGGCCGCGTGTGGAGCCTCGCCATCGGCAACGAGCTCAACATCACTCCAGGTACCGAACCACTGATCAGTGATTATTGATTATAGATTGTAATGGTGCGATTATCATCTATTTTACTCTGTTTAACAAGAGTACCGAGCAGTCTGTAGAGATTTAAACGAGAAACTTGAAGCAACACATGAGTTAAAGTCAAAGTTTCTGATATTAACTTGACTTTAAAGGAGCTGTACGTAAGAAATTTATCGAAATAATCATCATAAAATCACCCAGTATGTCATAAATCGTGTTAATCTGAAATAATAACAACAGTGCAGCCAGAATATTCACATTTAAACTTTTTAATGCAGCACAAAACGCAAATCATGTTTATGTTTTGGCCTCAATCGGCCAATCACGTCAGGAGCATCTCTGCATCATCAGGTTTCAACAGTTTTGTCCACAGTCTCACATTCAGCTGCTTTAATGTAAAAACAATAGTGAGCAGTTTGAATTTGACTTCTAAACTTTATTGTAACGCCCGTATAGAACAGAACAGTAATACGGTTCCTGCCGCTGCTTTAACTCCGCGTTTAAAGAGTTTAGCAGGAGTTTCCAGTTCCTCACATTTCAAAACTATAGGACCAAACTGAGTTTATTGTATTGTAAATGTCAATGTTAATTTTAAACGTGTGTGTGTGTGTGTGTGCAGAGCTGTATGAGATCTTCCTGTGCAGAGCCAAAGAGAAGTGGAGGAGCTACAGTGAAACCAGCTCAGTCAACGACAGTGAGAGCGGTGAGGACTCTTGTTGTTGTTGTTGTTGTTGTTATAAATATTATTATTATTATTAATAAAGTGTTAATAAACATCATTATGAGGTAAAGTTGTAAACCCGTCTCTGTCTGTGTCTGTGTGTCTCCAGACGGAGGAGCGTCTCTGGCCGACAGAGAGTCCAGTCTGGACCTGATCAAACTGGACATCTCCAGAACCTTCCCCTCGCTCTTCATCTTCCAGAAGGTACAGACACTTCCACAGCGCTCTCCTTCACAACCAGCAGGTCATGATATAAACCGAGCCACGCCCCCGTCGTGTTGTTGTTGTTGGTAACGCCTGGTTCACACATAAAGATTTTCTAAATCTGAACAGATGTTTTATCAGAGAGAGACCCCACACATGAAGATAAAAAACTCTGTGATTGAACAGTTTTGATCGTATTGTAGATAGATAGATAGATAGATAGATAGATAGATAGATAGATAGATAGATAGAAAACTTGATTAATCCCCAAGGGGAAACTGCTTTGCCACCTGATAAAAACATGTACATCCATGAATATACACCTCCAGAAGCTAAGAACATATATTATGTATTTGTGTCTGGTGTGCAACGATATTCAAAAAAGACGACTTTTCATCAAAACGGTCAGGTGAATATTGAACATGTTTAATATTTACGATTGTCGGCTCCGACCGTTTTCTGAGCCGATTGTCGGAGGAATTTGACTCTTAACCTCACACCACCGGAGAATCTCAGAGGAGAATCTTGAGAGCCATAAAATTCGGCCGATTTCATCCGATTTTTGTCCTTGGTCGGACGGTGGGAAATCGGGGCAAAACCAGCCAGATTGTTCTTATATTAACGTATGTCCCGCCCCTTCTTGATTCTGATTGGTCAGTGTGGGGGTAAAGTGACATTGACGAGCACCGGGCTGTTGTAAAAGTTGAACAGGTTTCAACTCACCGCCACAACAAAAGTCAGCGGCGAGAGCGTTTCCTGTGACACATGTTGAACAGATGTGAGGAGACGGAGGCTGCACGTTACAGCTGAGTTTAGTTTGGTCTCAGCTTCGTCTTCATCACCTCCTCCTCCTCTTCCTCTTATATTAACCCCTTCCCTCCTCCTCCTCCTCTAGGGCGGCCCGTACCACGACCTCCTCCACAGCGTCCTCGGAGCCTACACCTGCTACCGGCCGGACATCGGATACGTAAGTCTGATTCTGTCTGACACCGACCAGCTGATCTGAGGTCAGCTGTCTGTGCTGCTGAAAGCTGAACGCCATTACTGAAGCAAAGCTGAATAAGCTGAAGAAACTGCTGAAGCAATGTTGAAAAGGCTGACACTAAAGCTGAAACATATAAAACCTGCCTTTTAAAGGTCAAAAAGGTAGAAAAATGTAGAAATCCTGAATGTTTAAGTGCAACAGTTGAATATTTCGAAGAGTTGAAATCTGCAGGTAACCTGAAAGTAAAGAAAACTAATGAACTATTGCTATCATACGTGTAGTTGAAGCAACAGCTGGAATAGATTTAAAACATTGAACTTGTAAGAAGGAGGCTGAATCTGTATGAAATGGTTGAAAATTAGTTGAATTGCTGAAGATTAGTATGAGAAATTGAAAAACCGGGTCAGCTGTCTGTGCTGATCTGATCTGAGGTCAGCTGTCTGTCTGTGCTGCTGGTCTGATCTGATCTGAGGTCAGCTGCTGTCTGCTCTCCCTCAGGTCCAGGGGATGTCGTTCATCGCAGCGGTGCTGATCCTGAACCTGGAGGAGGCCGAGGCCTTCATCACCTTCGCCAACCTGCTCAACAAACCCTGTCAGATGGCCTTCTTCAGGGTCGACCACGAGCTGGTAACACACACACACACACACACACACACACACACACACATATGCACACCTGTCTCACCCCCCCCCTCCCCCTCTGTGCCAGATGTTGAAGTACTTTGCGGCCTTCGAGGTTTTCTTTGAGGAGAATCTCCCTCGACTCTTCAGCCACTTCCAGAGCAACAGCTTGACCCCCGACCTCTACCTGATCGACTGGTGAGTCACTCTACATCAATAATCAATAATCAATAAACAGCATTAATCCTCAGTGTACAAACTTTATCACAATGAATCAAACACTTGTTTAGTTTTTTTACGATTAAAATAAAACCCTGAATAATGGACGAACTTGCTGCTTTATTGAACATGAAACAAGAACAGTGACAGGAATCCTCCAAGGCCTCCGTGTGGTTGGAGTTAAAAGAAAAAGAAGAAAAACTAAACAAAGTGGTGGCAAAGAGAAAAGATCAAAACACTTTCTGTTTAAAATCAACATGAAGGAAAAATTATGAGACATGAAAACAGAGTCGGAGTCAAACTGAAGCTGGTTTGATCTTTGCAGCAGAAAAAGAAACAAGAATGTTTTTGATGTTTTTATATTTAGTAATTGTACGGCAGTTGCCTATTTAAGTCAATAGATGGCGCTGTTGCAGTATTATTGCCCTCAGGTTTTTTTTTCTTTCTTTTTTTGACTTTATTTAACAAAATCATGTACAAACAACATGGTTTACATCTTTTTTTAACATTTGAAAGGAGCAGCAATGAATAAAGGAAATAAAAATGACAGAGAATGAAAAGCATAAAGCCACATAATTGTCAAACACATAGGAGGGAAGAAGGGAAAAAAAGTATTTTGTATTTTATCAATTATTTACAAAGAACGAGAAAAACTGAGAAAGAATTATTATTAAAGAACCAAAAAAAACAAAAACAATCTTGTTAAAAATCTGACATTTATGAAGAATCAGAAGCACCTGCTTTGTCGAGTCCAGTTCTGAATAATAAAAGTAGAATAAATTATGTATTGGTTATTGCATTTGATGATTTTAATCGATAAAGTTTTATATTACTAAACACAAATAATAAAATGAATAGATTATAATCTAAAACCTTCCCTGGGAGTCTCTCTTCGATACATCTTTAATCATTTATATTTAATAATTAATGTATCAGTCACACAATGAATATTTGATGATGTTTTTAATGTTTTTCTGACAGACTGAATTGAGCTACACTTAAAACCAGATCAAGGAGTTCCTAATCAATGACTGAATCATCACTTATAGATAATAAATACACAGTAAATGTGTGTGTAATGTGTGTGTTGTGTGTCCAGGATCTTCACGCTGTACAGTAAGTCCCTCCCGCTGGACGTGGCGTGCCGGGTGTGGGACGTGTTCTGCCGCGACGGCGAGGAGAGTCTGTTCCGGACGGGTCTGGGCATCCTGCGTCTGTACGAGGACGTTCTGCTGCAGATGGACTTCATCCACATCGCGCAGTTCCTCACGCGTCTCCCCGACGACCTGCACTCGCACACGCTCTTCAACGCCATGGCCAGCACGCACATGATCAGCAGGAACCGCCGCTGGGCCCAGGTCAGAGACGCTGTGATTTACAGACGGTCCCTGAATGCATCGCAGGGGTAGAAAAGCTGCAGGAGGTTCTGTGATGTGTTAGTTTAACACGTAACCCTCTTGTCGTCCTTCTGGGTCAAATTGACCCAATCTGTTCCCTTCCTCCATCTTTCCTTCTTTCCTTCCTTTCTCTCTTTCTTCTTTCCACAATCCTTTTTCCCTTCCTTCCTTCCCTACGTCCTCACTTCTTCTTCCCTCCTCTTTTGATCCAATTGACCCTCCATCTTTCTTTCCTTCCTTTTCCCCTTCCTTCTTTCCTCCCTTCTTCCTTCCTAGAACGAATCTGTTCCCTCCCTCCATCTTTCTTTCCTTCCTTTTTCCTTTCCGTCTTTCCACAATCCTTCTGCCCCCCTTCCTCCCTTTTTTTCTCCCATCTTTCCCTTTGTCCTTCCTTCCTTCCTTCCTTTGTCCTTCCTGCCTTCCTTCCTTGTTTCCCTTCGTCCTTCCTTCCTTCCTTCCTCCCTTGTTTCCCTTCGTCCTTCCTTCCTTCCTTCCTTCCTTCCTTCCTTCCTTCCTTCCTTCCTTCCTTCCTTCCTTCCTTCCTTCCTTCCTTCCCTTCGTCCTTCCTTCCTTCCTTCCTTCCTTCCTTCCTTCCTTCCCTTCGTCCTTCCTGCCTTCCTTCCTTCCTTGACCCAGGTGAACAACAGGAGGGTTATACAAACAAATAACAACATAAAACACATGAAAATACATTTTTATTTATCCAGACATGTTAGTATGTTACACGCCTGTTTTCAGCTGTTATTAGCATGTTATTAGCTGTTATTAGTGTGTTATAAGTTTGTTATCAGCTGTTATTAGCATGTTACTAGCTGTTATAAACATGCTATTAGCCTGTTTTCAGCCGTTATTAGCCTGCTATTTGCGTATTATTAGTTGTTATAAGCCAGTTATTAGATGTTAGAAGCCTATGATCAGCTGTTATTAGCATGCTATTAGCTGTTATTAGCCAATTTGCTGCTGGTCTGTTTTCAGTTATTATGAGAATGCTATTTGTATGTTATCAGCTGTTATTAGCGCGTTGTTAGCTCTTATAAGCATGTTAGTAACATGATATTAGCGCTGTTATTAGCCTGTAATTAGCCTGTTGACCTGAGCGTGTCCGTCTTTTTGTTTCCTCTCAGGTGTTTTCTGCTCTGATGAAGGACGGGAACAAAGAGTCGGACAGGAACGCCAGCCCCGCCCTCAGGAGCTAACGCTAGCAAACAACTAGCCGACGCCATCTTTCCTTTCTCCAGACGCTCCTCGCCGTGACAGGTGCCCCTCCCCCTCCTCCCCCTCCTCCCTCTACCCCTCCCTCCACCCACCTGTCAGCGCCGATGCAAACGCTACGGACTAAGCTCTGAAGCGAGCACGAGGCGGACGAGGTGACGGCGGAGAGCGCGGCGACGAGAGCTAAAGACGTTAGCACTTAGCAGCGGCGGCTTCACCGTCTGTCGCCCTCAGACCGGCAGCGGCTGGTCGGTCAGTCGCTCCACAGCCTCACCTGATGGACGGACGGCGAGCAGCAGTGTCACTAATTATTATTAAAAAAAGAAAAGCAGACTGTCTGACGATGTGTTGCTCCCCCTGCTGGCTGGGAGGACGAACTCCACCACCACTAACTAACACCGAGAGTTTACGCCCCCGTGTGTGTAACGCTCACAAGACTCCACTTCTTCTAACGTTTCGGTGCTAATCGTTTTCTAAAAGGCTTCAAAGAGAAAAGAAGAGAAACAAAACGACAAGAAAAGAAAAGAAAAGAAAAGAAACTTCCTCTGTGGATTAACTATTATTAATTATTGATTATTAACGTAGGTCCTCGTGGTTTTTTGATCTCACACACTATATGATTCATTTGCTGCGTTTTTTATTTTTATTTTTATTTTTTTTATAGCTTTAAACCGGAAAAAACTACGGTGGCTGACGAGGGCAAAAAGAAACAGGCAGGAAAATACAGAACAAATTCAAAAGGAGAAACGAGCTGCAAATAAAAAAAAAAAATTGAAATAGAAATCAAAATCGGATACAGCGGAGGAGAGTTGAGTTTTGAGTTTTTCCCGCCTCGTCAGCCACCGTAGAAAAATGACAGAAACCTGCAGTCGCATGGCTGAAGCTGATACATTTGGGTTTTTAGATGATTGATTGATTAATTAATTAATTAATTAACCTCGTAGCTCTTTTTTTTTTGTTTTTTGTACAAATTTAATCTGAAAAAAAAAAAAAAACTAGAAACAAAAACACAGAACAAACTGAAACGTCTCATCATCAAACTGAACTCTGTGACCCACGTTTGTTCTCAAGTCTTTTCTACTTTGAAAACTCAAACTGTGAGGGAGGCGGGAGGTCGCTGTCGTCGTCATGGCGACGTGACGACGCGACAGGAAGTGAGGGTGTCGATGAATCACAGTGTTTCAGCCTCAGCACTTTACCTCTGCAGCAGCAGCAGCGAGTTTGTTAACGGGCCGTCGATCGATCCATCAATCGATCGACTCCTTATCGCTAATTAGAGCTGATTATTAGATAATTAATTAACCCTTTAGGCTCCGCGGGTCGGCTGATCCCGGAGCAGCTTCTTCGCCTTGAGCTTTGACTCGCTTTTTTTGTTGTTTTTGTTCTGAGAATGAAGCCGTTTTTTTTTTTTTTTTTAGTCGTCGTAGCAGATTGTGCTCTCGCTCGCTGCTTCGTCTGTGGAAAACGTCAGTATTCTTCATTTCTCCCCCTCATCCACCTGTTGTTGTTGTTTATTTAATCAGCCGATGAACCTCTGGTCGCGTCCTGTTCACCTGCTTCATAATGACGTCATCAATACTAATCAATATCAGTACGTCGACGGACAGGAAGTGAAGCGACAAACAGACAAACGTGTTTCCAGTTTCTTCAATGTGAAGATTTGCTGTTGGACTTTATACCAGTTAATGATGATTAACTATTAAATTATTGATTAATCTGCTCTAAAAAAAAAGAAATTCAATTCAAGTTGATTCAAGTTTCTCTACTTTCAGATGTTTCACTGATTAAATTATTAATATTAATAATAATAATAATCATAATTTGCAGATGAATCAATAATAAAAACTAGAAATAAAAGGTTTTTGCAGCAGGTGAAGGACGACGCCCCCTCTGTTTAACACTCCTTTGATCTACACACACACACATACATACACACACACTATCCAGTACATCCCTACCTCACACACACACACACACACACACAGACACATACAGACAAACACACACACACAGCTGCTCTGTAACTTCCTGTTTGAGCCGTCGGTCGTTAAAGTGAGAAACTCAGTGTTAGAGATAAAAACCAAACTCCAGAAACTCACTACACACACACACACACCTACACACATACACACACATATATACACACACACACACCTGTCCTCAAGATGGACAGGAAGTGTGTGCGTATGTGTGTGTTTTCAAAATAAAAGAACTTGACCAAAGTGTTAAGGAAGCACTTGACTGGAAGCTCTAACATCTTTATCTCATTAACTACAAACTAAAGCAGCTTCCTGATTGGATGATGATGATGATGATGATGATGTCACTGGAGGGGGCGGGGCCACGCTCTCCTCCTGTTTGACCAATCAGAAGCATTTATGTAACGCTGCGGATGAGCACTTTGTCGAGGCACACACTAATTACACTCGTTAACCAGCGGGACGGTGATGAAGGATCAAAGAGCTCGTTATTGATTAGCGATCAGTTTCACATGACCACACGCTGCTCTTCTTTACTCATCTGCAAACTTTATTTTGAAAAAAAAAGACTTTATTTTCAACACATCTGTGAGTTCAATGTGAATTATTACAAAACGTTTCCTGTTTTAAATTTTTTTTTACGAAGGTAACGTGATTCTTTGAAAACAACGACGTCCATTTTTACCAAAAACGCAAAAACAATTTTCATCTTTTTTATAAAGTATTTCACAGTTTTAAAGGAATTTAATAATCAATAAGTAAAATAAGATTTTTTTTTAATTATTATTATTAAAAAAAAAGAAAAAAAAAGTTTCTTTAGTTAAAACTTTTCTTTATTAAAATGATTTATATTTACAGGAAGTTTCAGATTTCTTCTGCAGATTTTTACAGTTTAGTTTCAGTATAAACATGAATAATATTTACAGTGTTTACAGTATCGATCTGGATGTTTGTTGTTGTGTCAGAGAATCACCAGGTTTCTGTTTTACGCTGTGATCAGATCAATCATTTTACAAAAACAAAATGCTAAATTGAATATTAAAGGGATAGTTTGAATTTTGGGTGAACTATCCCTTTAAAGACAAAAAACAACATGTTAGATTGTGACTCACAGATGTGATGAAGAAGTTTTTTGTTTATTCACACTCCTCAGTTTGTGCAATAATCAGGAAACGATTCAGTGTAATTACCCAGAATCCTCAGCGGGCTGGTTTAAAATGTTCCACTCCAGATTATTGATTATTGATCTTTAAACGAACTTGATGAGATTAATGTGACGGTTTATTTTTCCTCCTGTTTGCTCCACAAACTCATTTTATTTAAGTTTTTATCCTGTCGTGTTTTATACTTTCATTTAGCTTTGTTCGTTTTATGTGTCGTGTCTTTTCTTTTGTTCGTTAAGTTTTTCTTTTCCTGTCAGATTTCAAATGTACAATTTTTTTATAATGCCTTACAGGTGATGTAAATAAACTGTAAAAATGTTATTTCTTTTCATATAATGGCCACTAGTTAAATGTGTAAATAAATATCTCAGCAAACTGAGTCTGGTCTCGTTCTGTGAAGTTTAAAAGTCTCAAAACTTTAAAAGATGAATTTAAGGGCCAGGTGGATTGTTTATGAAGTTAACCTAGCTCTGGCCTGAGAATCAGAGGTTACCACGGCAACTTGAAGTGGTTGCCAATGACGATAGGGGCCCCCCCAGGCTGAAGCAGACAAAAACGTTGAGAAAAAGAGCGATTTTCTGCCTCTGCACTGGTCTCGCAAAAGGCTTACTGTGACAAAACGGTAACTCCTATCAGAACAAAACACAGATCAACGGTGCTGTAAAGACTTCCTGAAAGATTTGGTACGATTTGGTGTTTCTACAGTAAATATTTTGGAGACGCTGGCAGTTTTAAAACATCGGTCCGTTCTGCTTCTCTCAGAAAATCTTTGTATTGGAGTCAATGAGGAGCAGAGACAGACGTGGCTGCACTTAGAGGCTGACAATTCAAATTCTGTAAGTCTCTCTGATATTCTGAGCACATAGTGAGAAACAGAACAAGTTTGTCTACAAATTTGGAAAAAATCACGTGTGTAGAGTGTAAATTGTGTCCAGGAGGAGTGTGGAAAGAGAAAAATTCAGGAATTTTTCTGGGCTCTCTCTCACTCTAACCGATGATGTCACGCACTCTGACACGAACATTCCGTGCAATACACACCCATTATAATCTCATAATTTCTCCAAAAATGATCATGGTCATTGATCAGTGATTGATCAAAAACTATAATACCTATCAAAACGTGGAGTAATACGCCAACACACAAGACTTGTGTCTACTGTTTAAAGTTCAAATGAAGTCTCTAGGTGAAAGTATGCCTGAGAAGCAGACGTTTGCTTTGCCCGGGCACTACAGGTCTACTGGTGTAGGGACCAGTGCCCGGTGCGATGGCCCGTGGCCCTAATTAAATAAGTAATAAACTTCACCAAAAAAATTTGATATATCAATATTAGGCAAACATTTCTGATAATAACACTGTCCTACATTAAATGAACCTTATAGGAACTTGAATAGTGTCAGATTTATGAAGTGAATCAGGTTTATGGGATGTTAAATCCTCAGCTCAGGTCCAGAGTGGTGTAGAGAGGCGGTCGTGCAGAGTTCAGACACTAGGTGGCGTCTGATGACCAGGTTTAACCCGACGGCTCTGAGTGAACGCTGATAATCAGGAGAGGTTTTTATTATCATTGATAATAATTATTTATTTTTACAGTTTTAACAACATTATGCAATAAATTATCTACATTTAAATGAAACACCTGCACATGTACATATAGAGAATAGAATACTTTATTCATCCCTAGGAGGGAAATTCAAATTAGTCCAGTAGCTCACACAACAATGACACAAAAAAGAAAGAAAGATGAACACAATAAACATTTTAAGAAGTGTTCTGTAACACGATTGCAGCAGGAACAAATTATCTCTTAAATCTTTCTGCAGGTCGGGGAGATGAGCCTTTTATATGGATCAATGACTGAGTTTTCAGTTTCTATTGATTGATACCTGATATTATTCTTTTAGATGAATAATTACAATTCTAATCTTCTTTTTATTAATTAAGTTTTATTTTATCTACAATCCACAGCAACAAATCCCAAAGCATTGTGGGAGTTGTAGTTGAACATGTTTAAAATGTGGAGGTGACAAAATGTTTCTGCAGAGTGAAGCATGACATTCTTATTTTAGAAGATTGACAGATAACTCTTAACTTATTATTATTATTAGTCGTATTATTACACATTTAATTGCATTTTATTATTTTCTTACATCTGACAACTAATTAAAGGGACAACGAGGAGTTTTGGAAAAGCAAAGTGTTTCCACACTACATTTATGAGCCTCCGCACCGTGAAATTCTTTGACCGGCGCAAGACAGACTCATGTTTTCATTCATCAAGAATTAAAGTCAGAGGTTGGAAGACGATCACATACCGTCGTAGTTCCCACCATAAACGGAGATTCGGTGGCGTTATTCTCATGACTCGCCACGAAACCGAAAGTAAAGAAACGCTGGTCGGCTCGCCCAGCATTTCCACCACCACTAATAATAACAAAATAACCATAGAGACAAAACCATAGATTTATAGAAAATGGAGCCATTAACAAGTGGTAACGGAGATTCATCCACATTAATATGAGACTTTTTTATTGTCGCAGAATTTTTCGTTCTGCCGATGGAGAAACTCCTCGTTGTCCCTTTAAAGACCAACAGAAAACTTTTTACTTATTATTATAATTAGTCGTATTATTATTATTATACATTTAATTGCAGTTTATTGTTTTCTTAATTTCTGACAACTAATTATTCTTATTAACTGTTGTGTCTGTGATCGGGTTGTGAAGACACAGTCACCTGAGTCGGGGAACTCAGGTATTTCCGAGGCCTGCGGTTGGTTGGCCTGGGGGGGTTGGGGCTGCAGTGTGGTGGGGGGGTATGAGGGGTGGGTGAAGGGGTGGGGTGGTGGTGGTATATGAAGGGAGGGGGGGTTGGTATATGTGGGGCCTCCTGCAGCATCTGTATGAATGAGGAGCGGAGGTATGGAGTGGAGGTATGTGGCGGCAGTCTGGGGGCTTTCCTGTGGAGGTGGGGGGGGGGGCGTGGGGGGGCAGAAGGAGCTCGCTGCCCCGGGGGCCTCTGGGATACCACAGCAGGAGGTGGGGAGGTGGGCAAGGTCAGGGAGGAGGAGGAGGAGGAGGAGGAGGAAAGACGAGTGTTGGAGCAGCAGAAACAGCAGCTGCAGCAAAACAAGTGGATGTTGAATTAAATAAAGAATCAATAATTAATCAAAGACCAATCAGCTGAAGTTTTAAAGATGTTTTTTTTTTACTTTTAAAGTTCAGTTTTAAATTTTTGACAAAATGGTTCATGTGTTAAATTTATTGCTTCAGTTTGATATTTATCAGTGTTGGGATTGAATTTATTTAACAACATAAAACATTAACACAAACTCATCCAGTGTTTTCTTAATTTTTTCACTTTTCTCTTATTCTTTCAGCAGCTTTTTTATTCCAGACTCTTCTCTTCTCTTCTCTTCTCTTCTCTTCTCTTCTCTTCTCTTCTCTTCTCTTCTCTTCTCTTCTCTCTTCTCTCTTCTCTCTTCTCTCTTCTCTTCTCTTCTCTTATCTCTCATCTCATCTCATCTCTTCTCAAACTGCTGCTTCTTTAAACAGATCAGTTTTGAATCAATAACGCCTCAGACTTCTGGTAAAGGGGCAGATAATGAAAGTTATAGTACATACAGTATATAAACATAATATATTAACACACAGTAAAGAACATTTTCATCCTCCTGCATGTGAAAGTGAAATTCAAACCTGTGATGTATGTAGGTATGTGACATCACAGGTGGACGTGGCCACAGGTGTGTGTTTGATTGATTGTTTCTCCTGTAAAAACATTAAAATAGAAACGTTTCAGATTTTTCCATCAGCAGAGCAGGAACCGGAGAGAGGAAGGGGGTTTATTGTTCATTATTCGGATTATTATGATCCCCATTAGTTGCAGCAATATCAATTATACAGTAAAAAAAAATACAAAAACAGAAACATTATAAAAATTAAAAACAAAGAAAACAAAAAGCAAGTGAGCAATACGCCTCGCCTAACAAAACAAAACAAAAACAGAGTGAGCGTTTCCACTTCGGGGGGGGGGATGGGGGGGGGTCGTTGGACTGTGGGTCAACACAGAGTTTCCTCCGAGTCGCCTCCATCACTCATCTCTCCTCTTTCATCTCGTCCTTCGCTCTCTCTCTTCCTCCTCTCATCACCTCCGTCTGTTTGGTTTCAGTCCGCCTCGACCTCATGGGAGACGAGGGTCCTGACACCGTTACCACGACGACCGCTGCGTTTGACTGACAGGTATAGAAATCAATCAGGACGTCACCTGTCTGTCGGCCCGGACGGAGAAGCTGAAACTGGAGCTGGACTGAAGCTCAGGAGGTCGTTTAGAGTTGAAATACTGTGTTCAAATGAGTTAAATAGTTTATATAACATAGTTTTAATAATAATTATTATTGGCTCGTTAATTAAATGAGTTCAAACTGAAGATATTCAGTTGAATCAGAAGTTTCACTGTTTCTATTGTGAAAGGAAACTATTGAAAAACTCATGAGTTTGTTTCTTTACATAAACAGAGCTCTTGACAGAGTGCATGCTGGGAATTATGTTAACCTGCTCATTTTAATAAAACAGTTCATGTTTAGCCTTTAAGTTCTGTAGTGGTTTGAAATGAAAACTACTAAAAGTTAAAAGTTAAATTTACTTAAAACACGGGAATGTGAAGTTCAAGAGAAAACCTTAAATCCCAGTTTGATGTTTCAGTATCGAGATGAATTTAAAAGATTTTATAAGTTAAATAAAAAATAATCAGGTCCCATATTTTCTTCTTTTTCTTTTTCTGTGTTTTATTTGAGGTATTGATTCATTGGATAGGCCGATATTTATGGTTTTAAGAGACATTGTGACGTCAAATAAATACACAAACATACGTGTAACATATAAAAAGACTACAGTTCCCATCATGCTTTAGGAGCTGCAGTTTGTTTATGTGAACATGAAAGTTTAACAGTTTAATCACATGTAAATATAATTTGTGCCGAGACTTTGAAGCTGCTCGTCCATGTTGGCGTGACGATCAGCCTTCCAATCAGCCGTCACGCCGACATGGACGATGACAGAAACCTAAACATCAGATTTGAATCGTTTAAAAACGGAGCTGATGAACTTCCTGTTGTTTTTTCCTCCAACGCGGTTTGATCTGATCAAACACTAAATTACATAAACACACGATCTGACGGCCTCTTCACTACAACAGGAAGTGTAATCCTCCTTTAATGTGGCGTTTTGCATGAGTAATTCTCTGTGAGCGACGGCTCGTTCATGTGTGCGCCGGCTTCCCTGTTTTCCCACCGTCATACGTGTCAGCGTCAACGCGCCGAGGATTAAATGAAACTCCTGCTGCTGCGTGACGGAGAGAGTGACGCACAGCGGGAAGGAAGCTACACAAAGGTTAAATTACACATTTACATATTAAGCTTCTTAACTCTCAGTCTCATCACTCATCCTGACAGACAGCCGACAGGTTTCTCATACAACAACTATGAAATTAAAATGAAAACACAAAAGAAATCGCCTGCATTTTGTAGGCCTACTAATTAGCAACATGCTAGTGGGCTATGGTAAAAATCAGCATGTTAGCATTGTTAATGTTTACATTATCTATACATTAATATACACTGTTTATAGTTTTTTATGAGTAAATGTGCAGGAAACTAATTTTTAATTCAATCATACAAAATGAAAAGAAAGAAAGACAGAAAATAAAGATTAGAAAACAATGAAATAGAAAATGAAAATATTCCAGTTTGGCACTTTTTGATATTTTGGTATTGTGATATTTGCTCAAAAAGTCCAAAAACCTGTTGATAACTCTTTTAAATTTGTTACATTTGTTTCTTTCCATCCTGAGATAAATTCGGTTCAAATTCACTGTTTATTTTATTTTATTTATCCAGAGAAATCTAGCTAAATGTCATGTTTCAGTAGGAAAATGCTGTCAAACTGGCTCGTGCACACCAAAGTGGTCTTCAACAGGTGCGTAGGTGGAGCGTGGCATCAAAAAAGGAGGGACACACTAGGCTAGGCTACTTGCAACATATCTGAGGAAGGTATGTCCGAAATGTTGTTAAAAAAAATTAACAATGTTGCGTATTTTTCCTGAACAAGAAAATGCTGAATTGGAAATATAGAAAGTTGTTTACACGAGCCCGAAATATAAAAGTTGTAGAGGAATATCACGTTGCTCACGAAACAAACATTTTCAATCAATCATTTCAAGATTAGCTACACCTTTTCTGTCTTCTATGTGATTCACTGCAAAAACTCAAAATCTTTCCAAGAATATTTGTCTTATTTCTTGTCAAAATGTCTCATTTCTAGTCAAAACTAATCTCTTTCCACTTAAAATAAGACTCATCACCTAAAAAATCAACTTGTTTTTAGATCATTTTCACTTGTTTCAAACAAATTTTCACTTGAAATAAGTAGAAAAATCTGCCAGTTAAAGCAAGTTTCTTGTGCTTGTAATAAGAAAGAAAAACTTGCTCCACTATCAGATTTTTCTACTTATTTCAAGTGAAAATCTGCTTGAAAGAAGTAAAAAGTGTCTAAAACAAGCTGCTTTTCAATGTGATGAGTCTTATTTTAGGCATAATTAGATTTATTTTGACTAGAAATGACATTTTGACTAGAAATAAGACAAAATATTCTTGGTAAGATTTTGAGTTTTTGCTGCAGGAGCTTTTCATCCCACCTGTGGAACGGCCTCGTGGGCAGAAACTCCTCGGAGCCGAGCCGGTTCCCATTAGGTCAGTGGTGGCCGCCCCGAGAGGCCAATTCTCTTTAGCTCCGCTTTCACTCCTCACACACCAAATACCGCCGGGTCAGACGGAGGGAAAGCCGCTTAGGCGCCGCCGAGTTGCAAATTAGACGCCCCATTATATAAAGGCATATTCAGATAACAGGGGCACCAATGAGGTCAGTACGTGCCTTTTGTTGTGGGATTAATGAGATTTTTAATAAAACAAAAAAAATGCCCCCTTCCTTATTGTAATGACCTAATGAGTGTGCCGGTGGCGCCGGGCCATGTTGGTGGGAAAAAGTTCATCCCTTCATCCTGCTCCTTGCACCTGCACGCCCCCCCCCGGCCGTGCTTTCCGGACCCCCTCCTCCAGTGTTTGTATTCAAAGCTCAGGAACCAAACGAGTGTTTAATTACCATAAAATGCTATCGGCATTTAGCCCCTGTGACACAATGAATGGCAACATAGAGCTCATTGAGGTTATCAACAAGGGGACCACTGGTCAATTGGGTCATTGATTTGGATTGTTTGACAGAAACCCGGGAGCCGCGAGGCCGCAAGAAGCAGGCAAAGTTCAAAAATCCCTTTCTCAGTTGAATCGAGAAGTTTGTCACAGAATCTGTTGGAAGGGGCTGTCAGGAGCGATTAGGGGGCATGAAAGGGCTCGGCGATCAAACGAGGCCTGTCCCAACGCTGCACATTTAATTAGAATTTGCATGTCTTTGTCCCTGACCCCTCAGCAGGCATGATCTGATTACAAGGGTGAACAGTTAGCGCCGGGGGAACTCGCTCCGAGCACCGAGCTGTTTGTCTTCCTTCTGCACAAAACTACAAAACTACAACTTCTCCTTTAAAAAAAAACAAAAAAACAACAATCAGGGGATGAAACAATCTCCATGACGATGTGCACCTACGATATCGCCACAACAACAGGTGGAGGAAGAAAGCCTCGCATCCGCCGCTGCTGCAAAAAGGTTTCCCTTATTCCCTTATTCCCTTATTCCCTGTCTCTGTTCTGTCCCCCCACTGCACTGCATTGTGGGAGTTTGGGGGAGGAAGAGGAGGGAGGGAGGGGGAGGAAGAGGCTCATTAATTGGGAGGCGCAGCGACCTTTGACCCCAATGATGCGGGGTGACAGGGCAAACGAGGAGAGGCGATTGGCCAGCAGCTTCAGCGGTTGAACGTGCCACCAGTGGTGTTCAGGAGTGGAAAAGGGCAGCGAGGAACAAAACACCTCCCGCTCCTCTTTGTTCCTCTCCTCCTCTGCTACCTTTCTCTCTTTCTTTTCTCATTTTCCTCTCTTCTTTTCACAACTAAATAATGAACTTGAAATTATTATACAAAGAAAAAAGAAAAAAACATTTGAAACTTCCCTTTATCCATGTTTCCATCCAAAGTGATTGGATTTACCGGGAAATGAACTGTTGACATAAGAAGGAAAAACGAGGATAAAGGGAAGTTTAAAATACTTTTTTCTTTTTTCTTATCAAATAACAGAAACAGATTTCTGTTATTTGATTGATTTTCTTAAATAATTTGTCATGTCTTGATACATAAACAATTTTAAGTTTTAGTGTTTTTAACCAAGTTTTCTTATTATAAAAAAATATTGTTAATTGCTAAATATGGGAAAACACTGAATGTCAACAAGAAAAATTATACAATTTATGTACAATTTTTGCTTTAATAATGTAAATTATTGTGTTACTTTGCTGGAACAAAAATGTGGGGGAAAAAGAAGTATTTAAACAACAAAATAAAAACCTCTAACATGTGAAACCTGTGAATTTATAACTTGATCTTGGAAATTGCAGCATTGATAAATCTGGACTTAAATATTTTTTTTGTTCGCTTTTGTAAAAACTTAAATATCAATATTTATGTTATAAACTACAGTGATAATTACTGTCCAATTTCTAAATCAAATTGTTTTTAATTCAATTTTCAGTGGTGGATTCATATAAACAGTGGTTTTAAAATGTAATTGTTAATAAATAAATTAAATACTTATTTATTAGGCTATAATTACATTAATGAGCAGCTGAACATCTGGCTGCAGGTGTTTTTTACATTAAGTATAATATTAAATTACAATTTTACAATATTGTGTCAATTTCTTTTGCTTTGTTTTCTTTCTTTTTTCCGAATTTATGATTGTCTTTATTTATTTTTAATACAAAAGCATCCACATATTTATTATTATGATTATTATGATTATTATTATTATTGTAGAATTCATTTTCAGCTCAACATTTCATTTAATTCTTCGTGTTTTCTGATCTTTTTCTTCGTGCAGACATCTTGCTGAAACCTTCTCCATCTCGTTCTTCACCGTGTGGAACCTCATCGTCGTCGTGGTCGTCGTCATGGTGGTCGGTTGTCGTCGTGGTGACGTGATGCGTAGTGAAGGCTCCATGTGTTGCCGTGGACACGGGCCTGTTGAGTGTGATGGAGGTGGTGGATCATTAGAGCGTTTGCATGTCGTCGTCTTTGTTGAAGCGTCTCCACCGTGTCTGGACGGACTCACGCACTCGTTCCTCTCTTCTCTTCACCTCCTTTTATTCTCCTCATCATCCGGCCTCTGCCCTCGCTCTTCACCTCCGCTCCTCCTCTGTCGCTTCTTCTCCATCCTCCAACCTCCAATGTCAAAGTCTTCTCCTCCTCCATCACCTTGTCCTCTCTCCTCCTCCTCTTCCACCTTTCACTCAGCCTTAACTAATTAATTACAGTTTTTCTCGATTGCTAAGACACATTTCTCGAAAGCTTCTCTCCTTTTCTCTAAACTGTGAACACAAACCCCAATTTTCAAGCTACATTCACAAAACCTCAGACTCTTCTTGCAAAACCAAACTTTCACCTCAAAACAGTTCAATCTGGTGCCCAAAACTGAACTTTGTTGTCAAATCGTGCCCCGAGTCAATCAAAATTAAAAACACTACTGAGCAGCCACTAAACACAACGCTCAGGACATGAAGCTGTAGAAATAAATGTTTATCGTTCACTGTAGCATAATGCATGTTGCAAAACAAAAAACCTGTGCATTTAGCATTTGTACATAGTACAGTAAAAAAAAGAAGTACAAAAACCAGAAATCCTGTGCAATTTACACGTAGCACTTGTACAGTACAAAACCAAACAGAAATCTTGTGCATTTAGTACTTGTATGCAGTAAGCCTACGTAAAAATAAAGTACAAAAATATAGAAATGAGAAGTGCATAACTCAGCCACAGCATCATTTCTCTGTACTGGATCAGGCCACAGGACTTCATCCTGAACTAGCTACAGTATATGTGCCCTCACATCATTGGACACAAGTGTGATCAATTTTGAGTTGTTGTGTTCAACCGGTGAAACTTGTGCTTTACTTGTGTTTGACTTTTGCCACCTGTGCTCAGCATTATGCAACACAGGTGCATCACAATGAAAATGTGTTGGTGAGTTGTGTCTAAACAAAAGTGCTAAAGTGCTGATGGTTTTGCCAAAAGAGACTGGTTCAATCAGTGGGTTCAGACAACAGGGTTTAGTGTCTTAGCAATTGAGAGAAACTGTAAATCATTATTTTATCATTATTCACTCTTACATCATCTTCATGTAATTCTTTTCTGTTTGGACGCTTCGGTTCTTCGCTCCGACCGACCGACCGACCGACCGACCGACCAATCAGATGTGACGTCGTCTCCATTCATAAAGTTGCATAATGTTTTTTTTGTTTGTTTTTTTACAGTAACCGGTCGAGTTCAGCAGACGATGTCCCCGACCTCTGATGATGATCGCTCAATTATTTCTACAACTCGGGAAACAATCGTCAATGACACACAGACACACACACACACACACACACACACACACACACACACACACACACAACCCTCCCCACACTGAATAGAAAACAGCAAAAAAAACAGGTCTGAAAGTTTCGCAACTTTACGTCAGCGCCTGAACGTCTCTCGACTCCGGGTACAAACTGTTTGTTCAGACGATGACGTGTCGGACCAAACTGTTCCTGTTTCCTTCTTCTTTTTTTCCCCCTTCCTTCGACAGCCAATCAGCTTCCTTCCTTCCTTCACACCTGTTCCTCTTCCTCCTTTCTTTCTTCTGTTCATCATCGTACCATGAGTTCCCCTTGACTTGTCCTTTACCTCGTCTCCTTGTGAACAAACTTGTGTTATTTATAACTGATTATTTCTTGTTTCTGTGTTTCTCTGCGTCTTTTTTCTTCCTTTCGGACATCCAAAGTCAGGTTTCTCTGAATGTATTCAAGTCCATGATAAATTCCATCACATCCAGGCTTCAGGAGTGCAAATGTTTGACTAATCTTGTATTATTCTTTTAACTAATTTTGAAAATTCAATAGTTTTTTTGTTTTGTTTGTTTGTTTTGTGTCCTTAATTAATGTGACTATGTGTTGAAACTATGTGCTGTCATTCTTGGCCGGTCTCTCTTGCAAAAGAGATCTTGGATCTCAATGGGACAAACCTGGTTAAATAAAGGTTGTTATAATAATAATAAAATCGTCTCTCTCTCCACCTCGGCGGTCCGGTTGTCCTTTTGTCTCTGGACGGTTTCAGTCCACTGCTTCTTCCTCTTCCTCTTCCTCTTCTTCCTCTTTTTCTTCATTTCCCCTGTGAACATGACCGATGTCGTCATCTCCAGCTTCTTCACTTCGTCACGTCTCCGTCTCGTCTGTCAGACTTGGCAGTCCATCATTGACTCCATTGATGGTTTCGCTCCACTTTTCCCCTCTGGTACTGTCCGTCCCGTCCCGTCCCCGCGGTTACGTCTTCGCCCCGATACTAAAAACATCGACGACGCGGTCCTTTAGTTCTGCTTCGCCTCATCCCGACTGACTCGCCATCTGGTGGACTTGGCAGCTGCGGCTCTGCGGCGTCCCGCGTCGTCTGTAGTACGTGGCGTACTTTTTGATTACCTTGTTGTTAGTTTTATGAATGTGTCAAAGACAGAAAGTCCCGGGCATCACTTTATAAGCCGCTCATTTTCCAAATGACAGCGGCTGACGTTGGAATGACGAAAGTTGAAATGATATGATTCCTCTGGCCGAGCTGGGTGCGGCGAGGCGGAAAACGGGCTCCTTGTGCTGGGCCGTGGTTTCTGTACTCCCTGAACCCTGAAATAATGACCCTTCCTTGTTCATTAGCGTCTACTTGGTCAATCATAACACATCAGAAATGAGTTTAGCATTCAGGCGCAGGACAATTGACCTTGTGTGTGCCCTTCCTCACCAGCGAGCTGTCACACGGCTTCATCCAAATTGAGGCAATTAGCTCCGATGCGTCTCTCCCCCATTAAGCTGAGTGTTTTCACTGTGTCCTAATGACAGCAGCAGGACATGGGCCTAATCAGCCCTCAGCCCTCAGCCGTTTACCCACAGTTCACATCCACTCCGAGCTGGGTGAGCGCCGGGCTGAGGGCGAAAAACCATCTGCAACCAGAACGTCCACAGAGACCAGAACGGACCAGATCGGACCAGACCGGACCAGACCAGAAGATACAAGAAGGTTCGAGTAGAAAACAGATAAAAACCAGCAGCAGCAGGTCGGTGTGAAGGTGTTGGGTCAAGGTCTGATTGTCTTCACGCAATAAAAACTCAAGAATCGGACAAACTGTTCACTGCAAAAACTCAAAATCTTTCCAAGAATATTTGTCTTAGAGTATTTCTTGTTAAAATGTCTCATTTCTAGTCAAAACTAATCTCTTTCCACTTAAAATAAGACTCATCACCTAAAAATCAACTTGTTTTCAGATCATTTTCACTTGTTTCAAGCAAATTTTCACTTGAAATAAGTAGAAAAATTTGCCAGTTTTTTGTGCTTGTAATAAGGAAGAAAAACTTTGCTCCACTATCAGATTTTTCTACTTATTTCAACTGAAAATCTGCTAGAAGGAAGTAAAAAGTGTCTAAAAACAAGCTGCTTTTTAATGTGATGAGTCTTATTTTAAGTAGAATGAGATCTGTTTTGACTAGAAATAAGACAAATATTCTTGGAAAGATTTAGCGAAACATAAGTCCAACACGGTTCTGAGCCAATCCGATTAATCTGATCTGGCCCATTAATCACATAGAAGACAGAAAAGGTGTAATGTTGAAATGCTAAATCTTTGGTTTGTTCTGTAAACATCTTAAAACATGTCCCACTTGTTCTTCTTTGTACTAAAACAAAGGGAAACTGTCATGGCCGCCATTCAGTGGCTCGGTTTTCTGTTGTTTTGGACTCTTGTTTCCTTCAGTCCCTGTTTTATTTTGTAGTTCTGTTCTTGTGCATTTGTGGTGCCTTCATGTGCTATGGTGATTATGGTAAATACCAAAAGACGACGTGAAAAGTGAACACATGAACACCCTCTCATGTGGTATTTTCCACTGGGCAACTCGTAGAATTTTTTGATGCCCAAGCTGCCGAGGTGAGAATAACCTTTGACCTTTTCAACATGGCGGCGAGCAATATGCAAGATTCGTTAATGGTAAGCAAGGCAAGCCTTTAGAAAACAGTTAGCAGCTATTCACTTCATGTATGCCTGCATGTAGAGTAAAAAACGCTTTTAAAAAGCTAGCCAAACAGCCAGTGCTAAATCTCCATGAATATTATTCATCGTGTGTATATCTATGATTTTACCCAAGTAACAAGTCTGAATCTGTGTGTCCACCATCTTTATTTTCTCTGTACAACAACAAAAGCACTTGAACACAACGCACTGGTAAATGGTCACAAGTGGAAAATGAAGGCAGCACATGAAGGCAGCATAAGTTCCAGTGTTACTTCCTGTGTTTTCCCGCCACACTCTCCTTGCTCACCTGTCCTGTGTTTCACCTCGTCAGCCCGGCTCTGCTGCTTGTGTGTCTCCACCAATCAGCTTCCTTTGCCCTCCTGTCTGCTCACCTGTTGCTTGTTGCTTTGATTAGTTCTGTTGTATTTAGTCTTGTTTGTCTTTCAGTTCCTTGTCCGATTATTGTGTTTGTGTCATGGTGTTTTGTTCTCTTGCCTTCTGTGGAATTAATAAACCTTGCCTATCCCTGAATGCTCCATTTGGGTCCACCTGCCCGCATCCTGACCGGAAACATTAAGTTTAAGTTTAAATTTAATTTATTTATAGGTACTTAAACAGGAAACATTAAGAGTTCTCATTATTTATATGTTATCATGCTTTTATTTCACTGATCTGGACAACTGCAGATCAAACTGCGCTGTATGTGACCTAATGAGTTTCTAGATGTTCTGAATATTTACAGTGTAAGATGTTGTGACTGAAGCGAAACCAAAATAATTAAAACTTTGTGATGAAGACGCAGGACGAAACCCGACAGGACACGAAGCTGCTGTATTTATTTTAATCCACAAGGTATTTGTGGTTGTACACTGCAAAAACTCAAAATCTTAACAAGAATATTTGTCTTATTTCTAGTTAAAATGTCATTTCTAGTCAAAACAAATCTCATTCTACCTAAAATAAGACTCATCACATTAAAAGCAGCTTGTTTTTAGACACTTTTTACTTCTTTCAAGCAGATTTTCACTTGAAATAAGTAGAAAAATCTGATAGTGGAGCAAGTTTTTCTTCCTTATTACAAAGCACAAAACAACTTGCTTTCACTGGCAGATTTTTCTACTTATTTCAAGTGAAAATTTGTTTGAAACAAGTGAAAATGATCTAAAAACAAGTTATTTTTTAGGTGATGAGTCTTATTTTAAGTGGAAAGAGATTAGCTTTGACTAGAAATTAGACATTTTGACAAGAAATAAGACAAATATTCTTGGAAAGATTTAGAGTTTTTGCAGTGTAGGTTTTTCTGTTGAATATTGTGAATTATATTTCACACCTCCCAATTAAAACATTGATAAATAAAGGTTCAGATTGATTACACATAGAGTCTGTATCTTCAATCGTTACATGGCTTCTATATTTTACATTTCATTGCACTTTTTTCCCCCGGTCTTTATCTTTAGTTTTGTTCGTTTCATGATTTTCTTTCTTTCTTTCTTGTTTTCGTCTTTTTCTTAGAAGCTGCATCTCTTTCTGTGAGTTTGTTAATTGTTCTTCTTTATAAAATATAAAGAAGAAACAGCCCAGATGACAACAACACCTGCAGTAAAACCTGCAGCTCCTTATAGATCTGCAGTCCAGACTGAGCTGGCGTCTCTCCTCTATCTCCTCCAGCGCCTCAATGAGATCCGACCGCCGCGCTGATGAGATTCCTGTCCAGTTGACCTCCCCTTGTCCTCATGCAGTTGAAACATCCCATAATACACCTCGTTCTGTCCTGACCTCACATGGTCCGAGGTTGTTGGGTTATGTAAGCTCCCTGCACCGAGTGAATCTACACAAACAGACTCTTCGCTGCTGCACGACGGACGAGCACCTGAACACATCGTCACCCAGACACTGACCGAGGTTTCATCATAAAAAAGATTAATGTGATGTAATAAATCATAATTAACCTAAACTTTAAAGTTCAATAACACATTTAAATTAAATAAATCAAACAGATATATAATCATTTATCTAAATACTTTTAATGTTGAGTTAAAACTTTGTCGTCATCCAGAGAAAAAAAGTTTCAGTTCAAACTCAAAACATACTATTTTAATAACAAACTTGAAATTAAATTAAAATAAAGAAAATAAAGTAGAAAGTTGAAGAATAACAAATCCATAAATAAGAAAGTAGGTGCATTTCAAGTAGTTTTTATAAAGACATTTACATTAAAGTCTTTACACTAAAACAAAAAGTTAGTGAAGGTTTTTACATTTCCTGCTCAGAGCTTCTTGTTGCACTGTAAAAAAAAGAAAGAAAAAAGATTAATGTATATAAAAAAACTAAATCATCTTGTGCACATCAGATTTTCTAAAGCTGATTTTGTTATATGAGTTAGAGAAGTTATTGATTATCAATAGGTTTGATAACAAAAGGAACAAACTGTTGTGTTTTCAGTATGAATGGTGCTGTTATGTTTTGATTGATTTATTCTATTTTATTCTAAACACTGTAAAAAGCTACACAGTAGAGCTCACTTTATTTAATATAGCTGCTAATTAAGCCAATGCATAATACAACTATGTGTTACCTCAATGTAAAACTAACATGTATTGTTGCTGTAGATCAGAGTCGGAGCTTTAAAACTGGATTAAAACCCGGTCACGAGAGCCGAGTGAAGAACAAACTGAGCTGCAGCTCCGTGTGTTCGTGCAGCCCGGTTACTGACTGTGTGTGTGTGTGTGTGTTGTGTGTGTGTGTGTGTGTGTGTGTGTGTGTGTGTGTGTGTGTGTGTGTGTGTGTGTGTGTGTGCGTCTCTTTCTGTGAATGAAATAAAAGCTTGTCTTGTTTAGCGGGGCTGCTGCTGCTAAGGCTAATAGGGCTGACCGGCCGCTCACCCCGCTGCAGCAGAAACAAGAATGAGAAAGAAAAACAGAGGGAAGAGGAGCCGGTATTCTTCTTGTGCATGAACGAGGGAACAAACCAGCGCCGGGTGGCAGATTAGTGCAGGTTGTGCCCCTCTGAAGAATGGAGGGAGAGACGGAGGAGGGAGGACAGGGATGGAGGGATGGAGGGAGGGAGGAAGGGAGAGAAGGGGGGAGGAGGAGGAGGAGGAGAAGAGGAGCTGCTGATGAGAACAGAGAACAGAGGAAACGTGTTTCTGAAACTCAGCTACAGTCACTTTAATTTATTCAACTTTATTAGCATCATTAATGTTCTTATTATTGTGTGTTTTTAAGTGTATTCTATATTGTGTAGTACATGTATTTGTTTTCTTTCTTTCCTCCTTTATATTCATGTGCACAAATAAAATAAAAAAACATGAAAAAATACATCATTATTTAGTTTTATTATTATTATTGGGGGGTTTGTCAATGCAGCTGCTGATGAGAACAGAGGAAACATCTGCACATGTTTCTGAAACTCAGTCATTTTAATTTATTTAACTTTATTAGCATTATTAATGTTGTTATTATTGTGTGTTTTTATGTGTATTCTGTATTGTGTAACACATCTGTGCATGTATTTGTTTTCTTTATTTCCTCCTTTATATTCTTATTCTTTATATTTTTATACTAAATGTTGTTATCATCACCGTGTGTCTGTGTAATGCTGCTATCTATCTATCTATCTATCTATCTATCTATCTATCTATCTGTCTGTCTATCTATCTATCTATCTATCTATCTATCTATCTATCTATCTATCTATCTATCTATCTATCTATCTATCTATCTATCTATCTATCTATCTATCTATCTATCTATCTATCTATCTATCTATCTATCTATCTATCTATCTATCTATCATTATTTAGTATTAGTATTATTATTGGGGGTTTGTCAATGCAGCTGCTGATGAAAAACGTCTGCACGTGTTTCTGAAACTCAGCTACAGTCATTTTACTTTATTCAACTTTATTATTTGATGTTACAGTATTATCATTATTATTATTGTGTGTTTTTAAGTGTATTCTGTATTGTGTAACACATGTGTGCATGTAATTGTTTTCTTTCTTTCCTCCTTTATGTTCATGTGCATGAATAAAAAAATAAAGCATGAGGTCTGTCAATTCAGCTGCTGATGAGAAACATCTGCACGTGTTTCTGAAACTTCACCAACTGAGATACAGTCATTTTAATTCATTAAACTTTATTATTATTATGATTATGATGATGAGCTATTCTATTCATTGGTGAATCTAAGTTATTAATAATTTCTCGCTTTTCATTGTTTTTCTTTGTTTATTAAATTGCTTTAATAAGATATAGTAAGCTATTCCTCATTTCTTATGAACTGTGATGTGAATTCTGCAAGAGCATCCTGTTTTCCTGTCTGGTTTGATTACTTAATTATGTTTATTTCCTAATTATGTTTCAAATGTGTCTCTGTATTATATGCAAAGCAGCCTAATGATCTTGTCTCTACACCATTAATGATTGTAAATGTAACAGTTGCATGGGGGTCGGTTCCTCGTGAGCCAATTGGCTTCTTACCTATCCGTTTCCTCTGTATGTCTGTCTGTCTGTCATTCATACGAAATAAAACAATTAATCAATCATTCATTCATTCATGATTATTATGTATTTTTAAGTGTATTCCCAATTTTGTGTTACACGTGTGCAAGTCATTGTTTCTCTTTTTCCTCTTCTCTCTTCATGTGCACGGATGAAAACAAAGAAGACACAAAACACGTCATTATTTAGTATTACAGTAATATTATTAGTTTAACTGTCATGTGACTTATGAGTCTCTGTTTTTATATGTGCAAATTGCAAAAATCCTAAATGTCACATTTCTTTACATATACTATTTTTCCACATCTGTTTGATTGGAAGGACAGATGTTTTAGTATTTCAGGTTCATATTTATGTTGTATATTTGTATATATTCATCTTTATTCTCTCTATATTCTAATTTTTTTTTTGAAGCAGCTGTAACTTCACCTTATATCAATAAAACAGCTTATTCTGATATCGATGAATTAACCCAGTAAACACTCAGTTTCCAGGTAACAACTGGAAACTGAAGTTGTATAAACTGTTATATCTAGAATTTATCTGTAAACTGAGGAGATCTTTTGTAGTTTGTTACTAAATATGGAAGGAAAATTAAGAAATATAATAAAAAGGTGTCAAAAAAGAATAATTTATGTCATATTTCACTGTAATTTATTAGTTTACTTCCTGTTGTGTCATTAAAGACGAATATTAACCCTCAGTGAAAGTGTCCGGTGGATGTGATGAGGTCATCGGTGAGTTGTGTAACAGCAGCTTTACGTCTAAACTCCAAATCAAGGTCGATGACACTTCCTGCCGCCGCTCTGTGTGTGTGTGTGTGTGTGTGTGTGTGTGTGTCTGTGTGTGTGTGTGTTGCCGTGGGAATGGGAATGCCATAAATGGGAACAGGAGGAATGCCATAACCAGGAAGTGACAACTTCTAATAATCACTGACGTTGTTGTTGTGGAAACAAGCCGCACGCCAACACAACGGCCTCGACGCTGACGGAGCAGGGCCAGCTGTGTGTGTGTGTGTGTGTGTGTGTGTCTGTGTGTGTGTGTGTGTGTGTGTGTGTGTGTGTGGACAGAACTGATCACAGAGTGGCTGCCTCCTGTCTCAGTGATTTACACACACACACGCAGTCAGGAAACAACAGAAGTGGAGGTGTTGACGTTTTAACGACACACACACACACACACACACACACACACACACACACACACACACACACACACACACACACAGTGGGTGATGATTCAGAGCGATCGGCTGCACAAACAGACGTTGATAATAAAATAAAACGACTTGTTGCATCACACTTAATCAAATATATTAATGTTATAAAACAGCAGGAAGTGATGACGTCTCATTCTCTCCTCCTGACCTTTGACCCCGAGTCCTGTCACATTTAATCTTTCCCACCTTAAAGGACAATTCCGGTGCAAATTCTACTCTGGGCTGTAACATTTTAGGTCTAACAGAAGGAATCTGAAGATTTTCAGTTTAATGTCTCCTGTTTTGCGGTAGTTGTGTCTGTCCCCGCGTCGCCACGGCAGCAATGAATGGGAGCGGATTGAAGTTCTGCTGCTTAGGCTGTTTCCATCCCTCAAAGCCACAGACAGCGTCAGATGGAGACTCAAACATGCAGCCAGAAGTTTATTTACTTCAACAAGCCGACATGTTTGTAAAACTAGATCTAATTCAAAGTCTGGCGGAGTCGAGACCCAAGTTGACGCTCGGTGTGTTCAGGTGCAGTGGGAAGCTCCCGTTTGTGTCATAAACACAGGAATATCAACTCTGGACTTGCTTCAAGTAAATAAACTGTAATATTTTAAATTGCATAAGCCTGACTTTCAGGTCTCTTGACATTATTCTTGAGTTTCCACACACCTTAATCCATTCTCTTTCATCATATGATACCCCCAGTCTCAGGGCAACCCCTGCCTCACCTTCACTCTCCATTAACATCCTATAGTACTTAGCTGCTTCATGGCCTTTAGATTGTTTTTTTATATATATATTTTTCATTTTTTCATCAAAGAACAAAACGTGCCTCAAATCTCAGGCTCAGAGACGATGTGATGATTTTGGAACAAGTGGAGTTTAAGTCTCCATGGTAGCAAAACACTAACATCTGAGTAGAGACGGGATTTTTCTCCCTCGATAGAAAAAAACGAATAATTTTTTTACGTATTTTTTCTCATAAGTTTAGTGAAGTGACATTCAACAGTCAGATTCTCTCTGTCTGTTGTTATCAACAACCTGTTGACAGTGAACTGAACTAGTCCACTGATCAGATGTATCCTACTGACGACGACCAGCTACAACTTTACAAACCAAACATGAACAAAACGGAGCGAAGCCGTCGGACGTGTGAGGAAGAGGAGACTAAACTGTAGAGAAACACACACACACACACACACACACACACACACACACACACACACACACACACACACACACACACACACACACACACACACACACACACACACACAGCCAGTGGTTAGTGGTGAGCTACTGGTGCGGAACAGAGGAGCAGTGAGGAGGTCTGGACTCTGGATGATAACTGACAGGTCCAGTGTCTGTGGAGGTGGAGGTGGAGGCGGTGTGTGTGTGTGTGTGTGTGTGTGTGTGTGTGTGTGTGTGTGTGTGTGTGTGTGTGTGTGTGTGTGTTCTTATTAGGCAGCGCTGCGTGGGCTTTGACCTCTCACACACTTCATGAGTTCAGTTAATGAAGCTGCTGCTGCAGACTCACACAGAAACACACACGACGGCCGACTGACTGCAGCTTCTCTCCCCACACACACACACACACACACACCTGAGAGGACAGAGGAGTAACCATGACAACAACAACTCTAATATCTATTATAACTACTGTAACAGCCCCCCCCCCCTTCAACATGTTTTAATTTGAAAGATCAGAAACAAAAATCATCTCAGTCAAAGTCAAGAGGCGTTCACTGACACCACGTTGAGAAATGAGCTGTTCACTGCAAAAACTCGAAATCTTACCAAGAATATTTGTCTTATTTCTAGTCAAAACAAATCTCATTCTACTTAAAATAAGACTCATCACATTTAAAAAAGCAGCTTGTTTTTAGACACTTTTTACTTCTTTCAAGCAGATTTTCACTTGAAATAAGTAGAAAAATCTGATAGTGGAGCAAGTTTTTCTTCCTTATTACAAACACAAAACAACTTGCTTTCACTATCAGATTTTTCTACTTATTTCAAGTTAAAATTAGTTTGAAACAAGTGAAAATGATCTAAAAACAAGTTGATTTTTAGGTGACGAGTCTTATGTAAGTGGAAAGAGATTAGTTTTGACTAGAAATGAAACATTTTGACAAGAAATAAGACAAATATTATTGGAAAGATTTGGAGTTTTTGCAGTGTCAAATGTTTCTATTAGAGTTGTTTATTATAACTGTGAACAATACTGAAACATGAGACGTAAAAACTAAATTGAGATTTAAAAAAATAAAAATAAACGTGAAACAAAAGCTCTATTCACACGGGATTAGTATTACTGTACCTGGGGACCTCTGGTAATTTGTAATAAGACGTCTGTGATCTTGATCCTGTGCGAATGTGCCATGTCAATTTGTAAAGTAAAAATTCCTCCGCAAATTTTACCGACCATATTTCACCAAACACAGACGTCCCGTGCAAATCTGCATCTCAGGGATTGGGGGGTATTTGTTGCTTTTATTGCACGAGCACACCTTTTTCTACTTCTTTCCCAGTTGAAACATGGAGGCTGCAGTGGAAATTATGATGAGTGGCAGTTTAGACACTATCTTATGTGGGTTAGGGTTTCTATCTTTCAACAGGCTTAATACAAACGCCATGACGACCTGTTGTCCCCACAACAACTGCACACTGGGCCTCATTCACGAACCGTTCTTAAGAACAAATTTGTTCTTAAGTCCTACTTACGAAGTTTTTACGAAGATTGTGGCATTCATGAATGTTTTCTTATCCAGAATTTGTTCTTAACTAAGAACAAAATCTAAGAACAGTCAGGAGTATACTTACGCACCGATTATAGCGTTTTCTTCTGTTCTGCAGTTTTATGATATTATATGATTTGAATAAGAATTATTTTCTTATCTTTTATGATATTTTTAATAATCATATATATTAATAATAATAATTGACAAATCATTGCAGTCACATTATAGACACTTAATTCATATCAGTTGTTGTTTTTTTTCTCTTTTTTTTGGGGGGGGGGTTAATGTGTTGTTTGTTGTTGTTGTGCGCAACATACAGCTGCAGATATGCTTTTTTTTCTCCTAATTGCGGGCTGCAACAGTGCACTTACTGTAAGTGTTCACACTACACACAACAGATTTTTTTTTCATATGTGATAATATGATGATATTTATGATGGCACACGTGAGAGTGTGGTCTCTCTGATAACAACCGAAGAGCTGCATCCACTGCTGACGGTACTAAATATAGCCTAAATATAAAAATATAAACTAAATATAAACCTTTTGCTTGTTTCTTTGTTTCATTCCTGCCGCAGTAGCGCCACTTCACTACTTAAGTTCTTTTTACGTTTGGAGTCTGGTGCTCCCTCCCAGATTTTCATTTGAGCATTTCAACTTTCCTTCTCACTCCACCTTCTCTGCTCAGTGCCTGTGGGTGCTGTGCACACGGCCCTGCAGTCTCATGCGCTTTTATGGGCATTGATGGGGCAGTTACCTATGCTAATCATATGTTAATTAGACTCACCTGGCACACGCCCTCAACTTACGAGGAGTTGGCATTCATCAAGTAGGAACACAGCTGCGAACAATTCTGAGGCTTACGAACGCGTTGATGAATCTGACGTAGGGTTTTCTTAAGGAACTTCTTAAGAACAACTTAAGAAAGAATCTAAGAAGGTTCTTAAGAAGATATTGGTGAATGAGGCCCACTGTTCCCAAGTCACGTTGCTGCTTTTGCCATGATGACTAGGCTACATCCCATCGTATTCGACGTGCATGGCTTTGATGTCATATCTGGACCTTAATGTGAGTAAATCAGAGTAAAATACAAACTTCACTTATCCCGTGCAAATAGGACAAAAGACTGATAAGAGACGATGCAGCATCAGCTCTGTGTTCTGACTCTATCTGGTTTCCATGGAGACTTTGTCCTCTTTTCTGACCGAGTTCATCCTGAATGAGTCTCTCAGGTTTTAACTGTTCTGATCTGGTCTGATCTGATCTGGTGTTTACATGTGTTTATATTATATATCCACAAGTTTCCGAATGTCATCTATCGGTTTGGTGGAATTGTACGTTTACGTTTCCATGGTTTTCAGTCGTTGTCAGTGGCGTGCACTGGGGGGGGGGGGGGGGGGGGGTAAGGGGGGCAGTCGCCCCCCCTAAAGTGCCCCTGGGAGCCAAAACATGTGTTAAAGTGCCCTCTTGGAAGCCAAAACGTGTGCTAAAGTGCCCTCTAGGAGCCAAAACGTGTGCTAAAGTGCCCTCATGGAAGCCAAAACGTGTGCTAAAGTGCCCTCTAGGAGCCAAAACGCGTGCTAAAGTGCCCTCTAGGAGCTAAAACGTGTGCTAAAGTGCCCTCTAGGAGCCAAAACGTGTGCTAAAGTGCCCTCTAGGAGCCAAAACGTGTGCTAAAGTGCCCTCATGGAAGCCAAAACGTGTGCTAAAGTGCCCTCTAGGAGCCAAAACGTCTGCTAAAGTGCCCTCTAGGAGCCAAAACGTGTGCTAAAGTGCCCTCTAGGAGCCAAAATGTGTGCTAAAATGCCCTCTAGGAGCCAAAACGTGTGCTAAAGTGCCCTCTAGGAGCCAAAATGTGTGGCAAAATGCCCTCTAGGAGCCAAAACGTCTGCTAAAGTGCCCTCTAGGAGCCAAAACGTGTGCTAAAGTGCCCTCTAGGAGCCAAAATGTGTGCTAAAATGCCCTCTAGGAGCCAAAACGTGTGCTAAAGTGCCCTCTAGGAGCCAAAATGTGTGCTAAAATGCCCTCTTGGAGCCAAAACGTGTGCTAAAGTGCCCTCTTGGAGCCAAAACGTGTGCTAAAATGCCCTCTTCAGTGGCGAGAAAGCGCTATGTGCCCTTTTTTTCCGAATCGCCCCTGCCCTTCAAAAAGTCTGTGCACGCCATTGCATTGGTTGTCATAGTTGCAGTAAACGCATGGATCTATTAACGCTGGCTTTTAACACGGATGTCAATTTGTGTGATATCCACTGTTAAAAGATGGTGTGATGATCCATGCGTTTTACAGATTTTCATTGAAAAAAAAGAAAAAAGAAATCCATGCATTTACCACGATTACCGAAACCATGGAAACGTAAACATAAAATTCCACCGGAAGAGCAAAACCGGCAAAACAGGCTACGTTTTTGACGTTCGGAAAAAGGTGGATAGGCCCAGAAATTACTCTTTTTTTGGGGCCGAGTCCGGGCGGGTTCGAGCGTCGAGTCCGGTTGGATTTTAATTTTCAGGCTAATTGAGAACTGTAGAAATCCAGACATCCTGCGACTGATCCCAGGTCAGATCTATCGTCTAATCAGCTCAGTAGTTGTTCATAGTTTTGACTCTTTCATTCAAACATTTGCAAGTGAAGAAACGTCTCTACGTCACGTCGACAGGGAGCAGAAAGAACGGAACCACACGATGTTCAGTTTCACTATTTACATTATGTCAGTTCAGCTACTTTAGGAGAAAAGGTTTATTCCACCTGTTTATTCTGATTGAGCTGTTTATACGGAGCATTTACATTCGGTTTGGACTCTAAACTGATTCTAATCTGAATACTGCAAAAACTCAAAATCTTTCCAAGAATATTTGTCTTATTTCTTGTGAAAATGTCTCATTTCTAGTCAAAACTAATCTCTTTCCACTTAAAATAAGACTCATCACCTAAAAATTAACTTGTTTTTAGACAATTTTCACTTGTTTTAAACACATTTTCACTTGAAATAAGTAGAAAAATCTGCCAGTGAAAGCAGGTTTTTTGTGCTTGTAATAAGAAAGAAAAACTTGCTCCACAATCTACTATGATTTCAAGTGAATATATGCTTGAAAGAAGTAAAATGTGTCAAAAACAAGCTACTTTTTAATGTGATGAGTCTTATTTTAAGTAGAATGAGATTTGTTTTGACTAGAAATAAGACAAATATTCTTGGTAAGATTTTAAGTTTTTGCAGTGTGTGAACCCACCCACTGTCTCCGTGGTTACGAACCTCATCCAATAAATATATTTCTGTGGCGGGGAGAGCAGGCGCTCTGTGATGGGATAGTAATGTCTTTCTGGGATGTTTCAGAGTTGGGCTATCTGAGGTGAGTGGCTACATGCAAAAACACAAAGTTTCTACTGTTTCTGCTCTACACTATATGAGTTCAGTGGTGTCTCTAAGGATTCCAGTCATGTACCAGAGATATCTGATTGTTTTCTGAGTGTTTGTTGTGGTTGAAAGAATTGCCCCTATGGGTTAGCGTTGTGGCTAATATCCCTTGCGCCAGGTAGCCATGGTAACTCTGGTTTGCCTGCATCAATTTTAGTCGCGTTTTTTGCTCCAATCAACACTGGGTGACCATCAGGACAACGATTTAAGCCTGCCACACACATAAAGATTTTATAAATCTCAACCGATTTATTATCTGTGAGAGACCCCACACATGAAGATACAAAATCTGTGATTGAACAGTTTTGATCGTATTGTGTGTGGTGTGCTGCAATATTCCAAACACAACACACCACACATTAAGATTTTTCAGAATCTTGACCGTCCGGTCAGAAAACAATCCGGCATCAGCAGCGATACCAGGGGTGTCGTTGTAGCTATTCTTTCGGGTCTATTTCCGGAATGGACAATGAGAGCGACGTAATTTTTTTTTTAATGAAAGCGGGACACTTCAGCCTTTACAACGATCCCATCGGTGTGTGTCTGTGTGTCTGTGGCTCCGGACGCCGAGCAGTCAAGCGGCTGTCCAATAGGGACCCGTACGCTGTCACATGACGGGCTGTGAGCGGCGGTCACATGATCGTTTAAACATGGCTGCTGTATTGCCGGCTGTGGCCGGCTACGAGCGCTACTGTCTTTGCTATCGGCTATCAGGAAACCTCCCGTGTGTGTGTGAATGTCTGTGTGAACCTCATGTAGCCTAATGCCAGGGCTGCACCGTGGCTCTCTGTGAGGTTGCCGGTGCTGTGTGGAGAAGTGGCTTGTTGCCGCGAGCAGCATGCAGAGCTCGGCAAGCAGGCGCTTCTCCGCACAACACCGGCTCTCCACACACAGGATGACTTTTGATTGAAACGGCCACCGAAGTCGGCCCCGATAATCGTAAATATTGAACATGTTTAATACTTACGATTATCGGCGCCGAACGTTTTCCGAGCCGATTGTCGGGGGAATTTTGACTCTTAACACACCACACACTACAAGAGAATCTTATAAGATAATCTTAAGACCTTAAGATAATCGGGCGATGTCTGTCCGTGGTCGGAAGGGGGAAAATCGGGGCAAAATCAGCCCGATTATCTTTATGTGTGTGGCAGGCTTTAGGGGTCAAAAATGACCGGAATTCTCCTTTAAGTACAGAATGCTAAGACTTTTGACACCTCTTTTAACTATAACTAATTACTTTATACAAGTAACGCAGGTCAAAGGTCAAACTGGGAGCAGGTCTGAGGTCACAGGTGTTTATCATCTCGTTCTGGGAGGGAACCGGCCAATTATCACCATGAGCAGCTATGAATGAAACACACACACACACACACACACACACACACACACCCGCAGGTGAAAGTCTCTGAGGAGCAGCTGAAGTTTGGCGTCTTGCTCATGGACACTACAGCAGCTTCCTTCCCTCTGATTGGCCGACAGCAGCAGCTTCCTTCCCTCTGATTGGCCGACAGCGGCGGCAGCAGGAAGAAGCCTGCAGGCCCCCGAACTCCACTGAAAGCCACTGAACTCTTCATGCACTCTGGTATTTATGATGATTAAATTATAGGCTTTCATGTTGGCGTGGAAGCTGGCACAGGTGTGTGTGTGTGTGTGCGTGTTAGAAAGTGTAAGTGTGTGTGTGTGTGTGTGTAAGTGTGTGTGTGAGAGAGTTTGTTCTTTTAATCTGCATTCGTTTCATTTTCATTTTCTATGAAAGTTTGTACAGACTGATACCTTCAGATTATGTTGCTTTGTTTGAATATGCAGTGTGTGTTTGTGTGTGTGTGTGTGTGTTATGTCATTACTTGCTGTTATTTGCCTCCAGCTACGTGTGTGAACTGCCGTGCTCCCTGTTGTGTAATAACAGCTATATGGAAAAAAGGAAGAGGGAGTGCGTGTTTGTGTGCGTGTTTGTGTGTGTGTGTGTGTGTGGCGACAGCTGAAATCCCATAATAATAACAGCAACAGCAGCAGGTAAAACCATAAAACACGTCATGATTGGGTGAAAACCCACTCATTAAAGTTTTAACTCCGTTAAAATAAACAACTGAGTCGGTCGGAAATTATGTTTTAGATAAATGAAAACAATCTGAGAGCTGTCAATCAAAGACAGGCGGAGGGTCTGTTGCTAGGCGACACCTAGTGGTCGTAGTGCGTAGCTACAACAAGAGCAAGTTATGTTTACGTATCCTCCACTGTTTGTTGTTGTTACTGTAACCGTGACAACGCAGATCGTCTGATGTTGACGGAGTAGTTTTTATTTATTTTATTTCTTTGGCGCCCAAAACCTAAATGAGCTGTGACTGTTATCACAGTAACCATGGCGACGGAGGTACAGTAGCTGCGCTGCCGACTGTCAGTCGGGGAGAACGGGGTGAAAAGATGAGACGCACGGTTGCTAGGAAACCATAAGACCAATTGAGCTTGTGACCAAATATTTAGGAGGAAGACTTCATGGTTAGAACCAGAGGAGTGAAGTGGTTTTACATTTATGTCCAAAAAAAACATTTTTCACTCTGGAAAGTGAATTCAGTCGATCAAAAGTTTCATGAGAATTGTGTTTTAGGCCAGAAGAGATAATTATACATCTGTTTTAAAGTTCTTTTACCCTCTGTTTAGTGATTTTACAGTCAGTACGGTATCTCCTGGTTCATGTGTCAACAGGTGAAACAGTGTCTGAAAACCTCTGACCTGTTGACTTCAGGCCTCGGCCCGTTACAACGTTTTCACGGTGTAGCGCGGGAAATATGATCCGCCCTTAACATGTATTTAACGTGTATTTTATTTTGAAAATGAACCGGGTGTTTTGTTTTGTTGCTCTGCCGGAATCTCGTGATTTGCGGAGCCGCGAACTGGGCCTCAATGCAAATCACGCGAGATTTGGACGGACCAGGAAGAGCAGTGAAGGAGCTACCGCTACAAACAAGCTTAAAATATAGACTTATTTAATTTTTTTCAGAACAATTTCTCATGTCGGGGCTTCAATACAAGACGGACATTACATACGAGCAGCATGGAGGTATCTGGATGTTTTTTGGTGTGTCTTTTTGGATGAAGAAAAGTGAGCTCCGTTCTCAACCGTCATATGGACATGCACTGCTACGCCGAGACCCCCTGTAACTCAGAGAAGCCACGGAGGACTCTGAAACTTCTCCCAGCCCTTAGTCCACATGAGGGGGAGGAGATAATGAGGTTTTTTGAATTTTGGGTGAACTATCCCTTTAAGTTGGACTGAAAGGAGAAGTTGTGAAACATGACGAGGTGGTTTCACCTGGAGACAGGAAGTGAAGTCCGGCGTAGCGACGTGAACGCTGCAGAGAGAAGATCAGCATCCGTTCAGCTCCTGACAGGAAACACGTGTTTGTGTTGCTCGTTGTATGTTTGTGTTTGTGCTTAAAAACCCATTTTGTGTGTGTCAGACCTCTGTGTGTGTGTCTGTGTGTGTGTGTGTGTGTGTGTGTGTGTGTGAGGGCTCAGATCTGTCAGCAGCGGGGTTTCCATCCCCAGAGTCCAGGGGGATTTTGGTGGTCTTTGCTTTGGTGGTTTTTGTTGACTGACCAATGAGTCTCAGACTTAAATCCCACCGCGACCTTTGACCCCGACACTAATTACATGCGTCCCGGGTGCTGACGGCTACATACAACACACACACACACACACACACACACACACACACACACACACACACACACACACACACACACACACACACACACACACACACACTGAGGTTGAGGTTTGGGAAAAAAAGAAAAAAAACCTCCCAAGGTCGTTCACAAAGAAAGGACACGGAAGCTGCAGAGATGAAGACGCCTTGAACCTTTCAGACCGAACTGAGGAGGAGGAGGAAGAGGAGGAAGAGGAGGAGGAGGAGGAGGAGGAGGAAGAACACTGCAAAAACTCAAAATCTTTCCAAGAATATTTGTCTTATTTCTTGTCAAAATGTCTCATTTCTAGTCAAAACTAATCTCTTTCCACTTAAAATAAGACTCATCACCTAAAAATCAACTTGTTTTTAGATCATTTTCACTTGTTTCAAACTAATTTTCACTTGAAATAAGTAGAAAAATCTGCCAGTGAGTTTTTTGTGCTTGTAATAAGAAAGGAAAAACTTGCTCCATTGTCAGATTTTTCTACTTATTCCAAGTGAAAATCTGCTTGAAAGAAGTAAAAAGTGTCTAAAAACAAGCTACTTTTTATGTGATGAGTCTTATTTAAGTAGAATGAGATTTGTTTTGACTAGAAATAAGACAAATATTCTTGGTAAGATATTTGAGTTTTTGCAGTGAGGAGGAGGAGGAGGAGGAGAAGAGGAAGAGGAGGAGGGGCCGTGACCTTTGTTCTGGTTTAATCCCACAGAGGAACACGATGAGGTGTCGACGGGAGATGATGATGGTGATGATGATGATGGTTGTTCAGGATCAAAAGAAAATAACACATTCCCACATTTAAGACACGTGAGAAAAAGGAAAATTAACTTTTTCCTTTTTCGATCAATCAATTAGCCGGAGTTCAGATTTGTCTACTGGGTCAAGGAAGGAACGACGAAAGGAAGGGAGGAAGGAAGTTAGGAAGGAAGGATAAAGGGATAGAAGGAAGGAAGGATAAAGGGAACGTTAGGAGGAAAGAAGGAAGGGAAAATGGAAGGAAAGATAGAGGGAGGGAACAGATTGGGTCAAAAAAGAAGGAAGAAGTAAGGACGAAGGGAAGGAGGGAAGGAAAGAAGCAAGGGAAAAGGAAGGAAAGAAGGAAGGACGAAGGGAAGGAAGGAAGGAAGGGAGGGAGCCAAAAAGGATTGTGGAAAGAAGGAAGGGAGAAGGGAAGGAAAGAAAGAAAGATGGAGGGAGGGAACAGACCAGGTCAACTGGATCAAAAGAGGAAGGAAGAAGAAGTAGGGACGAAGGGAAGGAAGGAAGGAAAGAAGCAAGGGAAAAAGGAAGGAAAGAAGGAAGGAAGGATGGAGGAAGTGAACAGATGGAAGGACAACAGGAGGGTTAAGGAGAAACAGGTGAGACTCTCCGATGCGACACAGCTTCGTTTGGGAACATCGTTTTATTTTGGAAACTCAGCAGGTGTGCTGTGGTCTGTGTGAGAAAGTGAGATCTTTTATTTTTGCGAAACGATGATGACGTACTGTAAGCGCCAACGGTGGCTCCTGATTGGCTCGTCCGACCTTGCGTCTGTTGAACCGTTTAATTCTGGGTTGTGTGTTTCAGCTCTGCAGCTTTTTTCCCTTTTCCTCCGACAAATGAAGTCGATTTAACAGAAGTGTTGGTGATCATGTGATCAGTGAACACAGCTCGTTCATTATTAAACCGGAATTTATTTAGTTTAGAAAGACATTACCTCATCGTCCATGGTTTTGTGGCGCTAAAAATTTAGTTACCGTGGTTACCAGGCGGAAGTACCAGGAAGACGTAGCTATCCACAAGTTTCCGAACGTCAAAACCAGAAGCCGGTTTTGCACTTCCGGTGGAACTGTATGTTTACGTTTCAATGGATGTCCATTTGTGTGATATCCATTGTTAAAAGCTGGTGTGATGATCCATGCATTTTGCAGATTTTCATTGAAAAAAAAAAAACAGAATCCATGCATTTACCGCAATTACTGAAACCATGGAAACGTAAACATACAATTCCACCGGAAGAGCAAAACCGGCTTACGTTTTTGACGTTCGCAAAAAGGTGGATAAAACAGAAAAAGAATAACGACGGGTCAATAAACAAACATGAACGAACTCAATCAGAGCTGTTTGTGTGTGTATCGTCACGTATCCCATAATAATTCAGTTGCCTGCAGTGGTGTAGTCTATGTGATACTCAGGTTTACTCAGTCTACCCACTGAAAATGCATAAATACTTCAGTATACCCAGTACAACAAAACTATCTAACTAAAGTAAATGTCAATGTTGAAGTGGGAGGGTTGACAGGGTTCAAGGGGGTCCACAACTTTTTCTGGAAATTTTACCACTTTTCATAGAATTTCTTTGAGAAATTTTACCAGTTTCTTCTAAAAAAAATGTTAAACTGTAAAATGTACGCCTAATTTAAACGTACACTGATTGTTTGTGTATTTCTGGTGTTATGTCCAATGGGTTTTGTCCGTGGTCTAATTTGTGTCAATTTTTGGGTCTTTGGTATAAAAAAGTTTGAGAACCATCGGTCTATGTGATACAAGTATGAACAGTTTACCACCTAAAAAGCAGTTTACCCACTACACAACATTAGACTACACCACTGGTTGCCTGTTGGAGCCTGGAAGACAAAACTCAGGGCTAAATACAGACTGAAGGGTTAAACAGCGACCACAGTGTGTGTGTGTGTGACACCTCTGCATGCATCAGTGTGTGTTTGAGATAATTGTATGAAAGTATGTCAAAAGCAGTGTGTGTGTATGTGTGTGTGTGTGTGTGTGTGTGTGCAGCATCCTGCAGTATCACTGTTTGCGGAGCACGCCTCCCTCAGCAGGTATGTGTCTCCAACAGGTAAGAACAAATCTGCAGCGTCCGGAGCGATGAGCACAGAATCCTTCACATTCCTTCTTTTGTTGTGACTGTTGAGACTTCGGCTTCTTTTCTTTTTCTTTTTTACATCAGCGTCACGTCTGCAACGACCACGCGGCCACAAACGCCTCACGGGAAAGAAAACCTGAGGACCCGTGACCACCAGACAGACACATCATCATGTAGGTCACGATTTACATAACGAGACCCAGACAGACGACTAATTAGTGATGCGTTCAGGTGCAAACGGGACAAACTCCAACACATGACTCTGCTCTGTGACTTCACTGCAAAAACTCAAAATCTTTCCAAGAATATTTGTCTCATTTACTTGTCAAAATGTCTCATTTCTAGTCAAAACTAATCTCTTTTCACTTAAAATAAGACTCATTGCCTAAAAATTAACTTGTTTTTAGATCATTTTCACTTGTTTCAAACAAATTTTCACTTGAAATAAGTAGAAAAATCTGCCAGTGAAAGCAAGTTTTTTGTGCTTGTAATAAGAAAGAAAAACTTGCTCCATTATCAGATTTTTCAACTTATTTCAAGTGAAAATAGACTTGAAAGAAGTAAAAAGTGTCTAAAACAAACTACTTTTTATGTAATGAGTCTTATTTTAAGTAGAATGAGATTTGTTGTGACTAGAAATACGACAAATATTCTTAGTAAGATATTTGAGTTTTTGCAGTGTTTTTCTTCTTACAGTGTGTGTCTCAGTTTAAATACTTCCATGAGTTCACTCACTGCCATGTAGTTTAGCTACTATCTACACTATGTAGCCTACTCACTTCAGTTCACACACTCACACATGACATATCTCACGCTGAGGAGTGATAAAACTCGCCATACATTAATTAGTAATCTATGAATGGATGATATGAAGGCAGATTTCTCTGTTTAGTCCATCCATACAGCTGCCTTGAATGAGCGACCTATCAGCAAATTGGAAAATAGTATTTCTTGTTGCCGGGTAAAGTCGGTGTTTCTGCAGCGCTGCAAGCACATGTCCTAAGTGCGCATTAATGCTGGAAAACATTTAAAGTGATACGCCAACATTTTTTTTTTCGTGTCTTGCCTCACTCCCGAGTCCATGACCAGCAGATAGACACCATCCTTTCGACTGTGCGTGCAGTAACAAGGGAGATAGAGCCGTATCGCCCGTAATTAGCTTAGCTCAACCACTGGAAGTGTATGGGTAGTGTTAGCCTGCCTCCACCTAAAGTCGCTAATTAGCTTAGCTCAAACACTGGAAGTGTATGGGTAGTGTTAGCCTGCCTCCTACCCGAGCTGAAATCAGCAGTCAAAGGCTGATTTCATTTTAGCTCTAAACTCTGTAAATATATCACTTTATCAACATTTCAAACATTTTTAGGCGAGAAAGTAGCCGTTTAGATCAGCAGTGTGTCCTTAATTTTTTCTAAATACCAGCTGTTTACAATTTTGTCCGGACGAATTTGTCGCTACTCAAGCTAGCCGTTGTTTCACAAAATAAAACACCCGTTGCCCTTTACATACAGAAAACCATGACGATAGAATTTGTGCTTTTACTTTGAAACAGGAAGCTAACCTACCCTTGATGTAGCTAGCTTGAACCAAAATAAAGTGTCTTTGCTTGAACCCTCCGTTTTGACCGATCTCGTCCCGTTAGCGGCATTTGACCACTCAAGATGCCTTACCGGAGAGTTCTGTCAGCTCTGAGACCAAGATCGGCCGCCGGTTTCCGTTTAGAGTTGCTGAAGAGTTTCTCTGATGACTTTAGGTGGAGGCAGGCTAACACTACCCATACACTTCCAGTGTTTGAGCTAAGCTAATTAGCGACTTTAGGTAGGAGGCAGGCTAACACTACCTATACACTTCCAGTGTTTGAGCTAAGCTAATTAGCAACGTTAGGTAGGAGGCAGGCTAACACTACCTATACACTTCCAGTGTTTGAGCTAAGCTAATTAGCAACGTTAGGTAGGAGGCAGGCTAACACTACCTATACACTTCCAGTGTTTGAGCTAAGCTAATTACGGGCGATATGGGTCTATCTCCCTTGTTACTGCACGCACAGTCGAAAGGATGGCGTCTATCTGCTGGTCATGGACTCGGGAGTGAGGCAAGACACGAAAAAAAAAAAAATGTTGGCGTATCACTTTAAACCTGTAGCCAGACCCGGTCTAGTACAGCAGACCAGCTTTTATTTGAGGACTCATGGTGCATATGACGGTCTGGGAGAAGCTGTGAAACGCTGAGAAATATAAAAAGTTTCTGATCCAAGTTCAAAGGTCTGCAGCGTTTTCTGGTGTTTGTTTGACACTTTGTTTTCTCCTGAACTGTGATAAAGTGGAGTTAGTGATCAGGAAACAGAACAAACACCTGCAGCGGTGCGCCCCCCCTCCCCCGCCGCTCCGCCGCCCTCGGCCTCGGCCTCATCTGGAGGTGGAGGTGACTGTTTCTGCTCGCAGCGCTCAGTCGGCGGGAGCGGATCTGAGCGCTGAACCGGAGCAAAGCAGAGTAATTGTCTCTTTCCTCCTTAACAGGATTAGAGCCCAGCGGTGTGGCGGGTTCAGGCCTCCGGTCAACCGTAGGGCTGGACGCCGCCTCGGGCTGCCAGCTGGACGGCCGCTGGCGTTAGCCGGGGTCACTGAGCTCCTCCCGGGTCCGCAGCTCTGCAGGGCCGAGGTCGATCTGCAGCTTGTTTCTCTGTGTGTTCACAGTCTCACCCAGGGCCGGCCGCTGGCATAAACCCTCTATGTGGTTGTTTAGGGCCACAGCCGTTAGGTGGGGGGCCACATGATCAGAAAGGTACCGGGGTTCATCAAGTCATTTAAACATCCTGAGGTCTGCACGTGCAGCTATGAGCTTTATATGTAATGTGAAGTCAATATTCAGCTTCTTTTATCTCACATTTGAGACATTTGGTGAAAATAGAACGGCAGAATGACAACATTTGTGCTCAAAAAGCGATTTTACAAAATTTCATTTTAGACTTGTTTTCTACACTTATCTATTACTGTATTCATATCCTATTTCAAGCACCAAAATAGTTCGTTCTCATGACTGAAGGAGTGTTTTCACAAGGGATTTGAATTTTTTTCAAAAAGCAGACCTCAAATTTCCAGCATTTGTCCTAAATTATTTCTTTCTACAGTGTTCTAGGGCAAACTGGCCTCAGTGTGCTTACAGCGGAGGTTCTAATATTTAGACATAAAACACTTGAGTATTGTTACATCTGCAAGTATCTTACTGTAAAAAGATAAATTTAAGAAAATATGTAAAAGTCGAGAAAATGGCCTCAAACCTCAGAGGGATAAACACGTCTGTATTCAGTTTTAACCAGTGATTTGGTGTTTGCGCTTAGAGTGCAGGGCCACAAACAAAAACCTTGTTTAGGGGGCCACCAACATCCTAGGACGTCAGCTCAGTGCAGCGACGATGAGAAGATTAGAAAATGACTCGAAGCAGTTTTATTGAATGTTTCCATCGTTAAGGGACAATTCTGGTGCAAATTCAACTTCAATTTTCCTAACATTTTAGGTCTAAAAGAAGGAATCTGAAGTTTTCCAGTTTAATGTCTCCTGTTTTGCGGTAGTTGTGTCTGTCCCCGCATCGCCACGGCAATGATGAATGGAAGCGGATTGAAGTTCTGCTGCTTAGGCTGTTTCCATCCCTCAAAGCCACAGACAGCGTCAGATGGAGACTCAAACATGCAGCCAGAAGTTTATTTACTTCAACAAGCCGACATGTTTGTAAAACTAGATCTAATTCAAAGTCTGGCGGAGTCGAGACCCAAGTTGACGCTCGGTGTGTTCAGGTGCAGTGGGAAGCTCCCGTTTGTGTCCTAAACACAGGAATATCAACTCTGGACTTGCTTCAAGTAAATAAACTTCTGGCTGCATGTTTGAGTCTCCATCTGACGCTGTCTGTGGCTTTGAGGGATGGAAACAGCCTACACTGCAAAAACTCAAAATCTTACCAAGAATATTTGTCTCATTAGTTAAAATGTCATTTCTAGTCAAAACAAATCTAATTAGCCTATACTAAAAATAAGACTCATCACATTAAAAGTAGCTTGTTTGTAGACACTTTTTTACTTTTTTCAAGCAGATTTTCACTTGAAATAAGTAGAAAAATCTGATAGTGGAGCAAGTTTTTCTTTCTTATTACAAGCACAAAAAACTTGCTTTCACTGGCAGATTTTTCTAGACTTATTTCAATTGAAAATTTGTTTGAAACAAGTGAAATAATCTAAAAACAAGTACATTTTTAGGTGACGAGTCTTATTTCAAGTGGAAAGAGATTATTTTTGATTAAAATTGAGACATTTTGACAAGAAATAAGACAAATATTCTTGGAAAGATTTGGGGTTTTTACAGTGTAAGCAGCGGAACTTCAATCCGCTCCCATTCATCGCTGCCGTGGCGACGCGGGGACAGACACAACTACCGCAAAACAGTTCATTTTTACACTGAAAATGTTCAGATTCCTTCTTTTAGACTTAAAATGTTAGGAACATACAGCCCAGAGTTAGGAATTTGCCTGGAATTGTCCTTTAATCTTTGTAGAAGTTGTTGTTTCCAGGCGTCTGATGTAACAGGACCTGTCGGGCTCCGTGTTTCTATTCTTGATCACGATTCACGGCTAAAAAAAAAAAAAAAAAAGAAAAGACTGACTGTTTATCTGAACCTGCCTGTTGTTCAGCCCCCAGCTGATCTCAGCTCAGCTCACACTGATCACTGATCAGCTGCTCCGTGTCCGACAGAGCGCTGGCTGCAGTCGCACAATCTCTCATTTTCCTTCTTTATCTGCTTTTCAACATTAATTCAAACAGTTATGACATAATAACCACATTATTACAACACCAGTGTGAAAAGTTCAGCTTCATTACAGACGACAGTGACACAAAAAACATGGTAACACTTTACTTGACGCCTATCTCTATAACACAATATAACCCTACTTATAATGAGTTATAATGCAGGGATAACATTGTATAACTATAGTTATAAACACTCATAAATGATCATAATGCTTTACTAACCCTAACCCTAAAGCATTATGATCATTTATGAGTGTTTATAACTATAGTTATACAGTGCTATAACTGCATTATAACTCATTATAAGTATGGTTATAATGTGTTATAGAGATAGGCGTCAAATAAAGTGTTACCAAAACATCTAATGAGAAAGTAAATCATTAATCATGTTTACAATATTCAGTAAAAATACAATTCCCCATCAAAACTCAAACAAACAATATCAGTGAACTAATTTTCTCCATCACTCATTTCAAAATGATATACAGTAGATTGTAGTTTTAGCAGCGTCCACGTCTTTAGTCAAAGTCAAAGTCAAAACTTTATTTGCCATTTGTGCATGCACACATAGGAACTTTTGTGCGGTTGTTCTAAGTTAAGTGGAAAAACACAAGGACACACAAGACCAGGGCCGTTGTATAGGGGAGAAAGGTGATGATAACTCTAGGGGCCCAGCACCCAGTGGGGCCCATAAAAAACCCCAGTAGTCTAATCTTTGTATGACTGATTTATTCTGCGTAAGACCCTGACTAATACTCATAGTACACTCAAACCACATCTTTCCAAGAATATTTGTCTTATTTCTTGTCCAAATGTCTCATTTCTAGTCAAAACTAATCTCTTTCCACTTAAAATAAGACTCATTACCTAAAAATTAACTTGTTTTTAGATATATTTCACTTAAATTCACAATAAATAGAAAAATCTGCCAGTGAAAGTAAGTTTTTTGTGCTTGTAATAAGGAAGAAAAACTTGCTCCACTATCAGATTTTTTCTACTTATTCCAAGTGAAAATATGCTTGAAAGAAGTAAAAAAAGTGTCTAAAAACAAGCTACTTTTAATATGATGTGTCTTATTTTAAGTAGAATGAGATTTGTTTTGACTAGAAATTACATTTTGACTAGAAATAAGAAAAATATTCTTGCTAAGATACTTGAGTGATTGCAGTGTAATGCTGCATTAGCATCAAAACAAAGAAGGCTAAATATAAAACGATAATACATACGTAGTCTAAGAAAAAAAAAAGAGGAAAAGTTAGGGGGAGGGGCCCACTTTAGTATTCTTTAAGGGGGCCCAGAATTCCTAGCAACGGCCCTGCACAAGACACAACGAAAAACACTTTAAAAAAAGCTCGAGCCTGGGATTAAAAGAAGGACAAGGACATTTTACAAATTGTACAAAAAACACAGTCATCACTCTGATGTTCAGACTTCAGGTTTGGGACCAAACTGACTGCAAACTAAATGTTTTTTATTGTACAAACAGGGAAAAGGTGGCACAGAAACGAGGCGTTCAGGAGCAGAGATTCCAGTAGGACACAGGAGAACTCCCTGGAAGTTAAATTTTTGAGAGCTTTGGAGATTTTCCTCCAGAGAGGGAGGACAGGACATTTTCGAACGATGAGGACATTTCTTGAACGTGTGGAGTGGACGACGTGTTTGGAAATTGAAGACATCAAATTAACAACAAGTTCTGGAAAAATGAGGACATGTTATCCAAGGTGAGGACATTTTTTAAGAAATGTGGGGATTTTCTTAAGAGGGAGGTCAAGTTCAGAAAGAGAGGACATTTTTGGAGAATTAAGGACAAGTTTTAATTAAGTTAAGTTAAATTAAGTTTGGAAAGTTGGGACATGTTCGCACTGAGGACATATTTGGAAAGCAATGACATTTTCTTTAGAGAGAGTGTGAGAAGTGTGGACTGAGGAAACATTTAGGAAGATGAGGACATTTCTTAAGTGTGAGGACGTCTTTACAAACTAAAATAACAACAGGTTTTGAAAGAATTGTGAGGACATTTTAGGAAAAGCGAGAACTTTTTGTAAAGTGAGGACGTGTTTAAATTACGAGGACGTTTAGAAAATAAGGCAGTGAGGAGATTTCACAGGTTACAATAGTGGAGACGTGTCCTCACTGTGTCTCATGTGTGTGTTTGGTCGTCACGTGAAGAGACGAGTAAGAAACACACACACACTCAAGAAGGTGAAAAGCCGCCGCCCCCTCCTTACACACACACACACACACACACACACACACACACTTACACACTCACACAAACACACACATCTTCACACACTAATGACACTAATTACAAGCAATTACTCGACGTATCTTGTGCTGCTGCCCCGCGGCTGCGTTTTAAAGCAGCTCGATTCAGATGCAGCTACAGCACGGTGACCCTGAACGCAGCACGGCAGCTACAGATAGACAGATAGGTGTGTGTGTGTGTTTCTCTGTGTGTGTGAGTGTGTGTGTGTGTGTTATCTGCTTCAACAGGCTTTCAATCAGCTTCACAGCTTCATGCAAATCCCTCTGGTGTTTGACTGAGTCACCGTGGAGGAGGTGAAACTTAAACCTGACGCAAACACCCCAGGACGAACAAACCTCTGTGGGCGGGAAACATTCAGGGAATTCGACTAATTACATTTACTCCTGTTACTGATAACGACTCTGTTTCATCAGACGTCTGCACACGAAGACCTCCTTGTTTTGCTTCTTGTTGTTGTTTCGGTTTAAGCAGAAGTTCAGTGATTTTCAGTTATGTTTTAAAGGAAAAAGTCTCATCGGTTCATTCAGGTTCGAAACAGAGACAATTAAACCTGTGAAACTGTTTCTCACATGTAAATAACAATTAGAGGCAGATTAACAGGAGCTATTTGAAACCCCTCTGCTCAAATTACTGTGTTTGTGTTCTCAGTGTGTGTGTGTGTGTGTGTGTGTGTGTGTTATCAGGGAGCAGCTGATAGTGCTGATGATCACCTGCTGTCTGTGTTTACGCTCCAGATAACAGAAGATCGGATTCAGGTTTCACCGTCCTGCAGGTTCACGACGGCCGAGGCTTCGTGACAGAGCAGCAGCAGCAGCAGCTACACCACTGATTAATAATCAATACTGAAATCAATATGTACAGAAGTGAGTGGATAAAAATAAAGGAAATAGATACAAAACTAGTCTGAAACTCCATGGATGACTAAATGTAGCGATGCACAAACAGATGATAAATGAATGTTTAAACAAGACCGAAATTACAAAATATCTTGAAATAAATACATTTTGTTATAACAAATATAGAAATACTGAAGAGTAAATGAGAACATGTACACATAATAATAATCTGAAAAGAAATGGAAAAATGTACAAAACATCATAAAAAACAAATGTAAAAATACATAAATGAATATAAAGTGAATGTTGAAATGAAATTAGTAAAAGTGCAGAGACTTTTTTTTTTTTACATTTTTATGCTGAAAAGTAGCCTAAAATAAAATAAAATAAAATGAAAGTGACTTTGAATTAAGATGAAATAACTTTTAAAATTCCATGTGGCATAAAAATCACAAACATGAAAGCTGTAAAATATGCAAATGTAACATAGCAGGTAGCCTAAATGAATAAACACATTTATCACGAGTTTCCGCACAAGTTAAGGAAAACTAATTTGATTGGAAGTTATCAAGCGAGTGGGATAGTCAATCCTTGTGGCGGGACAGTGTGGATGTTGTCCAATTGGTTGTGTGTGTGAATGTGTTTAGCTAACGTAGCTAACTGTTAGCTGGTAGGCTAGCGACGTTATAGCTTGCTAGTAGGCATGAATCGTAAGCAACGTGACTCATATAATTCGCAAAAAACGACCCCAATTTCACCACGGATTTACTCGAAAACGGAATTTAGCACAAAGTTTGGGCTACATCGTCTGATAGATGAGTGATTACACTAATTTTAAGACCCATAATGGGATCAAATTCAATTTTCTTTTCTTAACACCTTTTCTTAAAGCAGATGTAAGCGATCCGGTCATTTTGGCTAATGCTGCGTTCCAGGCAGGCTTTTGAAATCGTAAATTACAGCTTCAAGTCACAACTAACGACTTTGTAGCGTTCCAGGCAACCCACTCGTGTTTTTCCGACCTGTTTTACCTGTGAAAGTCACTATAACGGCCACTCGTAACTTCTGACCCGTGAACTCGTACCAGATCGAACTGGTACGACTTCACAGGTCGGAGAAACACGAGTTACGAGCTGCCCTGAACGCACCATAACAGTCCTCGTCCCTACGTCACCACATTCAGGCGCATCCCTTGGCTTCACACACAGCCCTTCATGCCGTTCTCTCTCCTCATTGGATAAAAATTGTAGGATACGAGAAAAGTTTTCTCCTGGGCTCAGAGCAGAGCAGAGTGACTGACAGACCCGTGTTTCGGTCCAAACACTAAGTGATTTCTGTCGGAAGATACAACTATTTAAGACTTATATTAACACAAAAATATTGCTTACTTCTGCTTTAACAACTTTTTCTTTTTACTAAAAAATTGTAATTTCGTAGTTTTTCCTGCCCCTAAAATCCAACATTTTTATTCATAACAGATTTTAACGTCTTTTTTCACATTAAAGTGGTTAGGCTAAATCGTAAAACGTCTGTCACTGCTGGGTTTTTCTGTTGCTGTCAGTTTGGAAACAATTAAATTAAATTATAAAAACAATTTAAAGCGTTAAATCTTTTCTTCACTTGTTGTTTGTTTGGAAACAGGAAGTGATGTCGCCTGGTGGGGGAGAACCTGATTGGACGATTTAAACACGGCTGAGAAATGAGCGAAAGATTCACAGTCCAGATGTTTCGTCGACGGCTAAAGGCGCTAATCAGAGCGGCTAACAGAGGGGGGAGGCCGGTTGTGTTGAAGTGTTTACACAACAAACTCTTCAATTAGCAACAGGCGACAGCAGCAGGCTAACTGCTGATTAGCACTGAGGGCATGTGGAAGTGTGTGTGTGTGTCCTGATAACATCATGAATGAAAACAGCACCAATTAAAACACAGCAGGTCTCAGAGGTCGTCTCATTTTTATGTTTTCTCCTGTTTTTTATTTTAAAGCCGGGGTGAAACTAAAGTTTGAATCAAACTTTAAGTTTAATTTTAACTACTTATTTTTCTTCTACTACTTCTTTTTCTTATCCTTCTACTTAATTTACTCCTTTAACCTCTATTTGTTCTTTTACCTTCTTATACTACTACTTCTTTTTCTTTTTTTCTTCTACTTTTTTCTTATCCTTTTTCTTCTGCTACTACTTGTTCTTTTACTTCTTGTCACTCTACTTGTTCTTTTACCTCCTCATCTTCACTGCAAAAACTCAAAATCTTCCCAAGAATATTTGTCTTGTCAAAATGTCCCATTTCTAGTCCAAACTAATCTCTTTCCACTTAAAATAAGACTCATCACCTAAAAATTAACTTGTTTTTAGATAATTTTCTACTTGTTTCAAAAATTTTCACTTGAAATAAGTAGAAAAATCTGATCCACTATCAGATTTTTCTACTTATTCCAAGTGAAAATCTGCTTGAAAGAAGTAAAAAGTGTCTAAAAACAAGCTACTTTTTATGTGATGAGTCTAATTTTAAGTAGAATGAGATTTGTTTTGACTAGAAATGACATTTTGACTAGAAATAAGACAAATATTCTTGGTAAGATATTTGAGTTTTTGCAGTGTGAGGAGGAATGGAGCGTTACACTGATGCTGCAGATGTCATTTTAGTCACAGAAGTCCAGAGAAAGCCGGTAAAACAATACCACATCGCCATGACAACATATTGTCACGTGTATTGTTTTGCCTCGTGCTGATGGACCACTTGTTTACATAGAGGCTTGTTTATGCCGTTACGTGCAGCGTCTGTTGTCCGTCTGCCGTCTGCCCAATTTCACCTGAATGCAGCATGAAAAATCCGATTGAGTTGCTTGTGATATACAACCACAACGCTAGATGGGAGGAATTCCTACACAATGAACCTTTAAGCAAATAAAAGCCGATGTCAATTAGAGATTGGGCCTTTTTCTATTTTCTACAAGTTCTTGTGAATGTACAAAACTTCTCAAAGCCCACGATCGCCTGTTTGAGCCCTTTCTAAGCTGCTTCATTCCTGCTGGAGTTCTCAAAGACCCGACCTGGTCCGATCTGCAGGTGTTGAAGCCTGGACCCGATGCAGCCGGTCACGAGCATTAATTCTCGGCCTGTGGTCCAACCCGACCCCGGTTATTAAATGTTTTCCAGCATTCATGTGACATGTGCTTGCAGCGCTGCAGAAACAGACTTTACCCGGCAACAAGAAATACTATTTTCCAATTTGCTGATAGGTCGCTCATTCAAG
>NC_140921.1:2313910-2351410 GCF_045865225.1 Trachurus japonicus | reverse complement strand
ACCTCTGACTTTAATTCTTGATGAATGAAAACATGAGTCTGTCTTGCGCCGGTCAAAGAATTTCACGGTGCGGAGGCTCATAAATGTAGTGAGAAAACACTTCGCTTTAACAAAACTCCTCGTTGTCCCTTTAAAAGTAGAAGACTGAAAAACTGCAGTCTGTATAATAAAGGATCAATACTTGTCTGAATCTGATCAACATCATCATGTGCTGTGGGTCCCTGAACGCATCTCAGCTCCTGTTGTTTCTGCTGCTGGTGGTGTGGATCTGATGTTCAGTGTTTCCAGTGTATCAGGCGTCGTTTAAGTGAGAGGGGCAGATTTAACAAGGTGGGGGGGTAGATGGGGGGGTAGGTGGGGTAGAGGGGGGGTAAAGGGGGGTATCAGGGTCGATCTGAGGGGCGGGGGGGTCATTGCTGATCCGGCTGGAAGGAAGAAACCAGTTGTGTCTGAAGCAGCAGAATCCATTGAGCCGCAGGTCAGAGGAGTTTGACCTTTGACCTCAGACTGAAGCTCTGGACAAACACAAACCACCACTCAGCAACAACCACCATGCTGCTGTTGGTATAGCAACCATGCTGCTGCTGCTGCTGCTGCTGCTGCTGTTGATGATGATGATGATCACTCACTTTCCTCTCCTTCATCTTGTTCTTCTCCGTGCTGACGATTCAGCTTTTGTTTTGTTTCCATTCAGTTTTTTCAACTTTTTCTTTCTCCTTCTTGCTGACATTTGTTCTTTTTTTGTTTTGTTTGAGTTTCTTCATCTTGTTCTTTTTCTTCTACTTGTTCTTCTTCTCCGTTCTGACGTTTCAGCTTTTGTTTTGTTCCCTTTAAAGGGATAGTTCACTCAAAATTGAAATGTCACTCATTATCTCCTCCCCCTCATGTGGACTAAGGGCTGGGAGAAGTTTCAGAGTCCTCCGTGGCTTCTCTGAGTTACAGGGGGTCTCGGCGTAGCAGTGCATGTCCATATAACGGTTGCAAATGGATACCAACTGTCTTCGTAACAAAAAGACACACCAAAAAACATCCAAATACCTCCATGCTGCTCGTCTGTAATGTCTGTCTTGTATTGAAGCCCCGAAATGAGAAATTGTCCCGAAAAATATTAAATAAGTCTATATTTCAAGCTTGTTTGTAGCAAGCAGCATGGAGGTGGATGTTTTTTGGTCTGTCTTTTTGTTACGAAGACAGTTGGTATCCATTTGCAACCGTCATATGGACATGCACTGCTACGCCGAGACCCCCTGTAACTCAGAGAAGCCACGGAGGACTCTGAAACTTCTCCCAGCTCTTAGTCCACATGAGGGGGAGGAGATAATGAGTGAAATTTGAATTCTGGGTGAACTATCCCTTTAACTCATTTTTATCGTTGTATGTGTCTTTTTTTAACCTTTGCTGCGAGTACTTGTACTTATATGTGTGGTTGTAGGAGTGTGTGTTATTATTGTGTTGGGGATGTCTGTGGCATGTAGGGATGTGTGGATCGTTGTGTTGCTGCTCCTGCACTTTTGACGTCCTTCCGCAACGAATAATAAGGAATAATAAAGTACTTTTTGATTTTTTTTTTCTTGTTCTTGTTCTTCTCGGTGCCGACATTTGCTCTTTTGTTTTGTTCCCTTTAAGTTTCTTCATCTTGCTCTTTCTCCTCCTCCTCCTCTTCTTCTTCTTAATGCTGACATTTGTTCTTTTTTTGTTTCCTTTGAGTTTCTTCATCTTGTTCTTTCTTGTTCTTCTCCGTGGTGACGATTCAGCTTTTGTTTTGTTTCAGCTTTTCTTTCTTCACCTTGTTCTTTCTCCTCCTCCTCCTCCTCCTCCTCTTCTTCTTTTTCTTTGTGTCGAAATTTGTTCTTTTGTTTTGTTTCCTTGGAGTTTCTTCATGTCGGTCTTTCTCCTCCTCCTCCTCCTCCTCCTCTTCTTCGTCATCTTCTTCTTGAACCAGTTTAATTCTGCTTCACTTTCTGCCTTAATCACTTCATGCAATTCATGCTCCTCTCTCTCTCTCTCTGTGTGTGTGTGTGTGTGTGTGTCTCCCACCACTGTATCTAATGTCTTCTTTAACTTTGTCTGACAGATGATTCATCAACCTTCCTCCTAATCCTGTTACAGCCGAGCGGAGCCAGAGGTGAGGCCAAACCGAGCCGCGTCGTTCCTTTAATGGAGCTTTTATCCAGACACCTCCCGGTCCCCGGAGTGGAGCCGCCGGCCGCCGCTACGGTGGCCCCACAGGGACTCAAACCCCCTCCCAACCCCCGGTCCAGAGCGGTCCTTCCTGTCCTGTACTGTCCCCTGGTTAACCCCGATCTGACACATCAGTGTTTTGATTGATTAAAACCAACTCCCCCGGTCAGTGACCTCCGTCCTCTGGTGGTGTCGCACGGTCCGGAGGAAATACAGTATGTTCTACGTTTGTGTCCCCAGAGACACAACAGGAAGTCTTTCTGGGGACACAATAAAGTGAGGGACCAGTCCAAGGACACGGTAAAGTATAGAGCAGGGCCGGTTCTAGGCGGCATATATGAGGGGGCAGTCAGAAATGTGAAGGGGGCATCATGTGAACACATCACGCTCCAGCACTGTTTTCTCTGTGCTTATATAGTAACTTCATTGCATTGGGTTGTTGACTGTGTCCAACCCCAACCTGGAGAAGTGGATTGCACTTTGTCAGGCCTCTACCTTCAGACCTGTCCAACTAGGGGCCGGGGGGCCAACCAGGGTCTTAGGCCTCTACCTTCAGACCTGTCCAACTCGGGGCCGGGGGGGCCAACCAGGGTCTTAGGCCTCTACCTTCAGACCTGTCCAACTAGGGGCCGGGGGGGCCAACCAGGGTCTTAGGCCTCTACCTTCAGACCTGTCCAACTAGGGGCCGGGGGGGCCAACCAGGGTCTTAGGCCTCTACCTTCAGACCTGTCCAACTCGGGGCCGGGGGGGCCAACCAGGGTCTTAGAGCCTCTACCTTCAGACCTGTCCAACTCGGGGCCGGGGGGGCCAACCAGGGTCTTAGAGCCAAAAATTTTTACTGTCGTAATGCAAAGAGCCACATTATATGGGGGGTTAAGGCCCATTTATGCTCAACGTTAAATACGCATACGGATACGGACGGAGCCTTTCGTCCGTACTCTGCGTTCATTTCGTCCGTTTTTCGTCCGTTTCCACAAAGCTTACGGATACGCACCAAACGGAGCAGTACCACCGGAAACCGTGGGGGCGCTGTTGCTGTCACTACCCGATACGGAGCCTAGAGCCAGTGTGAGACAGAAGAAGAAGAAGACACGACAGCTGAATGAAGGGCCTTTCACACCGAACGCGGTATGCGCTGCGCCCACCGCGAGGTACAGCGCAGACAGGCGCAGAGCAGGGCGGCAGCGCGTACACATATGGCGCGAGTTGCTGAGCAACCGAACAAACAAGACAGGATTTGGGGGGGTATATGCAAAGATATGTTCGCCAGGAGCTACAAAACGAGCGCTTCCAGGTGAACTTTAGCGTCAGGCTGAGCAGGGAGCAGTTTAACAGCCTGTTAGAGAGAGTTGGTCTGATCCTCAGGAGGATGACAACTCACTTCCTGCATCCCGTCACTTTAACTGAACGTCTGGTCGTTTGTTTTCTCTCTGCGAGCGGCTGATTTTTTTTCAGACTCCACTACATCCTCTCCTATTGGACGCGCCGAGATGTCGTCACAGCGCGCTGCGCCCAGATTAAACATTTTTTAATTCGGGCGCAGCGCGCCGCCGCGGCATGCGCCCACCTCGCGTGCCGCTCAGCTCGGCGCAGGGCCGTTCGCCGGTGCGCCGCGGTAGCACGTACACAATGAATGGGTTTGCTGCCGCCTTCCGCCGCCTGCCGCGTTCGGTGTGAAAGGCCCTTGAGAGAAAAAAAATTCTCCTCCTCCAGCTGTGATTAATTTAACGGCCTTACCGACCACCGCATCACATAACGAGTCCGTTTTCTTCTTTTATTATGTACATTATCAAGATCTCCTCCGTAGTCGCCATGTTTGTTGTCATAAACTTTTGACTCTGAGCTGCCCCCTAGTGGATGTGTTGGATAACATCCATGCCAACGTTAAGGACGCATGGAAGTATGTGAGCAGTGACGGTAACAACGTTTGAAACGGACGCATACAATTACGTCCGTACGTGGAGCATAAATGAGCCTTTAGGGGTGCATATACCTGAAGATGCATTGCAAATCCAGAGGGGTGAAAAAGGTGAATAGCTAAACCTCTGTAGGGAGGTCTGGGGGCATCCCCCCCCAGAAAATTTTGTGGGGGGGGGGGGGGGGGGGTCTACTATGGTCAAGATTTACAAAACTGAAAGGTAGTCTTATGAATACTAAAGAAAAAAGAACAGAACATTTTAGAAAAGAACACTGTCCCTTTTTCGGCGGATTTTTGTGCTACAGCAGATAATTTTGTCAACTTGTAATATACACATTTTTTGAGTATATTAAAATGTGCTTTCTCAACTTCTAACATTTGGATTTGAGGGGGCAAGACATTTATGCCCCTGCGTAGAGCCGGCCCTGGTATAGAGTCCCTCACTGTAAACTCAACCGTTTTAAGAATTCTTTTATCCCAACTTCCATCAAATTTCTTAACGAGTCGTGCAATAATTCTTATAGTGCTCTTACCATGGTGAATTTATGAGGTGTATGTATGTGCTATGTTATGGGATATGTGCAATGCTGTTATGTCTTGTGTGCTGGATTGATATGGCTGAGGTGTATTGTTTTTTTTGTTTTGTTTTTGTCATTGTGGCCATTAAAGGGATAGTTCACCCTAGAATGATATTTCGCTCATTATCTACTCACCCTCATGTGGACTAAGGGCTGGAAGAAGTGTCAGAGTCCTCCGTCCCTTCTCTGAGTTACAGGGGGTCTTGGTGTAGCAGTGCATGTCCATATAACGGTTGTAAAGGGACACCAGAGCTCTTCGTAAAAAAACACACACAAAAAAACATCCAAATACCTCCATGCTGCTCGTATGTAATGTCCGTCTTGTGCTGAAGCCCCAAATTGCGTAATTGTCCCGAAAAAAATTAAATAAGTCTATATTTTAAGCTTGTTTGTAGCGGAAGCTTCTCAAAGCTCCTCTTCCTGGTCCGTCCAAATCTCGCGTGATTTGCGCCGGCGTCAGTGCGGTTACTGCGAATCACGCGAGATTTGGACGGACCAGGAAGAGGAGCTTTGAGAAGCTTCCGCTACAAACAAGCTTAAAATATAGACTTATTTAATTTTTTTCGGGACAATTACGCAATTTGGGGCTTCAGCACAAGACGGACATTACATACGAGCAGCATGGAGGTATTTGGATGTTTTTTTGTGTGTGTTTTTTTACGAAGAGCTCTGGTGTCCCTTTACAACCGTTATATGGACATGCACTGCTACACCAAGACCCCCTGTAACTCAGAGAAGGGACGGAGGACTCTGAAACTTCTCCCAGCCCTTAGTCAACATGAGGGTGAGTAGATAATGAGCGAAATATCATTCTAGGGTGAACTATCCCTTTAAGGCATTTATGGCGCAGCTACAGTGTCCAAGACAAATTTCCCTGAACGGGACAATAAAGTTTATCGTATCATATCGTATCGTATTGTATAGGGTCGCCAACCGTCCCGTAAGATACAGAATCGTCCCGTATTTGGAAACTAAAAGATGCGTCCCTTATTGCAGTTCTTCTCAAAGTTTTTTTTTTTTTACATCAGGGACCCGAAATTGACACAAATTAGACCAAAATTAGACAAAATTTTGAAGCAAACACCAGAAATACACAAATATTTGTTCTGAGACTGAAGAACGTTACTTTTTTAGTCAATGTATATGTTCAAATTAGGGCCAATGGTGTGAATTTGTGGAAATATTGTAGAGAAATTTCTGGAAAAAAGTTGTACAATTTCTCTAAAAACGTTTAAATATTTCAAGAAAAACGTAGTAGAAATTCTAAAAAAAAAAAAAAAAGTGGTAAAAATGTATCCAAAAAAAAAGTTATTCTACTTCTTTATGTTCTCCTACGGCTGTAAATCACCCCCTACTCACTATATAGTGACCACACCATTTTGTAGTGGTGTCCGAATGTTTAGAGATTACTAATGCTCACTATGTAGTGCACTGAATCTATCCCGCAATTCACCATGAAATGTAGTGAACATCCGACCGAAGCAAGATATCCCATCATGCATTCCTTTCACGGATCGCCGTTAAATTACGCAACGTAATACGTAATTAACTGTGCAGCAGGGTAGTGTCTGAAAGTGTTTTTCATTTGATCAGTGAGTTCACTATATAGTGAAGAGGGAATGAGTGAGTGAATCCAAGTGTCCTGAACGGAGATAGTCGCGCGATTCAGGCGTGAATGAGGTAGTTTCCAGTAAACTCTGGACTATCTCCCTTCAGGACACTTGGATTGCAGTGGACGAGCAGTGTGGAGGAATATTAAATGGTTGTTGTGTAGTTTTATGGACGTTTTTGTGTCGGGCCCTATTATTACTACTCTCATATAAAGTTTTGGTTGGACTAGGAACCGGCCTCCCGGGTCTCCAGATGACCTTTGAGGAATAAAAAACTACTCCAGAGTATTCATCAGCATGAGGGTGAGTCACTAATGACTTCATGAATTTCATTTTTTGGTCAACTATTCCTTTAAATGAATAAATTCCTATCTTATTCCTATCTGAGACACAAAAAACACAACAACGACCTGCAACTAAACACAGAAACAGACTCCTGTACGTGGACTAGGAATGCACACACACACACACACACACACACACACACACACACACACACACACACACACACACACACACACACACACACACACACACACACACACAGCGTGAGCCATCCATCACTCAGGACTCATGTTCCAGTAAATTAAGAGTCTCTGAGGGTTTTTACTTTCTCATTAAGTCGGCTTTTATTCTGGAGGCCAAACTTCCTTCCTCCGCTCTTTCATAGTGATGCTGCCCCCCACACACACACCTAGCAGGGGACACACACACACACACACACACACACACACACTGAGCCTCTCCAATACAATTACCATGGGGGGGGGTTTCGCTCTCATTGTTCTCGCCGCCGTTTCCCTGCAGCTCATCTCATCCCCTCCTCCTCCTCCTCCTCCTCTTGACTCCGCCTCCAACAATTGATGCAACAATCCAATTAATGTATTGATAAGGCATCAGTCTTCAGTCCATTAACTCTGAGGTGAAGCAGTCGTCTTTCTGTCTGAGGCAGAAACGAGAGCGAGGAATAAAAATAAAAAACTTTAATGAAACAACATCAGACGTTTGGTTTTAACGTTTTATAAACAATAATTAATGCAGAAGTAAGGTGAATGTTTGTGTTAATATAAGTCTTAAATAGTTGTATCTTCCGACAGCAATCACTTCTATAGAGTGTTTGGTCTGAAACACGGGTCTGTCAGTCACTCTGCTCTGCTCTGAGCCCAGGAGAAAACTTTCCTTGTATCCTACAACCTTTATCCAATGAGGAGAGAGAACGGCATAAAGGGGCAGTCCTCTCTGTGTGTGCAGCCAAGGGATGCACGTGAATGTGGTGACGTAGGGACGAGGACCAATAGATCCATGACGAGGGCGGGGGCTGCTAACTCCATCGGCTGACAAGACGTTATGGTGCGTTCAAGGCAACTCGTAACTCGTGTTTTTCCGACCTGTGAAGTCGTACCAGTTCGATCTGGTACGAGTTCACGGGTCAGAAGTTACGAGTGGCCGTTATAGTGACTTTCACAGGTAAAACAGGTCGGAAAAACACGAGTGGGTTGCCTGGAACGCTACAAAGTCGTAAGTCGTGACTTGAAGCTGTAATTTACGGTTTCAAAAGCCTGCCTGGAACGCAGCATTAGCCAAAACGACCGGATCGCTTACTTCTGCTTTAATGTGGATGAATCTCCGTTACCACTTGTTAATGGTCCATTTTAGATAAATCTATGGTTTTGTCTCTATGGTTATTTTGTTATTATTAGTGGTGGTGGAAATGCTGGGCGAGCCGACCAGCGTTTCTTTACTTTCGGTTTCGTGGCGAGTCATGAGAATAACGCCGCCGAATCTCCGTTTATGGTGGGAACTACGACGGTATGTGATCGTCTTCCAACCTCTGACTTTAATTCTTGATGAATGAAAACATGAGTCTGTCTTGCGCCGGTCAAAGAATTTCACGGTGCGGAGGCTCATAAATGTAGTGAGAAAACACTTTGCTTTAACAAAACTCCTCGTTGTCCCTTTAATCAATCAAACATATGTATCAGTTTATTCTGAGCAATACGTCATCTGACTTAAAGGACAATTCCGGTGCAACTTCACCTCAGGGCTGTGTGTTCCTAACATTTTAGGTCTAACAGAAGGAATCTGAAGATGTTCAGTTTAATATCTCCTGTTTTGCGGTAGTTGTGTCTGTCCCCGCGTCGCCACGGCAGCGATGAATGGGAGCGGATTGAAGTTCTGCTGCTTAGGCTGTTTCCATCCCTCAAAGCCACAGACAGCGTCAGATGGAGACTCAAACATGCACCCAGAAGTTTATTTACTTCAAGCTTCAAGTCCAGAGTTGATATTCCTGTGTTTATAATAATAATAATGAGCTTTATTTCTATAGCACCTTTCAAAACCAAGGTTACAAGGGGCTTCACAAAATACAAATGCAATATCATTGAGAAAATAAAGCATTAGAAAGTGAAAAAAACATGATACAGAAAGCAGTGACCAGGCATAAAATAAAATTATGGAAATAGATAAGACAATACAAAGATCAAAAATTTGGGGAAAAAACGGGAGTTTCCCACTGCACCTGAACACACCGAGCGTCACCGTGGGTCTCGACTCCGCCAGACTTTGAATTAGATCTAGTTTTACAAACATGTCGGCTTGTTGAAGTAAATAAACTTCTGGGTGCATGTTTGAGTCTCCATCTGACGCTGTCTGTGGCTTTGAGGGATGGAAACAGCCTAAGCAGCACAACTTCAATCTTCAAGACCTAAAATGTTAGGAAAATACAGTTGAATTTGCCCAGAATTGTCCTTTAAAGTGTTTGAAATCGTCTTGTTGCTGCATCCAGACGTTTCCATGGGAACTTGTTTTTATGGTAATTTATTAAAGGGATAGTTCAACATTTTAGCAAATTGGCCCATTGCCATAATCCCTATAGTCACATGGGCCAGTTTGCCAAAATGTTGAACTATCCCTTTAAACGTGAAATGTAGAAATTCTGTATTTATCGATCGATAATCTGCATCATCTGTGTTTAACAATAAAGAATTAGAGCTGATACAAGCAGACGTCCACTTCCTGGTTGGTCACATGACTCGAACAGTGTGTTCAGGTGTGTGTGTATGTGTGTGTGTTTATGTGTGTGTGTGTGTGTGTGTGTGTGTGTGTGTGTGTGTGTTTCTAACAGGACACGGTGACTTCCTGTGTCGTACCTGTAACAACACGTCCACACACCGACCCCGGCTTTAAACACCGTCCTCACTTATTTGTCTGTTGTCTCACTTACACGTGTGTGTGTCTGTGTGTGTGTGTGTGTGTGTGTGTGTTATGTGTGTGTGTGTGTGTGTGTGTGTGTGTGTGTGTGTGTGTGTGTGTTCAGATAACCACTCTATCCATCCTGTCCCTCGACTCTGGAGGTTAAAGCTGAGAGCTGTAATTATACTGTCTGGCCCAGAACCACCTGTCGTGTGTGTGTGTGTTTGCATGCATGTGTGTGTGTGTGTGTGTAGTAGCACACATACACACACACACACACACACACACACACCTACACACACACAGACACACAGACACACACCTCTGCATAGCGACACATTAGTCAGCTCCACCTTATCTTCTGCCTTTGAAACCTGCCTGTTAAACCCAGATCACACTCTGTCAACAGTTCAACCACACACACACACACACACACACACACACACACACACACACACACACACACACACACACACACACACACACACACACACACGCACACACACACCTGTAACCAAACAGCCTCAGGTAGCTGCTGCAGCCACCTCGACACGTCATGCTACATACTTTGAACATATTTTGGAAACACATCATCATGCGAACAGGAACGCTGCGTCGCCATGACACCGACTGCAACCCCCCCACACACACACACACACACACACACACACACATTCCCCCCATCAACACACACACACAGTCGACAACCTAAACCTATGAAACAGAGCCACAGAGTCAGAGCAGCAGCAGTGAAACGAGTGACGACAACGAGAAAGAACGACTGAAGAACTCTGGATCTAACTTGGTTTAAACCTGGTTTAATCAAGATTAAATCCTAGTTTAAACCTGATTAAATCCTAGTTTAAACCTGATTAAATTCTTCTGTGTCAAACTGGTTTAAAATGAAGAAACATAAAATTCTAACTTTAAACTCTGGTTCACTTCAAACCTCCAGCTGGAGACGGATTCGACCAAAACGAGACACAGGTTGGACGATCCAGTGTTTGAGCTGGTTTTTAGTAACTTTTGACTCGTTACCACTTTGATGGGTTGCGTGGGGAAAATCTGCAGTAAACATTTGAAACCTTAGTGATGAATGCATGCAACACTTTTACTTGGTTTACACTTTAATATGCACATGTGTTCCTGTTGATTGAACTCCTTTAAAGTTCCCCCGAGGAGTTTGCTTTTGGTTCTAAAAGAGTCTCATATTAATGTGGATGAATCTACGTTACCACTTGTTAATGGCTCCATTTAGATAAATATATGGTCTTGTCTTCAAGTTATTTTGATATTATTATTTAGTGGTCGACTCGTCCAGCATTTCCTATTTTCAGTTTCCCGGACGCTGCCCGGCGGGTCATGGGAATAACGCCGCCGGATCGTCTATGGTCGGAACTACGACGGTATGTGATCGTCTTCCAACCTCCGACTCTCGTTCTTGATCAATGAAAACATTGTTGGCAAATGTTTTAGCTTTCGTCCGTCTTTCAACGGTCCAAGAATTTCACCGTGCACGCGGAGGCTCATGGGAAATGTAGTGAAAACAATTTGCTTTCCAAAACTCCTCGTTGTCCCTTTGAACTCAGCCAAATTTATTCTGAGCTCATAAACCTGGATTAACTCAAATTTAACTAAACTCTGATTACAGTTAATCAGACTACTGCAGTAGGCCTACTTTATAATATACAACACTATGTCATATCTGTTCATTCTCTGTATTCATCATCACTACACTGTGCATGCTCTTCATAGAAATATTATTATTTTTTATTTCTTTAGTGTCTTTTCACTGACGTCTGCTGCTGTAATCTGGTTTCATTTGATCTTAATTTGACTATTCTATTTAATGACATAGAAAACTACAAACTGTTGTACTGGCAGCAGGTAAAGACGATCACACACACACACACACACACACACACACACACAGAGAAGGAGAAGGAGCCGCGGGGCAGGTAGCACCTCAGTTGATGGATAAAGGTCAGAGGTCACTGAGGCAGGAATCAGAGAGCAGCCAGGAATGAGGAGTGTGTGTGTGTGTGTGTGTGTGTGTGTGTGTGTGTGTGTGGTCTTGTTGGGGGTGAGTGTGTGTGTGTGTGTGTGTGTGTGTGTTTGTGTAACCTCTGCATAGGTGTTGTGCGTTATAGTCCAGGTATGTATGAGTGGGCGGAGTTCAGGTGTTCATTCACAAACTCCATCTGACTTGACGCATTCCTCACACCTACACACACACACACACACACACACACACACACGGAGGTGATGTATCATTAATACGATGTGATGAGTTGTAACAGATCAGAACGAGACCAAACTAGAAGATTATTCTATAAAATGTTCTGAATCAGACGAGAAAGTTCACAGAGTTGAACTGTGACTTCTTCTTCTGAATCATCACTTTCACCAGGATTCAGTCTTCTCTTAGTTTAGTTCATTTCTATAATTATTGTATCAAGTTGTTTTTTTGTTGTTTTTACCCAGTTTTCTCCTGCACTGGAAACATAAAGCTGAAAACGCAGATTCAGTCTGCAAAGAGGATCAATGATGGAGACTGAGAACTGATGCTGTCTCCTGATGTCAGATAAAGGAAAACATGTCAGTATAGAAATAAATGGGTTGGTGAAAAAACTCTCGCACACTTTTTCCTCACTTTCAAATTGTTTTATTTTTTATACCAACGTTTTGGTTAGAAACCTCCTTCAGGGCATCAAAACCTTCTTCTTCTTCTTCACCAACCCATGTTGCTCTCCTCCTCCAACGCACCTTTTGTCAACCAGTGTGCAAAAGTGTTTCAACTGCAGTATATAAATAAATAAAACGTGTCAAACAAACCTGCACTCTGGAGTCTATTTATTCTTGACATTATTACACTACTGATCTGCCAACTTTTGCACAAGCCACTTTCTCCATTACACTCCTTTACCTCAGCCACTTGTACTTAGACGAACTGTTTGTAAAAATGGGCTATACAAATAAAATTGTCTTGCTTTGCCTTAAAAAGTTTTCTTTTCTGCCTAATTGTATTGCAATATTGTAAAGTGTATTGTTACCTTTTTTTTTTTCTTACCTTGTTCACTCATACAAGCCGTACTTACTTACTTGTTCTTCATGACCACACTGTGCAATATCTTTGACCAAACTACATGTATAAACTATAGTTTTTCTACTTCAATATTTTTTGCACAAGTACATATCTATATATTTTATATACCGGTATACATTTATTAATACATGTACATAGTAAATCCTTTATTTCATTCCTTATTTATTATTTCTTTATGCATCTTGTACTCTTTGCTACTGTTACAAGAGAATTTCCCACCTGTGGGATCAATAAAGAGACAACGTTATTATCATTATCAGACAACGTCTCAGCCAATAGGACGAGGTCTGGACCTTCTCTCTAGGGAAGTGAATCAACAGCTTTCAACCAATCAGAATCCGACTCTGTTCTGGACTAAAAAAATATATAATATATAATATGTATATATGTGTGTGTGTGTGCATTTTTTTCTACCCTATGTGCTGCTGTGAATTTCCCCCATGTGGGATTAATAAAGTATCTTCATTTATCTGAATGGTAATAATATGAACAAGTTGAAGAGAAGAGAGGACGACGACATCACTGCTGCTGTTGGAGGAGTTTGGGTTGAGATGGAGGAGTGTGTGTGTGTGTGTGTGTGTGTGTGTGTGTGTGTGTGCTGGTCGGGGGTGGGGCACAGTAACTCACCAGTGGCAGGTTGCTTCCTACTGTAAATGATGAATGGATGAGGGAGGAGAGAGAGAGAGACATCCACACTTCATCTTCAGGCCTGAACTCATTCACACCTGTTGCTAAAAGGACGTGTGTGTGTGTGTGTGTGTGTGTATGTGTGTGTGTGTGCAGCTGAGGCTTCGTCCACTCTGATACGTTTTAGTTTGAAATCTCTCATCTGTGTGTTTTATTTTGAAAGGTAACTTATTATTCAATATTGAAAACTCAGGTTGTGTTTGTTTTATTTTGAAAACCCGAGGGTTCGATTTTATTTTGAAAACCCAGGGGGGGGCAACAGCCATTCCGACATCCCACCAGTCAACATAAACCTCTAATTGTCTAAATGGCAACACTTCATTTTCTATCAAACTTCTTGCCTCCTATTGTCGGAATGACAGTATTTTTTTCTTTTTTTAAAGCTGTACAGAAAAGAAAACTGAATTTGAGCCCACTCTGGATCATAAAATGAATGTAATAACTCATCTATCAGACGATGTAGACCAAACTTTGTGCAAAATTCTATTTTTGAGTAAATCCAGGATGAAAGTGTGTATTTTTTTTCTCGCATTGGATAATGCAGGCGCACGGATTATACGTCAGCCTGTACATGATTCACCAGCCACTGATATTGGATCCGTCATCCGTCATTCAAACGTCTGAGACACACACACACACACGGAGATCGGTCTCGCCCCAAACTTTGAATATCCCGCCTGCTCGATAACGACCAATCAAATTAGTTTTCCTTACTCGGGTAAACTCGTGTTGCAGCTCGTGACAACTCGGCGTGACAAACAGGACAAACGGCCATTTCTGTACAACTTTAAACATTCTGCCTTTCCGACAATTCCTTTAATAGGGTTTTTTTTTCCCCCAAAAGATTTTGCACTAATTGGGCTTAGGCAATGAAGGAAGGAGTTGGTTAAGTTTAGTAAAAAGACCAAGTAGAGGCGGCACGGTGGCACAGTGGCACAGTGGTTAGCACTGTTGCCTCACAGTGGAGTTTGCATGTTCTCCCCGTGTCTGCGTGGGTTTCCTCCGGGTGCTCCGGTTTCCCCCACCACTAAAAACATGTCGGCTAGGTTAATCCTCCAGTCAGCGCCCCTGACCAAAGGCACTGGCTCATAATCTGGAGTTGGTCCCCGGGCGCTGCAACGTGGCTGCCCACTGCTCCTCAGGGATGGATAAATGCAGAGAAAGAATTTCACTGTACTAGCTGTATATGTGACAAATAAAGTACCTTTTAGAGGCTAGACAGGCAGACGCAACCATGTGGGTATTCCTCTATCAACATGTCTTAGAGAAGGGACTCACCTGTTGAGTAACGCACATTCCCTTATATTGAAAGCCTTGTCGGAATGGTGGGACGTTCGCATGTCGGAATGGTGGGATGTCTAAAGGTGCGTTCACACCGGACCTTTTATTTTTGTTGCTGGCGACAAGTTTACATATTAAAGCAGAAGTAAGGTGAATGTTTGTGTTAATATAAGTCTTAAATAGTTGTATCTTCCGACAGCAATCACTTCTATAGAGTGTTTGGTCTGAAACACGGGTCTGTCAGTCCCTCTGCTCTGAGCCCAGGAGAAAACTTTCCTTGTATCCTACAGCCTTTATCCAATGAGGAGAGAGAACGGCATAAAGGGGCAGTCCTCTCTGTGTGTGCAGCCAAGGGATGCGCCTGAATGTGGTGACGTAGGGACGAGGACCAATAGATCCATGACGAGGGCGGGGACTGCTAACTCCATCTGCTGACAGGAAGTTAGACAAAACCACCGGATCGCTAACTTCTGCTTTAAAGGACAATTCCAGGCGAATTCAACTCGGGGGTGTATTTTCCTATCATTTTAGGTCTAAAAGAAGGAATCTGAAGATTTTCAGTTTAATCGCTCCTGTTTTGCGGTAGTTGCGTCTGTCCCCGCATCGCCACGGCAGCAATGAATGGGAGTGGATGTAAGTTCCGCTGTTTAGGCTGTTTACATCCCTCAAAGCCGCAATTTTTTTCCACATACAGCGTCAGATGGCGACTCAAACATGCACCGAGAAGTTTTTTTTACTTGAAGCAAGTCAAGAGTTGATATTCCTGTGTTTTTGACACAAACGGGAGCTTTTCCCACTGCACCTGAACACACCGAGCGTCAACTTGGGTCTCACGCGAGACTCCGGGAGACTTTGAATTAGATCTAGTTTTACAAATATGTCGGCTTGTTGAAGTAAATAAACTTCTGGGTGCATGTTTGAGTCGCCATCTGACGCTGTCTGTGGCTTTGAGGGATGGAAACAGCCTAAACAGCAGAACTTACATCCGCTCCCATTCATTGCTGCCGTGGTGATGCGGGGACAGACACAACTACCGCAAAACAGGAGACATTAAACTGAACATCTTCAGATTCCTTCTTTTAGACCTAAAATGATAGGAAAATACAGCCCCGAGTTGAATTCGCCTGGAATTGTCCTTTAAGTCATTGCAAACGAGTGACTGAGGGAAAAATCGCTGGGGAGATTTTTCGCTCTGTTGCTCGAGATGAGACATCCCAACTCTCTGGCCGTCAGTCGCTTGTCACTCAGCGCTGATTGGCTGCTGTAATCTAGTATGTGTAACTATGACAACTACTGAAATCATGGAAACTTGATGGCTTGACGTTGTACGGCACTTGTGGGACAATGTCAGCCGTGCTGGACCGATACAAACGGGAAGAAAAGAGCGACTCGGAGCGAAGTGGAATTAACTGGAATCGCTGGACTGACGTCATCAGAGCGATTAGATCTGTTGTATCGTTACAAACTGACCAGCGACTGCAGCTGAGCGACAGAGACAAAAACAAAAGGTCCGGTGTGAACGCAGCTTAAACGGTGGGATGTCGGAATGACAGCATGTAAAAGAGAGAATAGAAAGTGCGACTTTTAGCACAACTGTGTTTATTTAACTGGAAACACAACACACACACACACACACACACACACAGACACACACACACACACACACAGACACACACACACACACACAGACACACACACACACACACACACACACACACACACACACACACACACACACACACACACAGACACACACACACACACACACACGCATAAACACACACACTCTTCAATCATTTCACCACCCAAAACTCAAACCGCAGGAGAGAAAACTGGCCCTGTGGTTCAGTGTGAGCGTCATCTCAGCCTGTAAAGTTCACACACACACACACACACACACACACACTAACCTCGACTGTGTGTGTGTGTGTGTGTGTGTGTGTGTGTGTCCCAGCCTGAGGACTCTGTCTGCAGGGCTGGATGGATGAACACTCTTCCTTCACATAAAGACACTTCCTCTCTCCTTTGTTTACTCCCTCTTCAAAGGTAAACAAAGACGACCACCTTCTACACACACACACACACACACACACACACGCGCACACACACCCAGGTAGCAGTGGAGGTATTTCAGCCTGAGGCTCCGTGACACCGTCGTCCTCTCTCTCTCTCTCTCTGATTAAACTAATGACACCTGGTCATAACGAGCCGGGGGGCGGAGCTTCAGTGATGTCATCACATCGTAGGCGTCCGTACACAGGTAAACACTGAGGCCCTGTTTACACGACAACGCTCGCCGATGAAAACGCCAAAATATTTCATCGGATATATGTGTACACCTGTAGGCGTGCAGACTTGGTGGTGTTGTGTGTTGTGTGGCACGCTGCCACCTCGGCGCCTGGCGTGCATACAACATTGAATTACACAGATTTTGCATCACCGTATGCACGCGGATTTCCACCCCAAAAACGCAAAATAATAAGTGAGAACGCAACTCCACTTTTTAATTTAATTTAATTTAATTTAATTCAGTTTATTTGATAGGGACAATGCAGCTTAACATAGTGACACTTCCACTCGTTACAAACAAGTCAATGTGACTGATGTTCTGCATACAGAGATTATAGCTAATGCTAGTTTCCAACTCCCGTCCCTAGTTAGGCTTTTAGTAGAAAAAAGAAGGTAAGAAGAAAGACATCAAAATTACATAACAACATGCGTTTTCTGTTCAGATCGTTTCCGTGTAAACGTAGCCTGAGGTCCATATTTCTGTGAATGGTGGACAGGTGGGCGTGGCCACATCTGAATCGATGCTCGGTTACTGGGAACCGGTACCGGTACACAACAACTGGACCTGTTTTCGGTACTTTTTGTGTGTGTGTGTGGTAATTAAAGTTATTTTGTCTCTAAATAAATAGTCAAAATTCTGAATTTTGACTATTTATTTCTCCACAACATCACAACTCCTCAGCCTTTAACAGTATTTTATGGCTGTCTTTACACTACAGGTCTTGATGCCCAATCAGAAGTGACTCATATTTGATTTCTGCATTTACACCTACTTTACATGTATGAAACAACCGCCTTAAAAGGAATTAGTGTTGTTGTTTTTTTCTAAGACAGGAGATTTATTAGGTCACGTTATAATTCCATAATAATTATAAAGGAAGGTTAGGAGTCTGGTGCTCAGAGTTTATATCCAACACGTCACTGTTTACAAAGTGACCATCTAGTCTGTCACGGGCTACAGAAGTTCAATGAAACGTGTGGACACGGGAATTAATATTATTGATAACGTTGGACTTGCGGTGCCAAGAAAGATCCGATCTGTCTGTTTAGAATGCAGACGTATTGACAGATATCTGATTTATTTCCACATATAACGAAGCCTGAATCTGATCTAACCACATCCGATTCCACTATCCACTATCCACGCGACGCAAAGGTGCGTTCAGGTACCGAAATGTGGAACCGTTTGACTTCACGTGAATCGATACTTGGGAATTCGGTCGGTACCGATAAAAGTACCGAATTCGGTTCCCAACTGTAGTGACTGTGGCCACGCCCACTCAGGAGACAGGAAGTGTGAACCATTTACCAAACCTGTGATGCAGCATCTTCTCTATAGAGGATCTTTGGTTGAGTTTAACTGTACGAACAGGAAATATCAAAATAAAAGCCCTGTGCGTCACCTGAGCCGTCTCCAGGTGTGGAGTCGACCAACAAACATCTGGATGAAGTGAGGAGGAGGAGGAGGAGGAACCTGTGGAGCTCCACGACGTTTTACCGTCATCACATAAAGACTTTCTCTGTGCCCCCCCCCACCTCGCTGCTCCCCCCTCCCCTCCCTGAAAACAGGCGTCTCTTTTTAAAGGCTCGAGCGGAGCAGAACAGAAGTCCTTGTTCCCAGCTGAGGTCGTGACCCTTCGCCCCGGCCCGAACCCGATACCCCGGCCGGCGACTCGACGGGGCGCTCCGCCTGAAAGATAAGGAAGTGGAGCACCGGTAGTCCTGGTGTTGCCCCCCGCCCCTCCCCTCCCCCTGCCCCGGGGATCAAACTCAACGCTCCTCACCTCCTTCACCTCCTTCTCTCCCTCTCTCCGTCCTGAAATCGGAACAACCTTCCTGCTAATATCAGATCCAGTTCCTCTCTTGGTATTTTCAAGCTCTGTCTTCTCATCTCATGGTGACCTGTTCCTGTTTTCACTGAAGATGCATTTCTGATTTGTTGAACTGATACTAATCATCATATACTGTCATTTTAGTCTCAGTGTTGACCATTGTGGCCTTATTATGGTTGTTTTGTTTTGTCCCAATGTAGTTACAATAACTGTGGTTTGTCCTTTGTTTGTTCTATTGTATTTGTCTCTTTTTTTATGTCTATATTGTTGAGAACATGTTTGTCTGATGAATCTATGTTTCTCTATATGTTTGGACCCCCTCGAAAACGAGATGGTACATCTCAAGGGGTTTTATCCAAATAAACACATTTTCAACAATCTGTCTCTCTCTATATATACGTACATCTCTGTCTTATGTTTGATTCACTCTTATTCATGTTTTTACTGATTCATGACGTGACGTCAGTGAATTCTACAAAGACGCTGAAAAATCCCTCTTTTCTCTACTGACTTTGAATCCATCGTGATCCAGTTTGATCCGGTTGAGACTCAAGTTTGTTTTAAAACAAGCGACAAACTCAGAAAACAGCAAACAGGAAGTGTTTCTGGGAGACACAATAAAACGAGGGACCGGTCCAAGGGGGCAGTTGTCGGTCTGAGAAGTGAAGTCACTTCCGCGTTCAACAAGCTGCAATCCCCTCTTCTTCCTCTGGGGGCTGGTGTCAGAAAGCAGCATTCTCCATAGACCCCCATGTTAAAATCACCCACTTTACATCCTCAATAAACATGTTAAAAGCCTGGTGTCAGAACATTTTCTGGTCTCAACCGATAGTTTCTACCCCCGCACACACTCTGAGGGGGGGTGAATTTTTTAACTCTACCGTTTTACTGTTATAAGGTTAAAACTCTGGCCAATTAGGGCGCGGAAACGTTGAGTGACAGGTCCGAGCAGCTCCATGGACAGATGCTTCGAGGCCAGTGGGCGGGTTCTCAGCCGGTAAATCCAACATGGCGCTGTTCAGGCCTCCATATTGGAGTCACAAAAACGACTCCACAAAACCAATGGGTGACGTCACGGACGCTACGTCCATTCTTTTTACAGTCTATGGACCGGTCACAATGAAGTGAGGGACCGGTGTTATGCCGAGAAGTGCCTGCTTGCCGAGATCTGCACGCCGCACAACAAATGTGGAACTGGATCATTCATTATGGGGACGGGGATGCAGTATTCGGCACAGCAGTTTTTGGACCTGCCGAGATTTGCATCCCCTGGCTGTTTTAGCCAAATACACTGCTACGCAATTCATGTTCATATGCATAAACACCCCTAAATACAATGTGCATAACCCCATTTGACCACCAGGTATGTGCAGTGAAACACATGGGGGATGCAGTATTCGGCACAGCTGTTTTTGGACCTACCGAGATTTGCATCCCCTGGCATTCCACGAGCGACATGCAGATATCGGCAAGCAGGCACTTTTCAACACATGCCGAGAAGTGCCTGCTCTGCTGGGGTTACGCACATTGTACGGTTTAGGTGTTTATACATATGAACATGCATTTCATACGTGTAGCAAGTAGTGTAATTGGCTAAAACAGCCAGGGGATGCGAATCTCGGCAGGTCCAAAAACTGCTGTGCCGAATACTGCATCCCCGTCCCCGTAATGAACGATCCAGTTCCACATTTGTTGTGCGGCGTGCAGATCTCGGCAAGCAGGCACTTCTCGGCATAACACCGGTCTGTGGACACAATGAAGCTGCAGTGATTTGACCCCTCAGGGCCACCGTAGTAAACGCTCCACAGCTCGTCAGACAGATGTTTGGTCTTCAGGTTACGTCTCCGTCCTCAGATCAAGTGTCTCAGATATAATCAGCTCCTGTGGTGATGAAGATGATGAAGTTTTATTTTGAAAACTCTGGAAATGTGTCGTCGTTGTCATCTGGACCTTTTAGGAATGATGTCACAGACGCTCACGGTGGCTCCTGATTGACTCATCAGCCTCGACCAACCGGTGGTGGAAAAACAATGAAAAACCCTGGTTGCTCAGGTAACAGTAGCCATGTTTCCATCCAAAGTGATTCGAATTACTGGGAAATGCGCATTAAAAGAAATTCGAATCATGTGTGTTTCCATCTACGGACTTTGCACCCCCCCCCCCCCGGCCGGACGGACGGACGGTCTGATTTGAACACATTAGCGCGATTTAGCGCATAGGCCTATGTTTATTACCGTCATAACGCGACCCGTGTGTGTGTGTGTGTCTGTGTGTGTGGGAGAGAGAGAGAGAGAGAGAGAGAGAGAGTTGCGCCGCCCCAGACTTTATTAATGATAAACGCTGGATTCGCTGGTTGATAAGTTTGGTTTTTACTGAGGAGGAACTATGAAGAACTGTGCAGTAGGCCTAATCACATATGAAGGTGTGTGGGGGCTTTTATTTTGCTGTGGCGATGCGCCACAATTAATTAATTGTGTGACAGCGGAAACCCTGATGTTGTCTTGTGAGTGAACTGCAAACACGGGAGCAGACGGGGTGAAAGTGGCTACGTCACACTTGATTCGCATACAGCTGTTTCCATCCCATTCGAATCAACCAAAACCCGGCCATAGCAGCGTATTTCAGTTTGTGCGAATCAGGGGATTTTAATGCGAATCACGGCGTTTCCATCATCATTTTCCGATGCGATACATCTCGATGCATCTAAACAGCTGATGGAAACGCACCTAGTGATTCTAAAGTTTAAGAATTTAAAATACAAAATGATGAATTTATTTATTTTTTTTTAAAAAGAGAAAAGAAAAAAGATAAACATTGAAAGGTCAAACTAGATGTTTTCAATCTGTTCAGTTTGTGACTCATGTTGAAAACTTGATTTGAATCAGAGTGGAGAGTTAATGTTTTCAGTTCAACGGCTGAAAACTCAAGTCAAAGTCCACACACACACACACACACACACACACACACACACACACACACACACACACACACACACACACACACACACACACACACGCACACACACACACACACACCCTCCCTGGAGGGAGCTGCTGATGACAGGTAGCGACTCAGACAAGGAGAAAGGAGGAGAGAATCAAAGGGAGGAGGAAGCAGGAGGGAGGAGGTGAAGTGGGTTTGGAGGTCACAGTGTGTGTGTGTGTGTGTGTGTGTGTGTGTGTGTGTGTGTGTGTGTGTGTGTGTGTGTGTGAATGAGGTGAACCTACAGAGACAAATTCCTCGTTTTCCACTGTTTTGAATTAATAAACAGCAAAAAGTTGGTGCCCCCTGGTTTAAAATGTGTATTAATGTGTTTAACAGTTCATCAAGTGGAAGATGAAATGATCTCCAAAAGACATTAAGTTTTCAATATTTTCATCAATCTCAGTGTATTATTTTAGTTTTCTACAGTTTCAGAGTGAAACTACTAGCTACTAACTATGCAGGGGGGCCAGACCTTTTCTAACAGTTTTAACATGAAAAAGAGGAAAATAAATATGGTTCAAACTTAACTTTTTGGCTTAGGCTACTAGCCAAGTGGCAAGTGAGCTTTAAAAAGTGTCTTTTTACTTCTTCGCTATCTATCTATCTATCTATCTATCTATCTATCTATCTATCTATCTATCTATCTATCTATCTATCTATCTATCTATCTATCTATCTATCTATCTATCTATCTATCTATCTATCTATCTATCTATCTATCTATCTATCTATCTATCTATCTACCTCTTTCATTCTTTCTTTCTGTCTTTCTTTCTACCCCTCTCTATCTCTATCTATCTATCTACCTCTTTCTATCTATCCATCCCCCTCTTTCTTTCTTTCTTTCTTTCTTTCTTTCTTTCTTTCTTTCTTTCTTTCTTTCTTTCTTTCTTTCTTCAAACTCTTCAACTGTTACACATGCAGTATTTCAACAGTTTATTCTACCATTTATTCAACAAGTTCTTTAGCTCATTCAGCATTTCTTGACTTCAGCAATGGCGTTCAGCTGCTTTCAGCATTCACACGCATTTTCTGCTGGAAATGCTTTCTTTTTCTAGTTATATTCTGTGTTCTGTTCAGCATTTTAAAACAACAACGTTACATTTTCCTGGACGTAAAGGGAATGTGTCGTCTGTGACTTTATGTCATCACACTGCAAAAACTCAAAATCTTTCCAAGAATATTCTTGTCAAAATGTCTCATTTCTAGTCAAAACTAATCTCTTTCCCCTTAAAATAAGACTCATCACCTAAAAATTAACTTGTTTTTAGATCATTTTCACTTGTTTCAAACTAATTTTCACTTGAAATAAGTAGAAAAATCTGCCAGTGAAAGCAAGTTTTTTGTGTTTGTAATAAGGAAGAAAAACTTGCTCCACTATCAGATGTTTCTACTTATTTCAAGTGAAAATCTGCTTGAAAAAAGTAGAAAAGTGTCTAAAAACAAGCTGCTTTTTAATGTGATGAGTCTTATTTTAAGTATAATGAGATTTTTTTTGACTAGAAATTACATTTTGACTAGATATAAGACAAATATTCTTGGTAAGATATTTGAGTTTTTGCAGTGCATCCTCCTCCTCCTCCTCCGTCAAACTAAAAGATTTCTGATCTGACGTTTCTGCATCAATCAAACTTCTTCTTCACAGTTAAAGAATAATAAAAATTGAACGTTTGCCTCCTCCATGACCCTCGTTACCTCGTCATCACCCCCTGTCTCTCACCTCTCCTCCCTCTCTCCCTCCCTCCTTCATTCATCTTCTCTCGTCTCGGGGGAACGAGTGAAAACTTTCTCTCTCCTCCCTCCTGCTGCTCGTCTCAGCGTCCTGTTTCCAGGAAGGACGGTGTTAAATATCCCAGCAACGCTTCCGTTGTAAATTGACGGCCGCTCAACCCCCCCCCCCCCCCCCTCCCCCCACCTCACCTCTCCAACTCTGGCAGACAGGAAGTCCACGTCCCCTCCTGGCTCAGAGACGCTGTCAAACCTGGAGGTCACTGATCGATCAATAAACAGTTTTTAAATGATCCAGATTTACACTTTCTGCTTGTTTGTTTTTCTTGTGGAATATAGGAGTCATGTGACACGAGTGCTGTCCAATCAGGGACGAGCACATCAGGCCCAATAAGGAAGTGAACGTGGCTGAAAGCTGACGTCTTGTCAAACATCTGTATTTTCCTACTCTCTTTGATGACACTAAAACATCTGCTGCAGCGTCATGATGTCACTGTTTGTTTACATTTTTAAATTTGTACACGCTAAAGGACAATTCCGGGCAAATTCAACTCAGAGCTAGCCTATAAATCTAGCTGCCCCCTAGCAGCAGCAGATCTCTTTGCTCCGTAGGTGGGTCTAGAAACGAGCCATAGGAACTTTTTGAGTCTCGAACACCGTTTGTGTTGACCAATCACAGCGCTCTATCTGTTTAGAGAGTCGTTGGGCGGCTTAACGCCATGATGACATACATTTTAATTGGCTTGTCAGGCTAACGTCATCCTGCTCTTTGCTCTGATTGGTCGTAGCGCTACCCTATTGGTGCAGAGACAGTTTGAAAGACAGCCTTCATCCCGCCCCCTGGATTGAGCCGAGGTCTACCGCTCGTTACCAGACTAGACATGTTAATGATGTAGTCTGGCTTGTCAGGCTAACTGGGGGCTGTATTTTCTAACAATTCAAGCCGACATGTTTGTAAAACTAGATCTAATTCAAAGTCTCGCGCAGGACCCAAGTTGACGCTCGGTGTGTTCAGGTGCAGTGGGAAGCTCCCGTTTGTGTCATAAACACAGGAATATCAACTCTGGACTTTGCTTGAAGTAAATAAAATTCTGGGTGCATGTTTGAGTCTCCATCTGACGCTGTCTGTGGCTTTGAGGGATGGAAACAGCCTAAGCAGCAGAACTTCAATCCGCTCCCATTCATCGCTGCCGTGGCGACGCGGGGACAGACACAACTACCACAAAACAGGAGAAATTAAATTGAACATCTTCAGATTCCTTCTGTTAGACCTAAAATGTTAGGAAAATACACCCCCGAGTTGAATTTGCACCGGAATTGTCCTTTAAACACTTTGAAACAACAAACCTTCACTGGATCATCACAGCTTGGCTCCGCCCCCTGTGTGACATCAGCGATGGAATCTCCCGAAGTAAAAATGAAAAAAACAAGAGAAAAAATTTGTGTGTGTGCGTGTGTGTGTGTGTGTGCGTGTGTGTGTGTGTGTGTGTGTGTGTGTGTGTGTGTGTGTGTGTGTGTGTGTGTGTCACCCTCAGGTAGCAGGAGGTGAAGCTGAGGTGGATCATCTTAGCACCTGTCAGACTCTGTCAGGATCAAACCAGAGGAGACGTCCATGACCCAGAGAGGCACGCAGCCACACACACACACACACATGCCCACACACACACACACACACACCTACACACACACACACACACACACACACACAACCCCAGAAACACACACACGCAAGGACACAATTACACAGACTCAAAACTTCAAAAAATCTCAACACACATCTACCGCAGTATGTCTTTTTTTGCAGACACACAAAAAACCCCAGACTCTCTCTCTGAATCACACACGTGCGCACACACACACACACACACACACACACACACACACACACACGTACACACACACACACACACACTCGTAGTGCGCGGGCCTCAGATCAAAGTGCAGCCTTCAGCCTGTCAGAGCAGCTCTGCCTCGGGCCGACAGCAGCCACAGTTCACCCAGTGTTTACATTACACCACTTTCTACTCTGCACACACACACACACACACACACACACACACACACACACACACACACACATGAATAATCGGAGCAGTTTCGTCTGGACTCAGATGTTTGATGATTGAAACGGGGGAATTTTTTTTCCCTTTTCTTTTCTTTTTTTGATCTGAAGTTTCGATCAAACAGAAAGTGAGGAGTCAGAGGTCAAAGGTCACCGGGTGCAGACAGGTTCATGCTTATTGATTTAGAATTCATGATTTTGTTTTTTGTTTTTCCTAATGAGTGTGTGTGTGTGTGTGTGTGTGTGTGTGTGTGCAGCATGCTTCTACTTGCCTCCCTCTGCCTGTTAACATTAATTACAGCAGCTGACTGAGGATCAGTGACACCACAACGTCTCATTCACAATAAACATGTTTTCTGTGTGTGTGTGTGTGTGTGTGTGTGTGTGTGTGTGTGAGCTCCTCCAGAACTAAACTTGGTCTGGACCTGAACCCGCCTGATGATGTCACAGTGACATCACAGCAGCAACACTGCAAAAACTCAAAATCTTTCCAAGAATAATTGTCTCATTTCTAGTCAAAACAAACCTCATTCTACTTAAAATAAGACTCATCACATTAAAAAGCAGCTTGTTTTTAGACACTTTTTACTTCTTTCAAGCAGATTTTCACTTGAAATAAGTAGAAAAATCTGATAGTGGAGCAAGTTTTTCTTTCTTATTACAAGCACAAGAAACTTGCTTTCACTGGCAGATTTTTCTACTTATTGCAAGTGAAAATTAGTTTGAAACAAGTGAAAATGATCTAAAAACAAGTTAATTTTTAGGTGATGAGTCATATTTTAAGTGGAAAGAGATTAGTTTTGACTAGAAATGAGACATTTTGACAAGAAACAAGACAAATATTCTTGGAAAGATTTTGAGTTTTTGCAGTGAACACGACGTAAATCTACAACACAGACGTTTTACAGTTTTTCTCAATTGCACTTTTCACCTGTTTCGACACAACTTGCCAACACATTTTCATTGTGATGCACCTGTTGTTGCATAATGGTGAGAGCACAGGTGACAAAAGTCAAACACAATTACAGTAAAGGAACACTGTGTAGGAATTCCTCCATCTAGCGTTGTGGTTGTATATCTCAAGCAACTCAGTCGTATTTTTCATGCTGCATTCACCTGAAATTGGGCAGACGGCAGACGGACGACAGCCGCTGCACGTAACGGCATAAACAAGCCTCTATGTAAACAAGTGGTCCGTCAGCACGAGGCAAAACAATACACGTGACAATATGTTGTCATGGCGATGTGGTATTGTTTACCTGAGCCACGTTTTACCGTCTTTCTCTGGACTTCTGTGACTAAAATGGCAGCCAGCACCGAGCTTACCCGCTCCATGGAGATATGAATGATATGAACGGCTCATTCAGAGCTGAAAGGAACACTTCACTTTGTTGATGGGGGGATTACTGGTTAATGAAAAACAGACTTTTGAACCAAATAATCGATTTTCGTGAATAGACAACAGGAGAAGTTACACAATGTCCCTTTAAAGCACAGGTTTCTAATGATGTGAGGGAACATACAGTATATAAGCCAGTCCAGGATGATCCAGTACAGAGAAATGATGCTGTGGCTGAGTTGTGCACTTCTCATTTCTATATTTTTGTACTTTTTACGTAGGCTTACTGTATACAAGTGCTAAATGCAACATGCATTTAGTCTACAGTGAACAATAAACATGTATTTCTACAGCTTCATGTCCTGAGCATTGTGTTTTCTATTTGTCTATGTTGTCTATGTGACTACTGTTTAGTGACTGCTCAGTAGTGTTTTTTAATTTTGATTGACAACATAATTGTTGTAATGAAAAACAGACTTTTTGAACCAAATAATCGATTTTCATGAATAGATAACAGGAGAAGTTACACAATGTCCCTTTAAAGCACAGGTTTCACCGGTTGAACACAACAACTCAAGTGCCAAATGCACAAGATTTCTGTTTGTTTTTGTACTGTACAAGTGCTACGTGTGAATGCACAGGATTTCTGTTTTTTGTACTTTTTACTATGCACAAGTGCTAAATGCACAGGTTATTTTTGTTTTGCGAAATGCATTTAGCCTAGAGTGAACAATAAACATTTATTTCTACAGCTTCATGTCCTAAGCATTGTGTTTTCTATTTGTCTATGTCGTGTTTAGTGACTGCTCAGTAGTGTTTTTAATGTTGAGTCGGGGGAAAGATTTGACAACATAGTTCAGTTTTGAGCACAGAGGTGAGAGTTTGGTTTTGAAAGAAGAATCTGAGGTTTTGTGCTTGAAAAGTGGGGTTTAGTTTGTGTTCACAGTTTAGAGAAAAGGAAAAGCAGCTTTCCAGACATAATGTGTCTTAGATCATCACAACATCACAGCAGCAACACGACATAAATCTACAACACAGACGTTTTAATAGAAGTTGATTGATATGAGAATAAACCCCAGGGTGAGGTGACAGATGGCAGCCGTCCACCCCTTGTGTCCTGAAGTTGTGTGTGTGTGTGTGTGTGTTTGTTTGTGTGTGTTTGTGGATGTGCAGCTTCCTGAGGATCTGATGTCGGTTCAAGTTTCAGAGAAAAAAAAAAAAAAAGTTTGAACAGTTTTAATCTGTTGAGTTGAAGATCTGAGAGCTCAGGATTAACTTATCAACTACTGACCATCAGCCCCGAGGCCTGCACACACACACACACACACACACACACACACACACACACACACACACACACACACACACACACACACACACACACAGTTTTATCACTTCTTGTAACTGTTGTGAACCAGTCGTGGTTTTACTAGTTTATTTTGTCGGTGTCTCTGAAGTGTCTGACAATGTGATAATGACGTGATGTTGGGACACTGAGACACTGAGACGCTGAGACGCTGCGAGTGTCTCTGTGGACGAAGACGCCCGAGGAGGAGGAAGAGGAGGAAGAGGAGGAGGAGGAGGAGGAGGAGGAGGAGGAGGAAGAGGAGGAGGAGGAGGAGGAGGAGGAGGAGGAGGAGGGAGGAGGAAGAGGAGGAGGAGGAAGGTCTCCATTACAGAAGCTTTTAAAGGCTCAGGATCAGGATTAGTGGAGCGGCCCTTTAAGTGTCCGGAGCAGCAGCAGGACAACAGGACAGGAAATGCATCTTAGCAAGGGTGTGTGGGTGTGTGTGTGTGTGTGTGTGTGTGTGCTGAGAAACACAATTGTTCAGAGTCACAATTCAAAACTTAGTAGGAGCAACTGCGGTGGTTTAGCAGTGCAGATTGTTTTTGTCCCATCAGGATTTAACTACATTTAAAATATCAGAATAAAGGTAGATGTTTGTGTTAAAGCTCCTTCAGAATAAAGGTAGATGTTTGTGTTAAAGCTCCTTCAGAATAAAGGTAGATGTTTGTGTTAAAGCTCCATACAGTATAAAGGTAGATGTTTGTGTTAAAGCTCCTTCAAAATAAAGGTAGATGTTTGTGTTAAAGCTCCATACAGTATAAAGGTAGATGTTTGTGTTAAAGCTCCATACAGTATAAAGGTAGATGTTTGTGTTAAAGCTCCATACAGTATAAAGGTAGATGTTTGTGTTAAAGCTCCATACAGTATAAAGGTAGATGTCCATGTGTAGTGTGATTATAAAGCAGCTCTAGGTTCTATATTAATACTGTGAAAGTATCAAAGCCTCAGTCCACAGAGAAATGCACACAGCCTGTATTCAGAAACTGAGCCTTAAAACCAGCCGTCAGGACTTCCTGTCACTTTGTGATGTCACAACTAAGCCCCGCCCCCTCACCACCTGGACCCACCATCCAACAACTTTACAGGATTTGGTTTCTCTGAGTGTTTTATTCTGAAATCTGCACTATTTTTATTGGATCACTTTAGAAAACAGTCAACCAATCAGAAGAGAGGCTTAGAGCCTCTTCCTCTCTTCTGATTGGCTGACACTGACCTGTTGTTACTAGAGAGAAGCTGAGAGAGAGAGGAGATGGAAAACTACACTGAGATGGTTTTTAGATCTCCTCATGGATCAGCCCTTCGAAATAAAACACAGAAAAAGCTGAAATCTGGAGTTTTAAATAATGAATCAGTCAGTAAATCGCTAATAAACTGACAAAATTCCTTTGGATAAATATCGTATAAATCATATTTAGTGAGAACAAAACATTAACACCTTTTTCCAGCTGATACCATGAAGGCCTCATGATGCTGCAGGAACAAAATGGAAACTACTAAAATGATAATAAACACTGAAGCTGCTTGATTACATCTGATTTAGTTCAGAAAAAAATTACAAACATTTTTTCTTTTTTGAAATATTTAATTATTTTAGATCCAAATAAGTGCAACATTAAATTATTATCACCTAAAAGGCCTGTACTGTATATATCCCATAATTAATGAAACCAATAATAAAATCTAATTCAATTGAAAAATTTAATTAATTAAGAAACCGGATCCAAACAGAAAGAATTAAACGTTATGAATCATCACGTGTTGATGTTGATGACGTTTCTCAGCAGTAGTTTCAGGCCTGATTTAAAACATGAAGCAGCAAATAAAACGTGTTTTTTTTCATCATTATAAACTGATTTAGTATAAAACACATTTTACTTCTTTATTCTTTATTTTATCACAGCGTCTGAGGACGAATCTGATCAATTACCGATGATCGAAGGAGGCGGAAATAATCCTGTTAATCGAAGGCGTGAAAAACCAACAGGACATTAACACACAACCGACCACAGCTGGAGGCGTGTGTGTGTGTGTGTGTGTGTGTGTGTGTGTGTGTGTGTGTATAGTCCTCTAAAAACCAAATATACACTTTAATTAATCAGTTAATTAAAATCCCGTAATATTTTCTAAATAAAAAACCAACCAAACAAAAAAAAAAGCCCCAAACATTTTCCATTATAAATAAACCACACGTCATAATTACGTCAGATTCTATAATTCAGCTGCTTCCTGCTGCAACGCGTCTTCGTGTTTTTATTAATAGCCTATAATAATAATAATAATAACATTTTTATTCATTTTTAAAAAAATTAATCATTATTATTATTACGGACGGTCTCGGACTCGGAGCTGCTTTTTACGCACAGTCAGTGAATGTGTGAATCTCGGCCTCGAACCTCCTCCTCTTCCTCTTCCTCCTCTTCCTCCTCCTCCTCTTCCTCCTCCGACTTCAACACCACAAGCTGCTGCAGAGACGATCAATTATAAGAAAAAAAGAAGAAAAAAAAACCAATAACCTATATTATATTAAACTATTAGACTGTTTTGGACTTCAGGTGCTTTTTAAAAAAAAAATTCCCCTACTGGGATTACAGTAATACAGTATCTATCTATCTATCTATCTATCTATCTATCTATCTATCTATCTATCTATCTATCTATCTATCTATCTATCTATCTATTTTGACTTCATTGATTAAATCTGATCAGTTATAGGCTGTTATAGGTCTCAGGTGTCTCTTCCTCCTCCTCTTCCTCCTTCTTTCTCTTCAAACCTGCGTCAGACTCCGCGCGGCTGATTGGTCGGTTACCTGCGAGTTTCCTCCATCCGCTGCCACACACACACACACACACACACACACACACACACACACACACACACACACACACACACACACTCTCTCTCTCTCTCTGAACGCACCGCCGTGTCTCTGCTCTGATCTCCAAACTTCTCTCTCTGTCTCTGTCTCTCTCTTTCTCTCTTGTTTGAGAACACACACACACACACACACACGCATGCACGAACTTATACGCACGGACACACGCACGCACGCGCCTCTTTAACATAATTATTCAGCCTCGCCGCCGACGTCACCGTGTGACGGCGGACCATGCCGTGCAGCGGGTTGTATAAACCCCCCCCGCAGCCCGCTCCGTGCAGAGCAGCAGCGCAGCGGCCGGAGGAGGAGGAGGCGACAGCAGCAACACACACACAGACACACACAGCAACAACACACACACACAACACGGTGACTTCCCTGCAGCGCTGGAAGAAGCGGAGCAGCAGAGCGGAGTGTGAGCGGAGCTGAGGCCGGTGGAGGTGAGTCCTCTCCCGGGTCTGGGAGGGACCAAGAGCCGCTGCTGCTCTCGGTTCCTCAGTTCCTTTTATTTCCCTTTCTTTTCCCCTCCGCTCCTTTACTCCTCTGACTCTAACTCTATCTCTTCTTCTTACCTGATTTATTACCATTGCTCTATAAAGCTGTGGCAGCCCGGGGGGGTGCATGAGGCTGAGGGTGTCTGAGCCCCCTGAACTGTACCTATAAAGGCGCAGAACCCTGATAGACAAGCCGGCGCACGTCGTCACCCTGTAAAACTATTTGGAATAGTTGACAGCTCGTCCTCACGTCGGAGGAGCAGCGGAATGAAGGGGAGTTTCCTCCTCACGGCTGCTGCTGCTGCACGTTTCTTCTCATCCATCCATCCATCCATCCATCCATCCATCCCCTCTGGAGCTATACTCTACACACACACGCCAACACACACTAACACACAGACACACGCATGGGGCGCGCCAGAGAAACAATCACACACAGACTAGAAAAACAGAAAAGTTTGATGATTGGATTTGGATAGAAAACTGGAAGATGCGATTTAATCTGATTGAAATGATAATAAACTGATATAATAATAATATAGATAATAAGACAGACCATAATAGTAGTTGTTTATTCCCCTGTGCTTCATTCTCTGAGTATTTGTGAATGAATGGACGGTGAGTGATGCAGCAGATGATCCAGACTCTAGATCCTCCTCTTCTGTCGCTGCTTCATTATCTTCCTAAACTTCTTCCTGTAACAGTTTCTCTTTTTATTCTGAACAGTTCACACATAAGAAGAAGGAGGAGAAAGAAAAGGAAGACGAAAAAGAAGAAGAAGAAGAAGAAGAGACAGAAACAGAAGAAAGAGGAAGAGGACAAGGCGCGCTTTTACGCACGGACTTTCCACCGCGACCGGACCACAGGTGGATGCTGGGGATCGAACCGGCTCGGAGGAGAGAGAGAGAGAGAGAGAGATGTTCCCCCCGCTGGCCCAGTTCGGGGCTCTGTCGGCCCTGGCCGCCGCGCTCAGCTCGCTGCTGGCGGCGCTGCTGCTGCTGGCGCTGACGCGGCAGCTGTGGAGCCTCCGCTGGAGCCTGACCCGGGACCAGCGCAGCAGCCTGCCGCTGCCGCGCGGCTCCATGGGCTGGCCGCTGGTCGGAGAGACCTTCCACTGGCTCTTCCAGGTGAGAGACACACACGTCTGACACGTCTGGGCCGCCGTACTTTGCTTCTCCTGTATGTTTTTCTCTCCTTTTTTTTTCTTTGTTTTTACAAGCGTTCCAAAACACATGTTACATGTTACTGCTGCTGCGCGTCTGTGTGTTTCTGCACGACTTTACAACCAGTCTGCAGCGGTTCAGCCTATATATTTATAGACTATATACTGTATATATATATATGTATGTATGCAGTGGTGGACAGTAACAGAGTACATTTACTTGAGTACTGTACTAATTGTTCAGAATCACAATTCAAAATATAGTAGTAGGAGCAACTGTGGAGGTTTATCAGTGCAGATTGTTTCTGTCCCATCAGGATTTAACTACATTTAAAATCTCAGTATAAAGGTAGATGTTTGTGTTAAAGCCCCTTCAAAATAAAGGTAGATGTTTGTATTAAAGCTCCATACAGTATAAAGGTAGATGTTTGAAACTGAGCCTTAAAGCAGAAGTAAGGTGAATGTTTGTGTTAATCTAAGTCTTAAATAGTTGTATCTTCCGACAGCAATCACTTCTATAGAGTGTTTGGTCTGAAACACGGGTCTGTCAGTCACTCTGCTCTGCTCTGAGCCCAGGAGAAAACTTTCCTTGTATCCTACAACCTTTATCCAATGAGGAGAGAGAACGGCATAAAGGGGCAGTCCTCTCTGTGTGTGCAGCCAAGGGATGCTGTGTTTGTCTGTGAAGGAAACCCTAACCCCTAAAAGCAGCACATCAGTGCAGCTGCTTTCAAAGAGTTCATTCTCACTAACAAGAGTTAAAAGCTCCTTACATTCATTTACAAACTATTAGAGTCATTCATTGATGTGAAAAATAAGAAATGTACTCTTACTCTTACTTTTACTTAAAGTACATTTAAAAGCAAGTTAACTGAGCTACTTTTACTTGTAACGGAGTAAATTTTGACCAGTCGAGTACTCTGTTCATCTCTGGTTTCTGCACGACTTTACAACCAGTCTGCAGCGGTTTATAGTATATTTATATATACAGTATATATATATGTATGTGTGTGTTAGTGTTACTGTGTGTGTGTGTGTGGGCTGCAGGCTGCTTTAATGATCAGAGTATTGATGATGATGAGTGTGTTGGATCAGAAGCAGCAGCAGATTCTTGTTCAGGCTGAGTTGTGTTGTTGATGCGACGTGTGTGGACTTGATGCTCGGAGCTGCGGTTCCTCCTCTCGGAGCGAAAAACAGACGGTTTCTCTCCACTTCTTCTTCCTCCTGCTGCTGCTGCTGCTTCTTCTCCCTCCCTCTCTGCTCCTCTGCCTCCGCGCCGGAGAGGAATGTAGCCCCCCCCACCCCCCCACCCCCAAACCTCCCCTCATCATCCCTCCATCTCCCTCCGTGCGCTCTCACTCACTCACTCTCTCATGCGCTCCTCCACACCGGAGGCTCCGAGCTCATCGTCTCTCAGGGCCGGCTCTACGCAGGGGCAAGAGGGGGCAGCGCCCCCTCAAATAAATGTCTTGCCCCCTCAAATCAAAATTTTAGAAGTTGAGAAAGCACATTTTAATATACTCAAAAAAATTGTATATTACAAGTTGACAAAATTATCTGCAGTAGCACAAAAATCCGCCATAAAGGGACACTGTTCTGTTCTAAAATGTTCTGTTTGGTTTTTCTTTTTTAGTATTCATAAGACTACCTTTCAGTTTTGTAAATCTTGACCATAGTAGACCCCCCCCCCACCAGAATGCTTCACTCACATGTTAAAATCACCAACATTTTCTGGGGGGGATGCCCCCGGACCCCCCTACAGAGGTTTAGCTATTCACCTTTTTCACCCCCTCTGGATTTGCAATGCATCTTCAGGTATATGCACCCCCAACCCCCCGTATAATGTGGCTCTTTGCATTACGACAGTAACAAATTTGGGCTCTAAGACCCTGGTTGGCCCCCCTGGCCCCTAGTTGGACAGGTCTGAAGGTAGAGGCTCTAAGACCCTGGTTGGCCCCCCGGCCCCTAGTTGGACAGGTCTGAAGGTAGAGGCCTAAGACCCTGGTTGGCCCCCCGGCCCCTAGTTGGACAGGTCTGAAGGTAGAGGCCTGACAAAGTGCAATCCACTTCTCCAGGTTGGGGTTGGACACATAGTCAACAACCCAATGCAATGAAGTTACTATATAAGCACAGAGAAAACAGTGCTGGAGCTTGATGTGTTCACATGATGCCCCCTTCACATTTCTGACTGCCCCCTCATATACGCCGCCTAGAACCGGCCCTGTCGTCTCTTTAAATCTCCCTCCGCGCCGGACGCTTCGCTTCGCACAGATTTTACAGATGGAGGGAAATATTAATTAAATAAAAATGCTAAAACTTTATAATGTGGCCAAAAGTCTGTGGACGGCCTCACATCACATCTATTCACTTGGCAAAAAGTAGTTTCTATAAGTGTAGTCTAAGTGTTTATACTAAAACTGAGGCAAGTATACTACTTTTTGCTAAGGGTTGTGATTTAAAAAACTCTAAAGGTGCCACATGTTGCACATTTTCGGTGTTTTATTTTGAAGGTTTTGATCTAGAAGAAGATAAAGTTTAACGTTTTAAGAAGCAGAAACAGAAACAGTTTCCTCTGGTTTCATTTCAACAAACGTGTCAATAACTACATCTATGGATCTGAGGAAATGAAATGTTTTCTATAAACTCACTGGTGAAGAGCGAGTGATGGAGTTCAGAGACTACAAACTAAACTTTCAGAAGAGGAGGCTCTGAGTCTCTCTTCTGATTGGCTGACACATGGACATATTCTACATATAATACATCTATATAAACACCTTAAATTCCCCTCCTCACCTTTCAGGGCTCCAACTTCCACATCTCGCGCAGAGAGCGCCACGGCAACGTGTTTAAGACCCACCTGCTGGGGAAACCCGTCATCCGAGTGACGGGGGCAGAAAACATCCGTAAGATCCTGCTGGGGGAGCACAGCCTGGTCTGCACCCAGTGGCCCCAGAGCACCCGCATCATCCTGGGGCCCAACACGCTGGTCAACTCCAACGGAGAGCTGCACAAGAGGAAGAGGAAGGTGAGAGATCCACAATGCACGCTCTCTTCTTCTTCTTAAAGGGATAGTTCAACATTTTGGCAAACTGGCCCATTGCCATAATCCCTATAGTCATAGCAGTAGGTTCATTACAGAGTTGTGTTAGAGGGAAATTCATGCAAAACCACTGATGCACGTTGCCTTCAGGGACAGTTTTTCATCATCAGTCTCTGTATTTCCCTCTAAAACAACTCTGTGTGGTAACGTTGTGTTATTATCTCATAGCGTGGTGAATGTGCAGCTCACAACTTGTCCACCAGAGCGTTGTGGAGTTGTTGGATTGTGTATTTGATGAGTTTGATGAGGGAAACCAAGAAATCCCATAATGAGCCTCTGTAGCGTAGCTCTGAGCAGCTCACGGCTCTGCTCCGCCGTTCTAAAAAATAGCTTGCACCGACAATTAAAGGTAACGAACCTACTGCTATGACTATAGGGATTATGGCAATGGGCAAATTTGCCAAAATGTTGAACTATCCCTTTAATAACACTTGTTCTGCTCTGCTTGCTTTTACCTCAACACAACAACTCTTAATATCTACATTAAGGTTGTATTTATATCGTCTCTGACTGGTTTGGTTGAGGTTTGTTTCGTATGGACACGACCTGCAGCTGCTGCAGCTTCTTAAACGTCTTAAAAAAAACTACACATGTTGTGTAAACTGAAACTCCCAGGATGCATTTCAGGAGCTGGATTCAGACTTTTTTTCAGTTCACAATCTCAATGATGTAACTTTTGTTTTTGCTTCTGGCCTCTTTGCCATAGTAATAATAACAGCTGCAAAGGATTGTGGGTGTTTGTTGCAACACTGAGCGAATCTCAGCTGTGCACCAACCTATGAGGGAATATGAGGGAAACTGAAGTCAGAGTGTTTATTGATCCTCTGTCCTGTCTTATCTCCACCCCCCCGAGTCTTCTTGAAGGTGTTGACCGTCGTGTACCGGGTCATAACTCTTTTACGACTCCTCTCTCTTTTGTTTCCTTCGTCCTTTCAAGATCCTGGCCAAAGTGTTTAGCCGGGGGGCTCTGGAGTCCTACCTGCCCCGGCTGCAGGACGTCATCAAGTCTGAAGTGGCCAAGTGGTGCTCGACGCCGGGCTGCATCGACGTGTACGCCGCCGCCCGCTCCCTGACGTTCCGCATCGCCATCGGCGTGCTGCTGGGGCTGCGGCTGGACGAGGAGCGCATCGTCTACCTGGCGCAGATCTTCGAGCAGCTGATGAACAACCTGTTCTCGCTGCCCTTCGACGCCCCGCTCAGCGGCCTGCGCAAGGTGAGACGGAGGGAATCAGAGCAGAGCCAATCAAAGTTAAAGGTCCAGTGCGTAATAATTGCCAAGGTTTATTGGCAAAATCTGAATCTACTACCCATGAATATATTTGTCAGAGCAGCAACAGAACTACAACTCCCACAATTCCTTGAGCTTGTCTCATGATTTCAGCCCCGATTCTTAAAAAGGTCCAGTGTGTAATAATTGCCAAGGTTTATTGGCAAAATCTGAATCTACTCCCCATGAATACATTTGTATAAGTGTATAATCGCAATAAAATAAAAACCTGTTTGGTTTCCGTAGCCTTATAATTCTTCTTTTATATCTACATATACAAGGGTCTGGCTTTAGATAGCGTCGCTATCTTGCGCCGCCATGAAGCCTGAAGGGAAAATCCAGCCAGTCAGAGAGCACGTTTCAAGAGTTTCACGTTCATAAATAAACCAACTAAAAAAAAGGAGTAGGAAACAACAGACATGTGGTGAAAAGGTTTAGATCTTCACCTCATCGCTCCATGCTCCT